>NC_086452.1:83941548-84246048 GCF_028390025.1 Pseudophryne corroboree
TCCATTATTTCCCCAAATAGTCCGGAAATCAAGATTTGTCCCGAGTCTGGAGGCTTGTCATTTCCGGATGGGTGTTATCTGGAAATCACAGCCCCACTGCTGATCCTCCTCCATCCTCCCCTCTTACCCCTTTGCCATTCTCCTCCCACATCACTGCCTGTCCCACTGTCCATCTCAGCCTGTTCCACTGCTTGCCTAAGTCCACCCCATTTCCCGTATCCACCCTCCATACTGCCCGCCTACCCCTGTTTCTTTCTCTGCCCACCTCTGCCTCTCCCACTGCCCATCCAACATGCCCCTCAGACAGCCTCCTCCTACCCATGGACTGTTCTGAGGCTGACACTGTGACTGCAGTGCGGAGATATCATGGTAAACGGTCCCTCAGACATGTACACAAGCCAGGTGGCTGTCTTTATTAAATGGCATCAATATATCGTTAAATCTGCCAATTTATATGGTTGCAACTTTACTGCATTTTTGGCCATACCCTCTTCATCAAGATCCCTGTCCAGGAATCTGAAAATAAAAAGGTGGTAACCTACTTCCCCCCCTCTCTGGACAACAGCCAACGAGAGCAATGCCACTATGTGGTCACTCTCAGCTGTGCAACAATAAACTATGCTATGCGTATGTTTCCCGAAACACTAGGGACAACTACAGGAAAGAGAACACAAAGCAATGCAATCCAAACACCATACAACACAGACTCAGGAGTGCAATGCAGTAAGACAGTCAATAAAACAAGGAATACATTAACAGCCTACATTTAATATGTGCATGACGGCTGGGTAGCCTAGTTACAAGGTTATCAGGGAGGTTTATTATCCTAGGGCCTAATGGACATTACGCTTTTAAATACCTGTATATCCAATGAACGTCCAGTTTTGGTGGGTAAATGGCCATTGAATGGGCCCTGGGCAACAATGTCTATAAGCATAGTTGTTATCTTTCCGGCGATCTGGGGGTGTATTTGAGCCTAATGCTCAGTGTACAACTTAAATGCAAGTCAACCTCTGACGTGACTCAGACCCCAATGCCTCATCACTTTACTAAATTGTTCAAACAAGCGTTGATTGATTTGATGAGAGCCTGAACACACAGGCCTGACACCCACCTTGCTGTACTGACCTACTGCCCAATTTATGGGGATACTCTGTGGCACTTGGAGCCTAGTCCCAGTGCAAAGTCTATGTGTAAAATTTATTAGGAGCCTGCTGACCTAGTCCAAAATGTGGGAATACTTGAAGGGGCCTGGGGCTAGTGCCCAATATTCATTGTTGGCCAGTGGGACCCCTAGTACCTAACAAGTTTCCCACTGGTGCCCACAAAGGGTGTACCTTTTTTTACAAAGGTACAAGCTATTCCCAATATTGGTCCATATTGCTCCTCAATATCCAGGCCTGGCGACAGGGGGGGGGAGACAAAAGGGATACCCGTACAGGGCCCCAAAGTTCAGGGGGCTCTCAAGGATAAGGGACACAAAAAATAGGTCTGTGTTGATCTAAAAAAAAGTGTTTGTTCCAACTGTTCACTTTAAGTAAGAAAACAATAAATAGGCCCCCAGCCCCCCTTCCCCCTCTCCTTTTACTCTGTCACTTAGTTTGATCCCTGTGATCTGTGCTGTATTGCCAATATTATGCATGTCGCTGCGCTGACGCTTCCCTGTCTGTCCCTGATTCCATCACTGCAGAGCTGGGTAGCCCAGCAGGAAAACTGCCCACCGGGCTATCTATACTAATTTTTTAAAGCCACCCTCTGCTTTAAAAGGGGGTGGTTGTGGGGGGGTCCCAGAAATATCATTGAACTGGCTTCAAGATTGCTGTTGCTGGCCCTGACCCTAACCCAGACCCCTAAACTAATCCTAATGCCTTAACGTTTCTATGCATATGGTGTATTGCAAGAAAATATCTGAGAATCCAATGGTACCGTAAGTGCGGTATATACCTGCACCTGCTCGCAGTCAGAGAAAGGGTTACTCTCTGCAGCTTGTCACTCAAATTACATTGTTGCCCTTTTTGCAAAAGCTGAGCTGGGACCCAAACATTTCTGTTGATGGCCCTGGGTGCTATCACCAGCTGTGACTAGTAGCAGCACGGCGTACACTGCAGCTTGCAATGTGTATGCAGCAATGTGTATGTACAGCTCTGCATTCAGGTGCATGTACATATTTTCCTTGCATGCAATGCAGGAATAATTACATCTGACTTAAGGTGAATACACTAGAGATGAGCGGGTTCGGTTTCTCTGAATCCGAACCCGCACGAACTTCATGTTTTTTTTCACGGGTCCGAGCGACTCGGATCTTCCCGCCTTGCTCGGTTAACCCGAGCGCGCCCGAACGTCATCATGACGCTGTCGGATTCTCGCGAGGCTCGGATTCTATCGCGAGACTCGGATTCTATATAAGGAGCCGCGCGTCGCCGCCATTTTCACACGTGCATTGAGATTGATAGGGAGAGGACGTGGCTGGCGTCCTCTCCATTTAGATTATAAGAGACTGAGAGAGATTTACTGGAGCTGACTAGGAGGAGTACTGTTACTGTAGAAGTGTAGAGACTGAGTGGAGAGAGTTTACTAGTGAGGACAGTGCAGTTTACTTTATAATCCGTTCTCTGCCTGAAAAAAGCGATACACAGCACACAGTGACTCAGTCACATACCATATCTGTGTGCACTGCTCAGGCTCAGGCCAGTGTGCTGCATCATCTATTATCTATATATAATATTATATATATCTGTCTGACTGCTCAGCTCACACAGCTTATAATTGTGGGGGAGACTGGGGAGCACTACTGCAGTGCCAGTTATAGGTTATAGCAGGAGCCAGGAGTACATAATATTATATTAAAATTAAACAGTGCACACTTTTGCTGCAGGAGTGCCACTGCCAGTGTGACTAGTGACCAGTGACCTGACCACCAGTATATAATATTAGTAGTATACTATCTCTTTATCAACCAGTCTATATTAGCAGCAGACACAGTACAGTGCGGTAGTTCACGGCTGTGGCTACCTCTGTGTCGGCACTCGGCAGCCCGTCCATAATTGTATATACCAGTGACCTAACCGTGGTTTTTTTTTCTTTCTTTATACATACATACTAGTTACGAGTATACTATCTCTTTATCAACCAGTCTATATATTAGCAGCAGACACAGTACAGTGCGGTAGTTCACGGCTGTGGCTACCTCTGTGTCGGCACTCGGCAGCCCGTCCATAATTGTATATACCAGTGACCTAACCGTGGGTTTTTTTTCTTTCTTTATACATACATACTAGTTACGAGTATACTATCTCTTTATCAACCAGTCTATATATTAGCAGCAGACACAGTACAGTGCGGTAGTTCACGGCTGTGGCTACCTCTGTGTCGGCACTCGGCAGCCCGTCCATAATTGTATACTAGTATCCAATCCATCCATCTCCATTGTTTACCTGAGGTGCCTTTTAGTTGTGCCTATTAAAATATGGAGAACAAAAATGTTGAGGTTCCAAAATTAGGTAAAGATCAAGATCCACTTCCACCTCGTGCTGAAGCTGCTGCCACTAGTCATGGCCGAGACGATAAAATGCCAGCAACGTCGTCTGCCAAGGCCGATGCCCAATGTCATAGTACAGAGCATGTCAAATCCAAAACACCAAATATCAGTAAAAAAAGGACTCCAAAACCTAAAATAAAATTGTCGGAGGAGAAGCGTAAACTTGCCAATATGCCATTTACCACACGGAGTGGCAAGGAACGGCTGAGGCCCTGGCCTATGTTCATGGCTAGTGGTTCAGCTTCACATGAGGATGGAGGCACTCAGCCTCTCGCTAGAAAAATGAAAAGACTCAAGCTGGCAAAAGCAGTAGCACCGCAAAGAACTGTGCGTTCTTCGAAATCCCAAATCCACAAGGAGAGTCCAATTGTGTCGGTTGCGATGCCTGACCTTCCCAACACTGGACGTGAAGAGCATGCGCCTTCCACCATTTGCACGCCCCCTGCAAGTGCTGGAAGGAGCACCCGCAGTCCAGTTCCTGATAGTCAGATTGAAGATGTCAGTGTTGAAGTACACCAGGATGAGGAGGATATGGGTGTTGCTGGCGCTGGGGAGGAAATTGACCAGGAGGATTCTGATGGTGAGGTGGTTTGTTTAAGTCAGGCACCCGGGGAGACACCTGTTGTCCGTGGGAGGAATAGGGCCGTTGACATGCCTGGTGAAAATACCAAAAAAATCAGCTCTTCGGTGTGGAAGTATTTCACCAGAAATGCGGACAACAGGTGTCAAGCCGTGTGTTCCCTTTGTCAAGCTGTAATAAGTAGGGGTAAGGACGTTAACCACCTCGGAACATCCTCCCTTATACGTCACCTGCAGCGCATTCATAATAAGTCAGTGACAAGTTCAAAAACTTGGGCCGACAGCGGAAGCAGTCCACTGACCAGTAAATCCCTTCCTCTTGTAACCAAGCTCACGCAAACCACCCCACCAACTCCCTCAGTGTCAATTTCCTCCTTCCCCAGGAATGCCAATAGTCCTGCAGGCCATGTCACTGGCAATTCTGACGAGTCCTCTCCTGCCTGGGATTCCTCCGATGCATCCTTGCGTGTAACGCCTACTGCTGCTGGCGCTGCTGTTGTTGCTGCTGGGAGTCGATGGTCATCCCAGAGGGGAAGTCGTAAGCCCACTTGTACTACTTCCAGTAAGCAATTGACTGTCCAACAGTCCTTTGCGAGGAAGATGAACTATCACAGCAGTCATCCTGTTGCAAAGCGGATAACTGAGTCCTTGACAACTATGTTGGTGTTAGACGTGCGTCCGGTATCCGCCGTTAGTTCACAGGGAACTAGACAATTTATTGAGGCAGTGTGCCCCCGTTACCAAATACCATCTAGGTTCCACTTCTGTAGGCAGGCGATACCGAGAATGTACACGGACGTCAGAAAAAGACTCACCAGTGTCCTAAAAAATGCAGTTGTACCCAATGTCCACTTAACCACGGACATGTGGACAAGTGGAGCAGGGCAGGGTCAGGACTATATGACTATGACAGCCCACTGGGTAGATGTATGGACTCCCGCCGCAAGAACAGCAGCGGCGGCACCAGTAGCAGCATCTCGCCAACGCCAACTCTTTCCTAGGCAGGCTACGCTTTGTATCACTGCTTTCCAGAATACGCACACAGCTGAAAACCTCTTACGGCAACTGAGGAAGATCATCGCAGAATGGCTTACCCCAATTGGACTCTCCTGTGGATTTGTGGCATCGGACAACGCCAGCAATATTGTGTGTGCATTAAATATGGGCAAATTCCAGCACGTCCCATGTTTTGCACATACCTTGAATTTGGTGGTGCAGAATTTTTTTAAAAACGACAGGGGCGTGCAAGAGATGCTGTCGGTGGCCAGAAGAATTGCGGGACACTTTCGGCGTACAGGCACCACGTACAGAAGACTGGAGCACCACCAAAAACTACTGAACCTGCCCTGCCATCATCTGAAGCAAGAAGTGGTAACGAGGTGGAATTCAACCCTCTATATGCTTCAGAGGTTGGAGGAGCAGCAAAAGGCCATTCAAGCCTATACAATTGAGCACGATATAGGAGGTGGAATGCACCTGTCTCAAGTGCAGTGGAGAATGATTTCAACGTGCAAGGTTCTGATGCCCTTTGAACTTGCCACACGTGAAGTCAGTTCAGACACTGCCAGCCTGAGTCAGGTCATTCCCCTCATCAGGCTTTTGCAGAAGAAGCTGGAGGCATTGAAGAAGGAGCTAAAAGGGAGCGATTCCGCTAGGCATGTGGGACTTGTGGATGCAGCCCTTAATTCGCTTAACAAGGATTCACGGGTGGTCAATCTGTTGAAATCAGAGCACTACATTTTGGCCACCGTGCTCGATCCTAGATTTAAAACCTACCTTGGATCTCTCTTTCCGGCAGACACAAGTCTGCTGGGGTGCAAAGACCTGCTGGTGACAAAATTGTCAAGTCAAGCGGAACGCGACCTGTCAACATCTCCTCCTTCACATTCTCCCGCAACTGGGGGTGCGAGGAAAAGGCTCAGAATTCCGAGCCCACCCGCTGGCGGTGATGCAGGGCAGTCTGGAGCGACTGCTGATGCTGACATCTGGTCCGGACTGAAGGACCTGACAACGATTACGGACATGTCGTCTACTGTCACTGCATATGATTCTCTCAACATTGAAAGAATGGTGGAGGATTATATGAGTGACCGCATCCAAGTAGGCACGTCACACAGTCCGTACTTATACTGGCAGGAAAAAGAGGCAATTTGGAGGCCCTTGCACAAACTGGCTTTATTCTACCTAAGTTGCCCTCCCACAAGTGTGTACTCCGAAAGAGTGTTTAGTGCCGCCGCTCACCTTGTCAGCAATCGGCGTACGAGGTTACATCCAGAAAATGTGGAGAAGATGATGTTCATTAAAATGAATTATAATCAATTCCTCCGCGGAGACATTGACCAGCAGCAATTGCCTCCACAAAGTACACAGGGAGCTGAGATGGTGGATTCCAGTGGGGACGAATTGATAATCTGTGAGGAGGGGGATGTACACGGTGATATATCGGAGGATGATGATGAGGTGGACATCTTGCCTCTGTAGAGCCAGTTTGTGCAAGGAGAGATTAATTGCTTCTTTTTTGGTGGGGGTCCAAACCAACCCGTCATATCAGTCACAGTCGTGTGGCAGACCCTGTCACTGAAATGATGGGTTGGTTAAAGTGTGCATGTCCTGTTTATACAACATAAGGGTGGGTGGGAGGGCCCAAGGACAATTCCATCTTGCACCTCTTTTTTCTTTTATTTTTCTTTGCGTCATGTGCTGTTTGGGGAGGGTTTTTTGGAAGGGACATCCTGCGTGACACTGCAGTGCCACTCCTAGATGGGCCCGGTGTTTGTGTCGGCCACTAGGGTCGCTAATCTTACTCACACAGCTACCTCATTGCGCCTCTTTTTTTCTTTGCGTCATGTGCTGTTTGGGGAGGGTTTTTTGGAAGGGACATCCTGCGTGACACTGCAGTGCCACTCCTAGATGGGCCAGGTGTTTGTGTCGGGCACTTGGGTCGCTGAGCTTAGTCACACAGCTACCTCATTGCACCTCTTTTTTTCTTTGCGTCATGTGCTGTTTGGGGAGTGTTTTTTGGAAGGGCCATCCTGCGTGACACTGCAGTGACACTCCTAGATGGGCCAGGTGTTTGTGTCGGCCACTAGGGTCGCTTAGCTTAGTCATCCAGCGACCTCGGTGCAAATTTTAGGACTAAAAATAATATTGTGAGGTGTGAGGTATTCAGAATAGACTGAAAATGAGTGGAAATTATGGTTTTTGAGGTTAATAATAATATGGGATCAAAATGACCCCCAAATTCTATGATTTAAGCTGTTTTTTAGGGTTTTTTGAAAAAAACACCCGAATCCAAAACACACCCGAATCCGACAAAAAAAATTCGGTGAGGTTTTGCCAAAACGCGGTCGAACCCAAAACACGGCCGCGGAACCGAACCCAAAACCAAAACACAAAACCCGAAAAATTTCAGGCGCTCATCTCTAGAATACACATGGTGAGATCCTTGCTATACCCGATTTTGACAATGCGATTTCCCTTGAACTCCCCCAGAGCCCAGAAGCACCGATTCCCACTTTCTGTACTTTCGATTTTGTCTATGTACGATTTTGACTAAGTGCCAATTTTGTCTATACTTTTTATTAGATGCTACACTAGATAGTCAAGATTGACTTGCCTGCACAGTCTATCTAGCCTTGCGATACCGACCCCGCGGGAGTGCGCATCGTGAT
The DNA here is from genome assembly GCF_028390025.1 of Pseudophryne corroboree. Classification (NCBI taxonomy): domain Eukaryota; kingdom Metazoa; phylum Chordata; class Amphibia; order Anura; family Myobatrachidae; genus Pseudophryne; species Pseudophryne corroboree. The sequence goes on from NC_086452.1 coordinate 83,949,337, forward strand.
CGAATCGGTATCGCAAGCTGCCTAACACCTTCCGATTTCCACTAACTTTCTTTGCGATTTTGACTATATAGTCAAAATCGAAAGAAGAAATCTCACCGTGTGTACACACCTTTATGTTCAAATTATGTTCAACTTGTATTAAACTATACATCTTGGCAGTGCATGGTGCTTTTAAGTAAGTTTTTGTGGATGTCCAGGACTTAGCCAAAGCATCTGGCCTGGTGGCTGTACTTGGGAACCATGACCTTGAGGTCACCTTGAGAGTGGAAGATATAAGCAGGGGGGGTTGAACATGATCAGTTTGATGGCTGAACATTTCTCCCTATGTAGATGAGATACACTAGACAAGATGCTAATGGGTTACCTCTCAGTTCTAGATAATAAATAAGAGTTTTACTGTTACAGTTCCCACAAAGTGCAGCTTTGCATGTGTGAGGAACTAGTGAAGAGGCGAGACGCCAGCTGGGTTCTTCTCAAAGATGTTCTGAAATGTAAAGCAGCAATGGGGTGGACTGCGGTTTTATTGTGAATTTGCAGTATAGGAAATATAAACCATTAATCTCTTCTCCCAGTCTCAAACACATCTCGCTTGATAACATCATCTGATTAATGAGCAATGGATGAGTCATTATTTGCAGATTCCCAGATAGGATTGCAATTAAAACACAGAGCAAAGGCTGAGGACGGATACCGCTTGATGCCTTTTGAAGACGGAGCGTCTATTTATCACCGCTATTTGTTTTCTTCATTTTTTTCTTTTTTTTTTCTTATAGGGAAAGATGCCACCGAAAATAGATTTATGATTATTTCTCAGTATATCAGAGATAAAAGTTTCATTTTTCACAGAAATGAAACAAAGAAATAAGAGGGGGGAAAAAGCGGAGTCTATAAAATCTTGTTCAAAGGATGGTTTTAATTGTCTTAAAGCTTTTGTATTTTTGTAGCAAAACTGCATGCAGAGGACAAAAGGAGTTAGATAAAGAGGAAAGTTCACTCCGCTGCTCGCCCATCTTCTACTACTTTTTTGAAGGGTATCAAGGATATTCTTAATTATACAAGAATAGTTTGGGTTTATGCATGAGAATCTTTTAAAAAGTTTCTTTGCACAAACCAGAGCACTAATTCTTTACGAAAATGTGTGTGTGTGTGTGTGTGTGTGTGTGTGTGTGTGTGTGTGTGTGTGTCTGTACAGTGATCATGAGTCACAAGCACTGCCTCATGGATGTATTGTCTACCAGACCAGCTACCTGGTATTCAGGTTCAGCCATGTTATCTAGACTGCTCCATCTACTTAGTTCAGGGCCATATTTGATATTTAGGATAAATAGTAGAGATGAGCGGGTTCGGATTTAACGCCAGAATTAACGCCAGTTCGGTTTTATCCGGATTTTTTCTATTGGCTATCCAAAACACGTGACATCCGTGAGCCAATAAGATGCCGTTTTGAGAACCGAGTAAATCCGAGTAAAACCGAACCCGCTCATCTCTAATAAATAGACTCATGCCTAGACGCGCACTGTTCCAGGGGCAGAAAAGGAAAGGTTTCATATTCTTTTCATGTATTTATTGGCTTTGATCTTTTGTTGCTGCTTCATTGTTGCCAGGCAATAAAATTTACCAAAAGCAGCAGCAGATAAGATATGTATACCTTCAATAGAGTAATAATACTGTATGTCCTTTAGATACAATGGTGAAAGGAAAAGAAACTAAAGGGGTTGATATGCTGAATGAAAATAGATCTTTTTAGATTCTCTAAGGGGGTCTATTCATTACCCCTTAATTTCTACAGAAGTAGGTGAAAATTTAACATTTTGACTTACTTTTGTAGAAATTAAATATCAGGCCATTCATTATAAAGGTAATGCAGGAAATATCACGGATATCTCCTGCTTACCTTTCTGCCCTGCTGTCCCCGCCATACTAATATATGGGAACTAAAACAATCAAGCTCCAAAAATACTAAATTTTCAGAGCTTGACAGCAGGAACCTTCTCCATCTTTAGACGGTATTTGTTCCCAGACCCCCACTCTTTCTTATGATGGGGAAGGTGTAGCTCAGAGTCAGGACAGTGCAGTGAAGAAACCGGGCACACCACTACTAAGACATATCTCAATGGGTGCACAGCAAATAGAAATTGTTGGCCAGAACCGTCCCCAGAGCATCTGCGCTGTGTGCTGCGCCATTAGCTATGGCCTCAGAAATGTATTTGTCAGTCAAAGGGATACTGGATGTTGCAAGTGTCCCATTATCTGTCTAGGATGAGACCTAATTTTAACCCGCTGGTGCAGAAGTTGTCATTTTGCAGAGAGGTAATGGCTGTGCCTCCCTACATGGAGCATGGAATACCCTTGACAATCGCCCCCTTGCCCCCATTTTACCAATGTTATTTTATGCCACTACAGCCACATTCCACAAATAAGGAAAGTTGTATGTAGAAGAGCTGAGTAGAGTTGAATGCAAATCGTTCTTTAGTGTTCTCACATTGTGGTCAGGGAAATAAAAGTGTACAGACTCCCATGTACAGAGTTGTACACACCTTGCCATCTGCACTCCCCTATCTATATGTTTGGGTCACTACTCTTTATCATTAGTGTGTACCTGCACCAGCCTATACTTGCTGCCAATGATATGCTAGGAAACATTTATAATGCATCCAACTCTGCACAGCCCACCGTTCCATTGCCACGCCCCCACACCACCATGCCTACGTGAGGAAGTGCAGTTGCAGCCCAGTTACGCCACCTCAGTTTCAAATATAAATGTAATTGAAATGCGTATAGACTAGACCTGCGTCACCCGTACTTGCATACGCTCAGCTCCGGAGCATTTACAGTCAGAAAACATGCAAGTTACATTCCAGCAGATAAAGGGGCAGAATTGTTACTGAAAGCTACCATGAAAAGACAGCACTAGACTCTCCTATATTGGAGCACCCATTTTTGTCGCCAAGCGATACTCAAATTACAAAGGACATAAAAATAAAACGTAACTTTTATTAATTACCATCGTATAAAATAGGTGTAGTTAAACCCCCGGAAATATTAAAAGGCAAAATATAGACAACTAAGAAATACTGTACACACACGTATCACAACATAGTTAAAAAGTGCACAGGTTCATGTACTTTTGGATAGGTCTCAGCCTGAATCAATAACATGTACAAATTAGGGGTTAGGGATGTAGTGTAGGGTATAGAGGGGTTAGGGATGTAGTGTAGGGTATAGAGGGGTAAGGGATGTAGTGTAGGGTATAGAATAGTTAGGGATGTAGTGTAGAATCTAGAGGGGTTAGGGATATAGTGTAGAGTCTAGAGGGGTTAGGGATATAGTGTAGAGTCTAGAGGGATTAGGGATGTAGGTTAGTGATGTAGTGTAAGGTATAGAGGGGTCAGGGATGTAGTGTAGGCTATAGAGGGGTTAGTGATGTAGTGTGGGGTATAGAGGGGTTAGGGATATAGTGTAGAGTCTAGAGGGGTTAGGGATGTAGGTTAGTGATGTAGTGTAAGATATAGAGGGGTCAGGGATGTAGTGTAGGGTATAGAGGGATTAGGGATGTAGGTTAGTAATGTGGTGTAGGGTATAGAGGGGTTAGGGATGTAGTGTAGGGTATAGAGGGGTTAGGGATGTAGTGTAGGGTATAGAGGGGTTAGGGATGTAGTGTAGGGTATAGAGGGGTCATGGATGTTATGTAGGGTATAGAGGGGTTAGGGATGTAGTGTAGGGTATAGAGGGGTCATGGATGTTATGTAGAGTATAGAGGGGTTAGGGATGTAGTGTAGGGTATACAGGGGTAAGGGATGTAGTGTAGAGTCTAGAGGGGTTAGGGATATAGTGTAGAGTCTAGAGGGGTTAGGGATGTAGGTTAGTGATGTAGTGTAAGGTATAGAGGGGTCAGGGATGTAGTGTAGGGTATAGAGGGGTCAGGGATATAGTGTTGTGTATGTAACTTGTTACAAGACAATTCACTCACACATTGACCCAAACGTATAATAAAACTTTTAAATGTTATTAAAAATGAATCAACAAATTTATACTCACAACATCTCCATCGTCTTACATAATCCTATATAATAAAAGGCTAACGCTGCTCCTCACCTCTATGGGGGAAATTAAAGTGTTTTACACACCAGGGCCACTAGGTGGCGTCAGACGGAGAAAATCAATTGTTGCTCAGTTTGGGTGCATGCACAGCTGCCGGCGCTGACATTACTGTTATGTTGTTCCATCATTTTGATAGGCTGGTAACTAGTTATACTTACACTTATACTTACAATGTGTTACAGTACATATCAGTGAAATGTGGTCATGGGGGGTTGGGGGCTAGGGTCTCACCTGTCATACTTTGGTATACACCAGAGTGTTGACTTTAAAAATAATATGAAAAATAATAATACATTATAAATATCTTCTTTGTATTATTCTAATCATTTTTATAGGCAATTCTCTGGAGTATACTGGTTTATGACAAGTGCACAGGGCCATATATTCATATGGGCTCAATGAGCACTTGCCCAAGGGCCCCATGAGTATATGGGCCCTATGCTGATAGCTTATGGTCCCCTCTTTCAAGGGGTACCAGATTTTTAAAATTGGCCCTTGGGAAGTAGAGATATCCGACTTCAAAGCAGTGGTCCCCATCCGAGCCTGTTGATTGCTCTTCCCAGCCAGATATCTCAGGTTCTGTCTGGCTTATGGTTTTTCTGAGAGTATAATGCTAAAACTGGGACTCTCCCCTTTTGGCGGACAACTGCCCCAGCTCCACACGCCTAGGATGCGGTTTTATATATTTGTCTAAGGATTGCTCTGGCTCCTGAACTCTGACCCCCAAGTCCCCAGTACCTCCTGAAAGGTGATACTCTCTTGTTTTTTATCCCACTGCAAGCTAAGTAAACTATTCCTAGGAACTGGAGATATCTACAGTCAAGCAAGCTGCCCTCCCACCAGAAAATGATGAATATTAAGCCCAATCCACTATCCACCCAACCCCTGCATATTTAACACCCCCTACTACCCTGGAAGTCAAATGTACCAGGGCCCCTTCATTCAGCTCATTCTACAGTTTAGTATTCTATCCCCTGCCCCATCTGTGCGGTTAAGGAGTAATTAGCAGAAATTACTGCTCCAGGCCCTACATGCTGAGCGGAAGATAGAACACCCCCTACCACCCGCAGGACATCAAAGCTGCCGCTGATAGCACCTAGGGGCCCCAATGCATTGCTTTGCCCAGTGGCCTACAATTCTGTTAAGAAGGCCCTGCCAGAACGGGGGAAAGAAACACTCCCACGCAGACCAGTCACTTGTAGTGACCGGGTAATACTACCTCCTATAACTGATCTGTCCCAGCATCCAATTCTTTATAAATAGCCCCAAAAAAGCATTCCTAATGCAGCGATGAAGGGCGCAATTAAGGGTTGATCGCAAAAGCAAAATCTTTCTCTAATGGGCAAAACCATGTGCACTGCAGGTGGAACAAATATAACATGTGCAGAGAGAGTTAGATTTGGGTGGGTTATTTTGTTTCTGTGCAGGGTAAATACTGGCTGCTTCATTTTTACACTGCAATTTAGATTTCAGTTTCAACACACCCCACCCAAATCTCAGTTTCAAATATAAATGTAATTGAAATGCGTACAGAGTAGACCTGCGTCACCCGTACTTGCATACGCTCAGCTCTGGAGCATTTACAGTCAGAAAACACACAAGTTATTTATCACAATCTGCATCTCAGATGCGGATGGGATGTGATAAATTCGGCCCAATCCGCAATGCGATATTTCAGTAAATCACAGAAATGTATCGATTATGACATGCAGGAACAGAGCTTGCGAAAAAGCTCTGTCCCTGTGAATCCACTTTCCGCAATTCTCTTGGTATTTTTCATAAAAAATACCCTGAGATTGTTCCACATATGTGACCCTCCCTTCTGTTTATACTTTATCACCATCCTGGTGATCTGTGAGTCTCTCCTCCGGTCAGCTGGTCACTCGGGCTGCTGCTTTGTGATACCGGTCACCTGTGCTGTAAACTGGCATCTCATGTGCTGTAAATTCACAGAGCCCGGCAACCAGCTGCCCGGAGGTGAGCCTCAGTGAGCACTGATAACCAGACCCCTGGGTGCAGGTGTGTATTTCTTTTTTACAGTGATCAGCTTAACGCCATCTCCAAATAGTGTTGTTATCACCCCCCTCCCAGGTATTTTTGTTGTCATCTACCCCCCCTGCCCAGGTATCTTTACACAATTCCCCTAGTAAATCCAGGCAGATCGCATTTTTTATTACAAGAATGGGAAATGCAATCTGCTTACTTAAAATATACAAATTAACGGGTCTGGATATATATTGTGGCTGTATGAAGCTAGTGGCGTTGGTGAGCCACTGATCCTGTGTTATACTGGAGAGATTCGGCCCTTAAAGGGAAGAAAAAGGGGTGTGCCTACCCCTAATGGCTGCTCTGTGTATAAAGCCCAGATGAGATAGTGGCAGTCAGGTCAAGATGCCCTGTACAGAGAGTCCAAGTGGATCTGTGGAAGCCATGTGGCCCAGTGTGACTGGAGGCCAGTGAGCCAGGAGAACATTGGGGGCTAGGAAGCCAGTATCCATAGATGCAGGAGGCAGGGAGGACCATAAAACACTAAGACTGTGGACGGGATGTAATGCCGTCCAAGTTGGCAGCGTCCCCCCAGTCAAACTCTGATGTTTTTTTTAAAGGGGCAGTCATTTACAAGGCAAAACCATGCATTACATCCGGTCCTGTGTGTATAACATTCTGGCTGTCATGCCATACCTGTCGGAAGCAGTGAGGACCATGAGACTATATAGGAAGTTTGCAGATTAGATGCCTCTATAGTGAGGGTTGAAGAAGTGAAGTAGTGCTGAGGCTTGCTGACGACAGTAAATCACCATTTTCTTTATGTAAACCTGGACAAGCTGTGTGTAAACCCTTATTTGAGCAACTAGACACTGCACCACCGACCACTGACCGCTCTGTAATATATATATATATACACACACTGTCCGGACCGGCACTCCCCCTCCACACTTTACTGCTTAGGTGCCATCTCAGGAATGGATAAGAAGGTAGAACATGAAGCAAGCGGCACTCAAAGTCTGGTGAAAAGTCAAATGTATTTCACACACATAGGTGAACCTATGTGTGTGAAATACATTTGACTTTTCACCAGACTTTGAGTGCCGCTTGCTTCATGTTCTACCTATATATATATATATATGTAATATTTAATATTTTTAAGTCTCTTTGATATACCAATTGGACCTTTTGCACCTGGTGGCTAAGGCACTTGCCTTGTTGGCCTTAACCATCAGTCAGCTCTGTATTTCTAAACATGTTTGTATTTAATTAAAGAAAGAGTGTTTCAGGCCGCCAGTGTGCCTAGGGACTGAGCATTCTCACTCTGCACCTGCTCAGGCTATCTATTCGGAACCACCTGGGCTAAGCTCTTCCTGGTGTCACAGAAAACACCTAAGGCACTACAACAAGCAACAGTGATCTCAAATTACCCAGACATTTGAATACAACATGCAACAATAGCACTTTAGTAGGCAATGCTTTATTTAACATCACAAAATCCCCTACATGCCTCTCCTGGTTGTGGTGGTGTGCGCATGTCTCCCCTGGTGGTCATCGGAGATACATGTCTCTTCTGGTTAGGGTCCATACCTCTCCTGCTGGGGGCACAAGCCTCTCCTGGTCTTAGGAGAGTGGGGGTCATGCCTTTCCTGATGGTATTGGATGGCGCATGCCTCTCTGGGTGATGTTAGATGGTGTATGCCTCTCCGGGTGGTGTTGGAGGGCGCATTCCTCTCCAGGTGGTGTTGGAGAGCGCATTCTTCTCCAGGTGGTGTTGGAGGGCGCATTCCCCTCCAGGTGGCATTGGAGGTCGTATTCCTCTCCAGGTGGTGTTGGAGGGCGCATTCCTCTCCAGGTGACATTGGAGGGCGCATTCCTCTCCAGATGACATTGGAGGATGCATTCTTCTCCAGGTGACGTTGGAGGGTGGATTCCTCTCTAGAGGGTAAATTTACTAAAGTTTCTAAAACAGAGAATTGGTGTAGATGAAATGGCAGACAGCATCTCATTGGTTGTTATGAGCAACATCCCATATTCACTGTTTTAAAAGCTTTAATAAATTTGCCCCCGGTGGTATTGGAGTGTGCATTCCTCTCCAGGTGGTGTTGGAGGACGCATTCCTCTTCAGATGACATTGGAGGGTGTATTCTTCTCCAGGTGACGTTCGAGAGTGGATTCCTCTCCAGAGGGTAAATTTACTAAAGTTTCTAAAACAGAGAATTGGTGTAGATGAAATGACAGCCAGCATCTCATTGGTTGTTATGGGCAACATCACATATTCACTGTTTTAAAAGCTTGAATAAATTTGCCTCCCAGGTGGTATTGGAGTGTGAATTCCTCTCCAGGTGGTGTTGGAGGGTGCATGCCTCCCGGGTGGTGGCGGGGGCACAGGCTTCACTCCTCATGGCTCCAGGATGTCAGGGCTGGAGACCCGTTTGCAGTACTTTTTGTAATGATGGTATGCCAATGCATAAATACAAAGGAACACCACCTGTATAGCAATCAGAATGCACAAAATTGCAATCGCAAAATGCAGAGGACTGATCATTGGGGCTTTGGCCTTTCCAATTACCCTGGCTTCACCAATTATCTTGGGAATATTGGCCTCTTCCATGGTGTCCTCAGGGGTGCTGGCCTCATCGAAGATGTTTTCAATGTTGTTTCCCTCTTCCATGGTGTCCTCAGGGGCACTGTCCTCATAAATGATGGCTTGGATATTGTTGTCATCCTCATTGGTGTCCTCGAGGGCTCTGGTATCTCCCGCATTGGCAACGGAGGTGCTGGCCTCTTCTCGACTGTGTTCTAGAGGAATCTATATAAATAAAAGATATAAGTAGAAAACAGTGACACGACTATAAAGATAAATGTTGTGTGAAGTGTAAAGATGCTGCTGTATATACAGTATAACATACAGTGCATGCATTTATAAAATGGTAACTACTCAGTGTATGTTGCGCTGTAATCAGCACCCAAACTGTCAATATTCTAATATAGTTTAAATAATAAAAGCAAATGTGTATATGTCGGGGGGGGAGGGGGGGGGCAGAGAGGGGGCATAGGCAGGGGGGAGCTGGGGTATATGTCAGGGAGGGGGGCAGAGAGGACACATGCAGGGGGAGCTGGGGCATATGTCAGGGAAGGGGGCAGAAAGGGCACAGGCACCGTGAGCTGGGGCATATGTCAGGGTGGCAGAGGGAACACAGGCACCAGATATGGGTGACGGGATGGTTACCATTACCATGTGGATGGAGTCATAGCCCAACGTAGATCGTGAGTGAGTTATTTGTGTCTTATCTTATATCCTGTATGCAGTGTAATATACAGGCTGTACCCATTGTATAGTGTATTATAGAGCTGTGTATAGTGTATTATAGAGGTATATAGACCTGGGTCCTGTGCATAGATGGGAATATTAGATGCAGTCACCTGGATATACAGCAGGAAGCTACAAACATCTGCGAGCCCCTATCACCCCTAACCACTCCCCCTTCCTCTATCATGGTGCCCCTCTGCTTTTTTTTTCTGGATCCGCCCCTGGAGAGGTCAGTATTGTAGTGTAGGGTATAGAGGGGTCAGTGATGTAGTGTAGGGTATACAGGCATCAGTGATGTACTGTATAGAGGAGTCAGTGATATAGGGTATAAGAAGAAGGTCAATGATGTAGGGTATACACAGGTCCTTGATGTAGTGAAGGGTATAGAGAAGTTGGTAATATCATAGGCGAACGCAGGGGGGTTTCGGGTGCCCAGAAACCCCCCTCCTCTTGGCAAGTGGCAAATTATGACAACAATACCAATGGTATATAATATGATTACTAGAACTGGCGCCGCATCATGCAGAACTGCTGCACATGCCCACTGGTAGCAGCTTTTTCAATCAAGTTTGCTGTCTGTGTGGTTCTGAGTCCTCATTGAGTTCACGGGACCAAAGATTAGCTACCAGAAAGAAGAGACAGGAGCCTTACCATGAGGTGGGAGAATGTGTGCTTAGAAAGTTCAGTACTGGTTCTATAATGTTTGTGCATTTATTTATTATAGTATGTTTAACCTTTTCCTGACCACTTACTTATCTTATTTATATTATTTAAATATGTTTTGGGCCCTACACACTGGGCGATAATACTGAAAGATATGAACGATCTCGTTCATTAATGAACGAGATACCATTCATATCTTTCAGTGTGGAGGCACCAGCGATGAACGATGCGCGGCCCCGTGCTCGTTCATCGCTGGTGCCCCGTCGCTTGTGCATGCAGGCCAATATGGACAATCTCGTCCATATTTGCCTGCACTGCTATGGGGCCAGGTGACGGGGGGAGTGAAGTTTCTTCACTTCCCCCCCTTCACTGCCGCCGGGTCGCCCATCGGCCGTATCTGCCGTTGGGCAGCTCAGCGGCGGATCGAAAAGTGTGTAGGGCCCATTAGATACAGCCTATACTATAGAACATCTATACTGTATGTAATGTAGGGTATAGAGGGGTCAGGGATGGGGTGTAAGGTATAGGATGTAGTGTAGGGTTTAGAGGGTTTAGGGATGTAGTGTATAGAGGAGTTAGGGATGTAGTGTAGAGGGGTTAGGGATATAGTGTATAGAGGGGTTAGGGATGTAGTGTAGGGTATACAGGGGTTAGGGATATAGTGTATAGAGGGGTTAGGGATGTAGTGTAGGGTACACAGGGGTTAGGGATGTAGTGTAGGGTATAGAGGGGTTAGGGATGTAGTATAGAGTATAGAGGGGTTAGGGATGTAGTATAGAGTATAGAGGGGTCATGGATGTAGTGTAGGGTATAGAGGGGTTAGGGATGTAGTGTAGGGTATAGAGGGGTTAGGGATATAGTGTATAGAGGGGTCAGGGATGTAGTGTAGGGTATAGAGGGGTTAGCGATGTAGTGTAGGGTATACAGGGGTTAGGGATGTAGTGTAGGGTATAGAGGCGTTAGGGATGTAGTATAGAGTATAGAGGGGTCAGGGATGTAGTGTAGGGTATAGAGGGATTAGGGATGTAGTGTATAGAGGGGTTAGGGATGTAGTGTAGGGTATACAGGGGTTAGGGATGTAGTGTATAGAGGGGTTAGGGATGTAGTGTAGGGTATACAGGGGTTAGGGATGTAGTGTATAGAGGGGTTAGGGATGTAGTGTATAGAGGGGTTAGGGATATAGTGTATAGAGGGGTTAGGGATGTAGTGTAGGGTATACAGGGGTTAGGGATGTAGTGTATAGAGGGGTTAGGGATATAGTGTATAGAGGGGTTAGGGATGTAGTGTAGGGTATACAGGGGTTAGGGAGGTAGTGTATAGAGGGGTCAGGGATGTAGTGTAGGGTATAGAGGGGTTAGCAATGTAGTGTAGGGTATACAGGGGTTAGGGATGTAGTGTAGGGTATAGAGGGGTTAGGGATGTAGTATAGAGTATAGAGGGGTCAGGGATGTAGTGTAGGGTATACAGGGGTTATGGATATAGTGTATAGAGGGGTTAGGGATGTAGTGTAGGGTATACAGGGGTTAGGGATGTAGTGTATAGAGGGGTTAGGGATGTAGTGTAGGGTATACAGGGGTTAGGGATGTAGTGTATAGAGGGGTCAGGGATGTAGTGTAGGGTATAGAGGGGTTAGCGATGTAGTGTAGGGTATACAGGGGTTAGGGATGTAGTGTAGGGTATAGAGGGGCTAGGGATGTAGTATAGAGTAAAGAGGGGTCAGGGATGTAGTGTAGGGTATAGAGGGGTTAGAGATGTAGTGTAGGGTATACAGGGGTTATGGATATAGTGTATAGAGGGGTTAGGGATGTAGTGTAGGGTATACAGGGGTTAGGGATGTTGTGTATAGAGGGGTTAGGGATATAGTGTATAGAGGGGTTAGGGATGTAGTGTAGGGTATACAGGGGTTAGGGATGTAGTGTATAGAGGGGTTAGGGATTTAGTGTAGGGTATAGAGGGATTAGGGATGTAGTGTATAGAGGGGTTAGGGATGTAGTGTAGGGTATACAGGGGTTAGGGATGTAGTGTATAGAGGGGTTAGGGATTTAGTGTAGGGTATAGAGGGGTTAGGGATGTAGTGTATAGAGGGGTTAGAGATGTAGTGTAGGGTATACAGGGGTTAGGGATATAGTGTATAGAGGGGTTAGGGATGTAGTGTAGGGTATACAGGGGTTAGGGATGTAGTGTATAGAGGGGTTAGGGATTTAGTGTAGGGTATAGAGGGATTAGGGATGTAGTGTATAGAGGGGTTAGAGATGTAGTGTAGGGTATACAGGGGTTAGGGATGTAGTGTATAGAGGGGTTAGGGATTTAGTGTAGGGTATAGAGGGGTTAGGGATGTAGTGTTGTGTATAGAGGGATTAGGGATGTAGTGTATAGAGGGGTTAGAGATGTAGTGTAGGGTAAACAGGAGTTAGGGATGTAGTGTATAGAGGGGTTAGGGATATAGTGTATAGAGGGGTTAGGGATGTAGTGTAGGGTATACAGGGGTTAGGGATGTAGTGTATAGAGGGGTTAGGGATTTAGTGTAGGGTATAGAGGGATTAGGGATGTAGTGTATAGAGGGGTTAGGGATGTAGTGTAGGGTATACAGGGGTTAGGGATGTAGTGTAGGGTATACAGGGGTTAGGGATGTAGTGTAGGGTATACAGGGGTTAGGGATGTAGTGTAGGGTATAGAGGGGTTAGAGATGTAGTGTAGGGTATACAGGGGTTAGGGATGTAGTGTATAGAGGGGTTAGGGATATAGTGTATAGAGGGGTTAGGGATGTAGTGTAGGGTATACAGGGGTTAGGGATGTAGTGTATAGAGGGGTTAGGGATGTAGTGTAGGGTATACAGGGGTTAGGGATGTAGTGTATAGAGGGGTTAGGGATTTAGTGTAGGGTATAGAGGGATTAGGGATGTAGTGTTGTGTATGTAACTTGTTACAAGAAAATTTACTCACACATTGACCCAAACGTGTATAACAAAACCTTTAAATGTTATTAAACATTAATCAACAAAATTATACTCACAACATCTCCATCATCTTCACTTCTGGAATAATATTGGCAGTGTATGCCAGGAAATGCAAGGACTGCAAGTACAAAGACAACATGTTACAACCTTTACCTGGGTGCAAAATCCTAATTTTAAAAAAAAGGCTAACGCTGCTCATCGCCTCTATAGGGAGAATTCAAGATTTTGGCACACCGGGGCCACTAGGTGGCGTCAGACGGAGCAAATAAATTGTTGCTCGGTTTGGGCGCACGCACAGACTAGTTATACTTTCAATAATGTGTCACAGTACATATCAGTGAAATGTGGTCGGGGGGGGGGGGGGGGCAGGGCCTCACCTGTCATACTCCAATATACACCAGAGTGTTGACTTTATAGATAATATGAAAAATAATAAGACATTATAAATATCTGTATTATTCTAATCATTTTTATAGTAAAAACTCTGGAGTATACTGGTGTATTAGGGAGGGTCCTTGGACTGCACACCTATAGCTGCCAATAATGTGAGGTGCTACCTACTGAGTCTTGTAGTTCTACGGAAAAAAGTGTGTGTTGTAGGTGCACTGTCTCTAGCATTACTGATATCATACAGCTTAGCATATAATAAATAGTGGAGTTTAGTAATGTATTGATCAATGCATGTAGCCGCAGCCCCACGGCAAGGGACTCCACTCTGCTGTGGAACCCTAATACTATAGCATGTCACACCTTTTTCACGTATATTAATTCACCCCATAACACCTTTTTTCTCACCTATTCCTTAATCCTTCTCACTACACATAATCATTCCTTGTGATGCCCTGGGGTCCCGTGCCCTAGGTTTGAACCCCTATAGTGTTAGGTTCCGCAGCAGAGTGGAGTCCCTTGTATGATATCAGTAATGCTAGAGACAGTATACTGGTCTATGGTGGTCATTCCGAGTTGATCGCTAGCTTTTCAGTCGCACTGCTGGCCGTAGAGTGATTGACATGAAGTGGGCGTTTCTGTGAGTGTACGAAAAAACGCAGGCGTGGCAGGAAAAACGCAGGCGTGGCTGGGCGTGTTTGTGACGTCAAAACAGGAACTGAACAGACTGAAGTCATCGCAAGCGCTGAGTAGGTATTGAGCTACTCTAAAACTGCACAAAAAAATGATGCCGCCGCTCTGCGATCCTTTCGTTCGCACTTCTGCTAAGCTAAAATACACTCCCAGTGGGAGGCGGCATAGCGTTTGTACGGCTGCTAAAAACTGCTAGCGAGCTAACAACTCGGAATTACCACCTATGACAGGTGAGGCCCTGTGTCCCTGCCTACCTTGTCCACACATCTCTGATCAAAACTTCCCAAATTCCCAGCAGTATATACTGCTGCACCCTTGTACACGGCTATAAATTAATGTTGCGTGCATTATGGGGGCCATTCCGAGTTGTTCGCTCATTGCCGATTTTCGCTAAACTGCGATTATCCGCTAACTGTGCATGCGCAATGTTCGCAGAGCACATGCGCTTAGTTATTTTACACAAAAGTGAAGTATTTTACTCACGGCATAACAAAGCTTTTTCATCGCTGTGGTGATCGTAGTGTGATTGACAGGAAGTGGGTGTTTCTGGGCGGAAACTGGCCGTTTTATGGGAGTGTGCGGAAAAACGCAGGCGTTCGAGTTCCAAAACGTGGGAGTGTCTGGAGAAACGGGGGAGTGGCTGTGCGAACGCTGGGTGTGTTTGTGACGTCAAACCAGGAACGAAAAGGACTGAGCTGGTCGCAATGGCTGAGTAAGTCTTGAGCTACTCAGAAACTGCGGGGTAATCGTTACGAGAAAATTAGCGAAGCTTTCGTTCGCAATTCTGCTAAGCTAAGATACACTCCCAGTAGGCGGCGGCTTAGCGTGTGCAATTCTGCTAAAAGCAACTAGCGAGCGAACAACTCGGAATCACCCCCATAGAGTGCTAAAGGTTGTTGGAATACTCACAGCAAATGATCCAAAGCAGCCAGAGGTTCTGCCTTTGAGTCCACATCGTGGCAAATGAGAGACCTGTGCCTGGAACGGGAGGTTCTATGGCAGTAATGACATCACACACTGTGATGTCAGAATAGATTGCTTTATAGGGAAGCTGCACCTAAATAATAAGTGACTTGTTTATGGATCAAGAAGACAAAGAACTGATTAAGAAATCACTAATAGGAGCGCAAACTATATAACTAATGACCAATCAATACAAATCATTTATTTCTCTGACGTCCTAAGTGGATGCTGGGACTCCGTAAGGACCATGGGGAATAGCGGCTCCGCAGGAGACTGGGCACAACTAAAGAAAGCTTTAGGACTACCTGGTGTGCACTGGCTCCTCCCACTATGACCCTCCTCCAGACCTCAGTTAGAATCTTGTGCCCGGCTGAGCTGGATGCACACTAGGGGCTCTCCTGAGCTCCTAGAAAGAAAGTATATTTTAGGTTTTTTATTTTACAGTGAGATCTGCTGGCAACAGACTCACTGCAGCGAGGGACTAAGGGGAGAAGAAGCGAACCTACCTAACTGGTGGTAGCTTGGGCTTCTTAGGCTACTGGACACCATTAGCTCCAGAGGGATCGACCACAGGACCCGACCTCGATGTTCGGTCCCGGAGCCGCGCCGCCGGCCCCCTTACAGAGCCAGAAGCAAGAAGTGTTCCGGAAAATCGGCGGCAGAAGACTTCTGTCTTCAACAAGGTAGCGCACAGCACTGCAGCTGTGCGCCATTGCTCCTCATGCACACCTCAAACTCCGGTCACTGATGGGTGCAGGGCGCTGGGGGGGGGGGGGGGGGGGGGCGCCCTGAGGGCAATATAATACACCTTGGCTGGCAAATCTACACCATATATAGTCAGGAAGGCTATATAGGTGTAAAAATACCCCTGCCAGAATTCCAGAAAAAGAGGGAGAAGTCCGCCGGAAAAGGGGCGGGGCTATCTCCCTCAGCACATGGCGCCATTTTTTCTTCACAGTGCAGCTGGAAGACAGCTCCCCAGGCTCTCCCCTGTAGTTTTCAGGCTCAAAGGGTTAAAAAGAGAGGGGGGGCACTAAATTTAGGCGCAATATGTGTATACAAGCAGCTATTGGGGGAAAAATCACTCAGTTATAGTGTTAATCCCTGCATTATATAGCGCTCTGGTGTGTGCTGGCATACTCTCTCTCTGTCTCCCCAAAGGACTTTGTGGGGTCCTGTCCTCAGTCAGAGCATTCCCTGTGTGTGTGCGGTGTGTCGGTACGGCTGTGTCGACATGTTGGATGAGGAAGGTTACGTGGAGGCGGAGCAGAGGCCGATAAATGGGATGTCGCCCCCTGTGGGGCCGACACCAGAGTGGATGGATAGGTGGAAGGTATTAACCGACAATGTCAACTCCTTACATAAAAGGCTGGATGACGTAACAGCTGTGGGACAGCCGGCTTCTCAGCCCGCGCCTGCCCAGGTGTCTCAAGGGCCATCAGGGGCTCAAAAAACGCCCGTTACCTCAGATGGCAGACACAGATGTCGACACGGAGTCTGACTCCAGTGTCGACGAGGTTGAGACATATACACAATCCACTAGGAACATCCGTTGCATGATCTCGGCAATGAAAAATGTGTTACACATTTCTGACATGAACCCAAGTACCACATAAAAGGGGTTTTATGTTTGGGGAGAAAAAGCAGCCAGTGTTTTGTTCCCCCATCAGATGAGTGAATGAAGTGTGTAAAGAGCGTGGGTTCCCCCGATAAGAAACTGGTAATTTCTAAAACGTTACTGCTGGCATACCCTTTCCCGCCAGAGGATAGGTCACGTTGGGAGATATCCCCTAGGGTGGATAAGGCGCTCACACGTTTGTCAAAAAAGGTGGCACTGCCGTCTTGGGATACGGCCACTTTGAAGGAGCCTGCCGATAAAAAGCAGGAGGCTATCCTGAAGTCTGTATATACACACTCAGGTACTATACTGAGACCTGCAATTGCCTCAGCATAAATAGAGCTGCTGCAGCGTGGTCTGATACCCTGTCAGATAATATTAATACCCTAGACAGGGATATTATTTTGCTAACATAGAGCATATTAAAGACGTCGTCTTATATATGAGGGATGCACAGAGGGATATTTGCCGGCTGGCATCCAGAATTAATGCAATGTCCATTCTGCCAGGAGGGTATTAGAGACCCGGCAGTGGACAGGTGATGCTGCCTTTAAAAGGCACATGGAGATTCAGCCTTATAAGGGTGAGGAATTGTTTGGGGATGGTCTCTGGGACCTCGTATCCACAGCAACAGCTGGGAAGAATTTTTTTTTACCTCAGGTTTCCTCACAGCCTAAGAAAGCACCGTATTTTCAGGTACAGTCCTTTCGGCTTCAGAAAAGCAAGCGGGTCAAAGGCGCTTCCTTTCTGCACAGAGACAAGGGAAGAAGGAAAAAGCTGCACCAGACAGCCAGTTCCCAGGATCAAAAATCTTCCCCCGCTTCCTCTGAGTCCACCGCATGACGCTGGGGCTCCACAGGTGGAGACAGGTGCGGTGGGGGCGCGTCTCGGGAACTTCAGGGACCAGTGGGCTTGCCCACAGGTGGATCCCTAGGTTCTGCAAGTAGTATCACAGGGATACAAGCTGGAGTTCGAGGCGACTCCCCCTCGCCGTTACCTCACATCAGCCTTGCCTGCTGCCCTCGGAGAAAGGGAGGTAGTACTGGCGGCAATTCACAAGCTGTACTTCCAGCAGGTGAAATCAAGGTACCCCTCCTTCAACAAGGCCGGGGTTACCATTCCAAAATGTTTGTGGTACCGAAACCAGACTGTTCGGTGAGACCCATTCTAAAATTAAAATCCTTGAACACTTATATACGAAGGTTCAAGTTCAAAATGGAATCGCTCAGGGCGATTATTGCAAGCCTGGAGAATTTCATGGTATCACTGGACATCAAGGATGCTTACCTGCATGTCCCCATTTAATCTCCTCACCAGGAGAACCTCAAAATTGTGGTACAGGATTGTCATTACCAATTCCAGACGTTGCCGTTGGTCTGTCCCCGGCACCAAGGGTATTTACCAAGGTAATGGCCAAAAAAATTATCCCATACTTGGACGATCTCCTTATAAAGGCGAGGTCCAGGGAGCAGTTGTTCGTCGGAGTAGCACTATCTCGGGAAGTGCTACAACAGCACGGCTGGATTCTGAATATTCCAAAGTCGCAGCTGGTTCCTACGACGCGTCTACTGTTCCTGGGTATGGTTCTGGACACAGAACAGGATAAAAAGGGTTTCTCCCGGAGGAGAAGTCCAAGGAGTTGTCGTCTCTAGACAGAGACCTCCTAATACAAATACAGGTGTCGGTGCATCAATGCACGCGAGCCCTGGGAAAGATGGTAGCTTCTTACGAAGAAATTCCATTCGCCAGGTCCCATGCAAAGATCTTCCAGTGGGATCTGTTGGATAAGTGGTCCGGGTCGCATCTTCAGATGCATCGGCGGATAACCCTGTCTCCAGGGGCCAGGGTGTCGCTGTTGTGGTGGCTGCAGAGTGCTCATCTTCTAGAGGGCCGCAGATTCGGCATACAGGACTGGGTCCTGGTGACCACGGATGCCAGCCTTCGAGGCTGGGGGGCAGTCACACAGGGAAGAAACTTCCAAGGACTATGGACAAGTCAGGAGACTTCCCTACACAAAAATATTCTGGAACAAAGGGCCATTTACAATGCCCTAAGTCAGGCTAGAGCCCTGCTTCAACACCGGCCGGTGCTGATCCAGTCAGACAACATCACGGCGGTCGCTCATGTAAACCGACAGGGCGGCACAAGAAGCAGGATGGCGATGGCAGAAGCCACAAGGATTCTCCGATGGGCGGAAAATCATGTGTTAGCACTGTCAGCAGTGTTCATTCCCGGAGTGGACAACTGGGAAGCAGACTTTCTCAGCAGACACGACCTCCACCCGGGAGAGTGGGGACTTCATCCAGAAGTCTTCCAAATGATTGTACACCGTTGGGAAAGGCCACAGGTGGACATGATGGCGTCCCGCCTCAACAAAAAGCTAAAAAGATATTGCACCAGGTCAAGGGACCCTCAGGCGATAGCTGTGGACGCTCTGGAAACTCCGTGGGTGTACCAGTAGGTGTATGTGTTCCCTTCTCTGCCTCTCATACCCAGGGTAATGAGAAGAATAAGAAGGAGAGGAGTAAGAACTATACTCATTGTTCCGGATTGGCCAAGAAGAGCTTGGTACCCAGAACTCCAAGAAATGATCTCAGAGGACCCATGGCCTCTGCCGCTCAGACAGGACCTGCTGCAGCAGGGGCCCTGTCTGTTCCAAGACTTACCGCGGCTGCGTTGACGGCATGGCGGTTGAACGCTGGATCCTGAAGGAAAAGGGCATTCCGGAGGAAGTTATCCCTACGCTAATTAAAGCTAGGAAAGAAGTGAACGCAAACCATTATCACCGCATATGGCGGAAATATGTTGCGTGCTGTGAGGCCAGGAAGGCCCCAACGGAGGAATTTCAGCTAGGTCGATTTCTGCTCTTCCTACAGTCAGGGGTGACTATGGGCCTAAAATTGGGTTCCATTAAGGTCCAGATTTCGGCTCTATCTATTTTCTTCCAATATAGAACTGACTTCACTGCCTGAAGTTCAGACTTTTGTTAAGGGAGTGCTGCATAGTCAGCCCCCGTTTGTGCCTCCAGTGGCACCGTGGGATCTCAACGTGGTGTTGGATTTCCTGAAGTTGCATTGGGTTGAGCCACTTAAATCCGTGGAGCTAAAATACCTCACGTGGAAAGTGGTCATGCTGTTGGCCTTGGCGTCGGCCAGGCGTGTATCAGAATTAGCGGCTTTATCATGCAAAAGCCCTTATCTAATTTTTTTTATATGGATAGGGCGGAATTGAGGACTCGTTCCCAATTCCTTCCTAAGGTGGTATCAGTTTTTCATGTGAACCAACCTATTGTGGTGCCTGCGGCTACTTGGGCCTTGGAGGATTCCAAGTTACTGGACGTAGTCAGTGCCCTGAAAAATATATGTTTCCAGGACGGCTGGAGTCAGGAAAACTGACTCGCTATTTATCCTGTATGCACCCAACAAGCTCGGTGCTCCTGCTTCTAAGCAGACTATTGCTCGCTGGATCTATAGCACGATTCAACTTGCACATTCTGCGGCTGGACTGCCGCACCCTAAATCTGTAAAAGCCCATTCCACGAGGAAAGGGGCTCTTCTTTACAAATTTGCCGAGCTGTTACTTGGTCGGGTTCAAACACTTTTGCAAGAGTCTACAAGTTTTATACCCTGGCTGAGGAGGACCTAGAGTTTGCTCATTCGGTGCTGCAGAGTCATCCGCACTCTCCCGCCCGTTTGGGAGCTTTGGTATAATCCCCATGGTCCTTACGGAGTCCCAGCATCCATTTAGGACGTCAGAGAAAATAAGATTTTACTCACCGGTAAATCTATTTCTCGTAGTCCGTAGTGGATGCTGGGCGCCCATCCCAAGTGCGGATTGTTTGCAATACTTGTATATAGTTATTGCCTAACTAAAGGGTTATTGTTGAGCCATCTGTTGAGTGGCTCAGTTATATTTCATACTGTTAACTGGGTATAGTATCACGAGTTATACGGTGTGATTGGTGTGGCTGGTATGAGTCTTACCCGGGATTCAAAATCCTTCCTTATTGTGTCAGCTCTTCCGGGCACAGTATCCTAACTGAGGTCTGGAGGAGGGTCATAGTGGGAGGAGCCAGTGCACACCAGGTAGTCCTAAAGCTTTCTTTAGTTGTGCCCAGTCTCCTGCGGAGCCGCTATTCCCCATGGTCCTTACGGAGTCCCAGCATCCACTACGGACTACGAGAAATAGATTTACCGGTGAGTAAAATCTTATTTTCTGATAAACATCTGGGACTAGGGCTGAGCCATTTCTGAGTTATTTACCAGTATATTTGTAGGTATCTTGTTGGGGATATGGTCATTAGGTCGACACCACTTAGGTAGACAGTCATTAGGTCGACCACTATTGGTCGACATGCATTAGGTCAACAGGGTCAATAGGTCAACATGGTCATTAGTTCCACATTTACTAGGTCGACAGTTCAAAAGGGCGACATGAGTTTTTCAAATCTTTTTCAATTTTTGAACTTTTTCATAGTTTACGATCCACGTGGACTACAATTGGGAACGAAGCATTGCGCGTGAAGTGAGGCATGCGAGGGGACACGGTGCAGTAATTGGAGTTCTCCGTCACTTTACGAACAAAACGACACCAAAAAAAAGTAAAAAAACTCATGGCGACCTTTTGACCCATCGACATAGTACATGTCGACCTAATGACCATGTCGACCTAGTGACCCTGCCGATGTAATGCATGTGGTACTGCAATTGCAGACAGGATGGCAGATTTTAAAAATAGTCCCCATACAGCACATGATGCAAAGTAGAAAAAGAAGTGCACCGAGGTTGCTGTATGACTAAGCTAAGCGACACAACCACCTGGCCCATCTAGTAGTGGCATGCAGTGGCTGAATGTGGCCCGCAAGTTTTCAGTCCACTGACATCATCTCCTGCATGCCCCTGTCATTTTTAAAAAATTCTGCAATTGGTGGACTTATACGGCAGTACTCCTGGACTAATACAGCAGTACCCCTGGACTAATACAGCAGTGCCCCTGGACCA
This sequence comes from Pseudophryne corroboree, assembly GCF_028390025.1. Lineage (NCBI taxonomy): Eukaryota > Metazoa > Chordata > Amphibia > Anura > Myobatrachidae > Pseudophryne > Pseudophryne corroboree. The sequence continues at coordinate 83,971,017 of NC_086452.1, forward strand.
GTGGCGTGTGGTGAGGTCAGTGGCTGGGGAGGCACAAGCAGCTAACCATCCAACCCCCCCTTCCATAGAGTGTGTGGGGGGGGGGGGGGGAGTGTAGCCTGCCCCCCCCCCCCCCCCCATAGATTTTTAAAACCAGCACCAGGCATAACCAGCGAAGGGGCATAATGCCATAGCAGGGGAGACACTAGGTATGGGGTCCCCCTGCCATGGCATTAATCCCCCCCCCCCCCCCCCCCCAAAAAAAAAAAAAAAACTAGTCAGCCCAGGGCTGGAATTCCTTGGTAAAGGGGACCCCAAAAAATAAAAATGGGGTCTCCCTCCTGAGCAATAACCAGCATATAGCCCAGTGCTATACCCCGCACCCCTGGTGGCGGTGGGTGTAGGGTTCATTGATAATATTGTTCTTTACAGGTGGCCTACAGGTCCCAGCAAGCCTGCCCCAGAATGCTGGCACTCTGAGAACCACAAGTGGCAGCATGCCCGAACATAAATGGCCCGCTGGCACCTGTAGTCCGGGCATGCTGGCACTTGTGGTTCTTCAAGTGCCAGCATGCTGGGGCAGGCTTGCTGGGACCTGTAGGCCACCCGTAAAGAACAATATTACTATTCTTTACAGGTGGACTACAGGTGCCAGCGGGCCATTTATGTCCGGGCATGCTGGCACTTGTGGTTCTCCAAGTGCCAGCATGCTGGTGCAGGCTTGCTGGGACCTGTAGGCCACCTGTAAAGAACAATATTACTATTCTTTACAGGTGGACTACAGGTGCCAGCGGGCCATTTATGTCCGGGCATGATGGCACTTGTGGTTCTCCAAGTGCCAGCATGCTGGGGCAGGCTTGCCGTATAATTCCAGTGGTCACTCGGGCTGCTGCTTTGTGATACCGGTCACCTGTGCTGTAAACTGGCATCTCATGTGCTGTAAATTCACAGAGCCCGGCAACCAGCTGCCCGGAGGTGAGCCTCAGTGAGCACTGATAACCAGACCCCTGGGTGCAGGTGTGTATTTCTTTTTTACAGTGATCAGCTTAACGCCATCTCCAAATAGTGTTGTTATCACCCCCCTCCCAGGTATTTTTGTTGTCATCTACCCCCCCTGCCCAGGTATCTTTACACAATTCCCCTAGTAAATCCAGGCAGATCACATTTTTTATTACAAGAATGGGAAATGCAATCTGCTTACTTAAAATATACAAATTAACGGGTCTGGATATATATTGTGGCTGTATGAAGCTAGTGGCGTTGGTGAGCCACTGATCCTGTGTTATACTGGAGAGATTCGGCCCTTAAAGGGAAGAAAAAGGGGTGTACCTACTAGAGATGTGCACTTGAAATTTTTCGGGTTTTGTGTTTTGGTTTTGGGTTCGGTTCCGCGGCCGTGTTTTGGGTTCGACCGCGTTTTGGCAAAACCTCACCGAATTTTTTTTGTCGGATTCGTGTGTGTTTTGGATTCGGGTGTTTTTTTCAAAAAACACTAAAAAACAGCTTAAATCATAGAATTTGGGGGTCATTTTGATCCCAAAGTATTATTAACCTCAAAAACCATAATTTCCACTCATTTTCAGTCTATTCTGAACACCTCACACCTCACAATATTATTTTTAGTCCTAAAATTTGCACCGAGGTCGCTGGATGACTAAGCTAAGCGACCCTAGTGGCCGACACAAACACCTGGCCCATCTAGGAGTGGCACTGCAGTGTCACGCAGGATGGCCCTTCCAAAAAACACTCCCCAAACAGCACATGACGCAAAGAAAAAAAGAGGCGCAATGAGGTAGCTGTGTGAGTAAGCTAAGCGACCCTAGTGGCCGACACAAACACCTGGCCCATCTAGGAGTGGCACTGCAGTGTCACGCAGGATGGCCCTTCCAAAAAACACTCCCCAAACAGCACATGACGCAAAGAAAAAAAGAGGCGCAATGAGGTAGCTGTGTGAGTAAGATAAGCGACCCTAGTGGCCGACACAAACACCTGGCCCATCTAGGAGTGGCACTGCAGTGTCACGCAGGATGGCCCTTCCAAAAAACACTCCCCAAACAGCACATGACGCAAAGAAAAAAAGAGGCGCAATGAGGTAGCTGTGTGAGTAAGCTAAGCGACCCTAGTGGCCGACACAAACACCTGGCCCATCTAGGAGTGGCACTGCAGTGTCACGCAGGATGGCCCTTCAAAAAAATACTCCCCAAACAGCACATGACGCAAAGAAAAATGAAAGAAAAAAGAGGTGCAAGATGGAATTGTCCTTGGGCCCTCCCACCCACCCTTATGTTGTATAAACAGGACATGCACACTTTAACCAACCCATCATTTCAGTGACAGGGTCTGCCACACGACTGTGACTGAAATGACGGGTTGGTTTGGACCCCCACCAAAAAAGAAGCAATTAATCTCTCCTTGCACAAACTGGCTCTACAGAGGCAAGATGTCCACCTCATCATCATCCTCCGATATATCACCGTGTACATCCCCCTCCTCACAGATTATCAATTCGTCCCCACTGGAATCCACCATCTCAGCTCCCTGTGTACTTTGTGGAGGCAATTGCTGCTGGTCAATGTCTCCACGGAGGAATTGATTATAATTCATTTTAATGAACATCATCTTCTCCACATTTTCTGGAAGTAACCTCGTACGCCGATTGCTGACAAGGTGAGCGGCGGCACTAAACACTCTTTCGGAGTACACACTTGTGGGAGGGCAACTTAGGTAGAATAAAGCCAGTTTGTGCAAGGGCCTCCAAATTGCCTCTTTTTCCTGCCAGTATAAGTACGGACTGTCTGACGTGCCTACTTGGATGCGGTCACTCATATAATCCTCCACCATTCTTTCAATGGGGAGAGAATCATATGCAGTGCCAGTAGACGACATGTCCGTATCCGTAATCGTTGGCAGGTCCTTCAGTCCGGACCAGATGTCAGCATCAGCAGTCGCTCCAGACTGCCCTGCATCACCGCCAGCGGGTGGGCTCGGAATTCTGAGCCTTTTCCTCGCACCCCCAGTTGCGGGAGAATGTGAAGGAGGAGATGTTGACAGGTCGCGTTCCGCTTGACTTGACAATTTTCTCACCAGCAGGTCTTTGAACCCCAGCAGACTTGTGTGTGCCGGAAAGAGAGATCCAAGGTAGGTTTTAAATCTAGGATCGAGCACGGTGGCCAAAATGTAGTGCTCTGATTTCAACAGATTGACCACCCGTGAATCCTTGTTAAGCGAATTAAGGGCTCCATCCACAAGTCCCACATGCCTAGCGGAATCGCTCTGTGTTAGCTCCTCCTTCAATGTCTCCAGCTTCTTCTGCAAAAGCCTGATGAGGGGAATGACCTGACTCAGGCTGGCAGTGTCTGAACTGACTTCACGTGTGGCAAGTTCAAAGGGCAGCAGAACCTTGCAAACGTTGAAATCATTCTCCACTGCGCTTGAGACAGGTGCATTCCACCTCCTATATCGTGCTCAATTGTATAGGCTTGAATGGCCTTTTGCTGCTCCTCCAACCTCTGAAGCATATATAGGGTTGAATTCCACCTCGTTACCACTTCTTGCTTCAGATGATGGCAGGGCAGGTTCAGGCGTTTTTGGTGGTGCTCCAGTCTTCTGTACGTGGTGCCTGTACGCCGAAAGTGTCCCGCAATTCTTCTGGCCACCGACAGCATCTCTTGCACGCCCCTCTCGTTTTTTAAATAATTCTGCACCACCAAATTCAAGGTATGTGCAAAACATGGGACGTGCTGGAATTTGCCCATATTTAATGCACACACAATATTGCTGGCGTTGTCCGATGCCACAAATCCACAGGAGAGTCCAATTGGGGTAAGCCATTCCGCGATGATCTTCCTCAGTTGCCGTAAGAGGTTTTCAGCTGTGTGCGTATTCTGGAAACCGCTGATACAAAGCGTAGCCTGCCTAGGAAAGAGTTGGCGTTTGCGAGATGCTGCTACTGGTGCCGCCGCTGCTGTTCTTGCGGCGGGAGTCCATACATCTACCCAGTGGGCTGTCACAGTCATATAGTCCTGACCCTGCTCTGCTCCACTTGTCCACATGTCCGTGGTTAAGTGGACATTGGGTACAACTGCATTTTTTAGGACACTGGTGAGTCTTTTTCTGACGTCCGTGTACATTCTCGGTATCGCCTGCCTAGAGAAGTGGAACCTAGATGGTATTTGGTAACGGGGGCACACTACCTCAAGAAATTGTCTAGTTCCCTGTGAACTAACGGCGGATACCGGACGCACGTCTAACACCAACATAGTTGTCAAGGCCTCAGTTATCCGCTTTGCAACAGGATGACTGCTGTGATATTTCATCTTCCTCACAAAGGACTGTTGGACAGTCAATTGCTTACTGGAAGTAGTACAAGTGGTCTTCCGACTTCCCCTCTGGGATGACCATCGACTCCCAGCAGCAACAACAGCAGCGCCAGCAGCAGTAGGCGTTACACGCAAGGATGCATCGGAGGAATCCCAGGCAGAAGAGGACTCGTCAGAATTGCCAGTGACATGGCCTGCAGGACTATTGGCATTCCTGGGGAAGGAGGAAATTGACACTGAGGGAGTTGGTGGGGTGGTTTGCGTGAGCTTGGTTACAAGAGGAAGGGATTTACTGGTCAGTGGACTGCTTCCGCTGTCGCCCAAAGTTTTTGAACTTGTCACTGACTTATTATGAATGCGCTGCAGGTGACGTATAAGGGAGGATGTTCCGAGGTGGTTAACGTCCTTACCCCTACTTATTACAGCTTGACAAAGGCAACACACGGCTTGACAAATGTTGTCCGCATTTCTGTTGAAATACTTCCACACCGAAGAGCTGATTTTTTTGGTATTTTCACCAGGCATGTCAATGGCCCTATTCCTCCCACGGACAACAGGTGTCTACCCGGGTGCCTGACTTAAACAAACCACCTCACCATCAGAATCCTCCTTGTCAATTTCCTCCCCAGCGCCAGCAACACCCATATCCTCCTCATCCTGGTGTACTTCAACACTGACATCTTCAATCTGACTATCAGGAACTGGACTGCGGGTGCTCCTTCCAGCACTTGCAGGGGGCGTGCAAATGGTGGAAGGCGCATGCTCTTCACGTCCAGTGTTGGGAAGGTCAGGCATCGCAACCGACACAATTGGACTCTCCTTGTGGATTTGGGATTTCGTAGAACGCACAGTTCTTTGCTGTGCTTTTGCCAGCTTGAGTCTTTTCATTTTTCTAGCGAGAGGCTGAGTGCTTCCATCCTCATGTGAAGCTGAACCACTAGCCATGAACATAGGCCAGGGCCTCAGCCGTTCCTTGCCACTCCGTGTGGTAAATGGCATATTGGCAAGTTTACGCTTCTCCTCCGACAATTTTATTTTAGATTTTTGAGTCCTTTTTTTACTGATATTTGGTGTTTTGGATTTTACATGCTCTGTACTATGACATTGGGCATCGGCCTTGGCAGACGACGTTGCTGGCATTTCATCGTCTCGGCCATGACTAGTGGCAGCAGCTTCAGCACGAGGTGGAAGTCGATCTTGATCTTTCCCTATTTTTGGAACCTCAACATTTTTGTTCTCCATATTTTAATAGGCACAACTAAAAGGCACCTCAGGTAAACAATGGAGATGGATGGATACTAGTATACTTATGGATGACGAGCGACTGCCGACACAGAGGTAGCTACAGCCGTGGACTACCGTACTGTGTCTGCTGCTAATATAGACTGGATGATAATGAGATAAAATTAAAATATATATATATATCACACTAGTACTGCAGCCGGACAGGTATATATTATGTAATGACGGACCTGCTGGACACTGTCTGTCAGACTCAGCACTGCAGACTCCTAAAGTAAGCTACTAGTATCAAGAAGATAAAAAAAAAAAAAACACGGGTAGGTGGTATACAATTATGGATGGACGAGCGACTGCCGACACAGAGGTAGCTACAGCCGTGGACTACCGTACTGTGTCTGTTGCTAATATAGACTGGATGATAATGAGATAAAATTAAAATATATATATATATATCACACCAGTACTGCAGCCGGACAGGTATATATTATGTAATGATGGACCTGCTGGACACTGTCTGTCAGCACTGCAGACTCCTAAAGTAAGCTACTAGTATCAAGAAGATAGAAAAAAAAAAACCACGGGTAGGTGGTATACAATTATGGATGGACGAGCGACTGCCGACACAGAGGTAGCTACAGCCGTGGACTACCGTACTGTGTCTGCTGCTAATATAGACTGGATGATAATGAGATAAAATTAATATATATATATATATCACACTAGTACTGCAGCCGGACAGGTATATATTATGTAATGACGGACCTGCTGGACACTGTCTGTCAGCACTGCAGACTCCTAAAGTAAGCTACTAGTATCAAGAGGATAGAAAAAAAAACCACGGGTAGGTGGTATACAATTATGGATGGACGAGCGACTGCCGACACAGAGGTAGCTACAGCCGTGGACTACCGTACTGTGTCTGCTGCTAATATAGACTGGATGATAATGAGATCAAATTAAAATATATATATATATCACACTAGTACTGCAGCCGGACAGGTATATATTATGTAATGACGGACCTGCTGGACACTGTCTGTCAGACTCAGCACTGCAGACTCCTAAAGTAAGCTACTAGTATCAAGAAGATAGAAAGAAAAAAAACACGGGTAGGTGGTATACAATTATGGATGGACGAGCGACTGCCGACACAGAGGTAGCTACAGCCGTGGACTACCGTACTGTGTCTGCTGCTAATATAGACTGGATGATAATGAGATAAAATTAAAATATATATATATATCACACTAGTACTGCAGCCGGACAGGTATATATTATGTAATGACGGACCTGCTGGACACTGTCTGCAGAATGCGTTTATAAAAACACCACACGACGAGTGTTTAACTTTTTCAGGCAGACAATCACAATATACTGGTTTGTCAGCAGACAATCACAATACTGGTGGTCAGTGGTCACTGGTCAGTCACACTGGCAGTGGCACTCTGGCAGCAAAAGTGTGCACTGTACTTAAAATATGTACTCCTGCTATAACTGCTCCCCAGTCTCCCCCACAATTAAGCTGTGTGAGCAGTGAGCACTCAGCACAGTCAGATAATGATATACAGTATTACATATGATGCAGCACACTGGGCTGAGCACAGATATGGTATGTGACTGTGTCACACTGTGTATCGTTTTTTTATAAGGCAGAGAACGGATTAATTAAACTGGTGGTCACTGGTCACACTATCAGCAGCAAGTAGTACTCCTCCTAATAATATGCTCCCCAAAATTTGTGTCTCTCTCTAGTACTCTAGTCTAAACGGAGAGGACGCCAGCCACGTCCTCTCCCTATCAATCTCAATGCACGTGTGAAAATGGCGGCGACGCGCGGCTCCTTATATAGAATCCAAGTCTCGCGATAGAATACGAGCCTCGCGAGAATCCGACAGCGGGATGATGACGTTCGGGCGCGCTCGGGTTAACCGAGCAAGGCGGGAAGATCCGAGTCGCTCGGCCCCGTGTAAAAAAAACTGAAGTTCGGGCTGGTTCGGATACCGAGGAACCGAACCCGCTCATCTCTAGTACCTACCCCTAATGGCTGCTCTGTGTATACAGCCCAGATGAGATAGTGGCAGTCAGGTCAAGATGCCCTGTACAGAGAGTCCAAGTGGATCTGTGGAAGCCATGTGGCCCAGTGTGACTGGAGGCCAGTGAGCCAGGAGAACATTGGGGGCTAGGAAGCCAGTATCCATACATGCAGGGGAGGCAGGGAGGACCATAAAACACTAAGACTGTGGACGGGATGTAATGCCGTCCAAGTTGGCAGCGTCCCCCCAGTCAAACTCTGATGTTTTTTTTAAAGGGGCAGTCATTTACAAGGCAAAACCATGCATTACATCCGGTCCTGTGTGTATAACATTCTGGCTGTCATGCCATACCTGTCGGAAGCAGTGAGGACCATGAGACTATATAGGAAGTTTGCAGATTAGATGCCTCTATAGTGAGGGTTGAAGAAGTGAAGTAGTGCTGAGGCTTGCTGACGACAGTAAATCACCATTTTCTTTATGTAAACCTGGACAAGCTGTGTGTAAACCCTTATTTGAGCAACTAGACACTGCACCACCGACCACTGACCGCTCTGTAATATATATATATATATATATATATATATATGTAATATTTTATATTTTTAAGTCTCTTTGATATACCAATTGGACCTTTTGCACCTGGTGGCTAAGGCACTTGCCTTGTTGGCCTTAACCATCAGTCAGCTCTGTATTTCTAAACATGTTTGTATTTAATTAAAGAAAGAGTGTTTCAGGCCGCCAGTGTGCCTAGGGACTGAGCATTCTCACTCTGCACCTGCTCAGGCTATCTATTCGGAACCACCTGGGCTAAGCTCTTCCTGGTGTCACAGAAAACACCTAAGGCACTACAACAAGCAACAGTGATCTCAAATTACCCAGACATTTGAATACAACATGCAACAATAGCACTTTAGTAGGCAATGCTTTATTTAACATCACAAAATCCCCTACATGCCTCTCCTGGTTGTGGTGGTGTGCGCATGTCTCCCCTGGTGGTCATCGGAGATATATGTCTCTTCTGGTTAGGGTCCATACCTCTCCTGCTGGGGGCACAAGCCTCTCCTGGTCTTAGGAGAGTGGGGGTCATGCCTTTCCTGATGGTATTGGATGGCGCATGCCTCTCTGGGTGATGTTAGATGGTGTATGCCTCTCCGGGTGGTGTTGGAGGGCGCATTCCTCTCCAGGTGGTGTTGGAGAGCGCATTCTTCTCCAGGTGGTGTTGGAGGGCGCATTCCTCTCCAGGTGGCATTGGAGGTCGTATTCCTCTCCAGGTGGTGTTGGAGGGCGCATTCCTCTCCAGGTGACATTGGAGGGCGCATTCCTCTCCAGATGACATTGGAGGATGCATTCTTCTCCAGGTGACGTTGGAGGGTGGATTCCTCTCTAGAGGGTAAATTTACTAAAGTTTCTAAAACAGAGAATTGGTGTAGATGAAATGGCAGACAGCATCTCATTGGTTGTTATGAGCAACATCCCATATTCACTGTTTTAAAAGCTTTAATAAATTTGCCCCCGGTGGTATTGGAGTGTGCATTCCTCTCCAGGTGGTGTTGGAGGACGCATGCCTCTTCAGATGACATTGGAGGGTGTATTCTTCTCCAGGTGACGTTCGAGAGTGGATTCCTCTCCAGAGGGTAAATTTATTAAAGTTTCTAAAACAGAGAATTGGTGTAAATGAAATGACAGCCAGCATCTCATTGGTTGTTATGGGCAACATCACATATTCACTGTTTTAAAAGCTTGAATAAATTTGCCTCCCAGGTGGTATTGGAGTGTGAATTCCTCTCCAGGTGGTGTTGGAGGGTGCATGCCTCCCGGGTGGTGGCGGGGGCACAGGCTTCACTCTTCATGGCTCCAGGATGTCAGGGCTGGAGACCCGTTTGCAGTACTTTTTGTAATGATGGTATGCCACTGCATAAATACAAAGGAACACCACCTGTATAGCAATCAGAATGCACAAAATTGCAATCGCAAAATGCAGAGGACTGATCATTGGGGCTTTGGCCTTTCCAATTACCCTGGCTTCACCAATTATCTTGGGAATATTGGCCTCTTCCATGGTGTCCTCAGGGGTGCTGGCCTCATCGAAGATGTTTTCAATGTTGTTTCCCTCTTCCATGGTGTCCTCAGGGGCACTGTCCTCATAAATGATGGCTTGGATATTGTTGTCATCCTCATTGGTGTCCTCGAGGGCTCTGGTATCTCCCGCATTGGCAACGGAGGTGCTGGCCTCTTCTCGACTGTGTTCTAGAGGAATCTATATAAATAAAAGATATAAGTAGAAAACAGTGACACGACTATAAAGATAAATGTTGTGTGAAGTGTAAAGATGCTGCTGTATATACAGTATAACATACAGTGCATGCATTTATAAAATGGTAACTGCTCAGTGTATTTGCGCTGTAATCAGCACCCAAACTGTCAATATTCTAATATAGTTTAAATAATAAAAGCAAATGTGTATATGTCGGGGGGGGAGGGGGGGGGGGCAGAGAGGGGGCATAGGCAGGGGGGAGCTGGGGTATATGTCAGGGAGGGGGGCAGAGAGGACACAGGCAGGGGGAGCTGGGGCATATGTCAGGGAAGGGGGCAGAAAGGGCACAGGCACCGTGAGCTGGGGCATATGTCAGGGTGGCAGAGGGAACACAGGCACCAGATATGGGTGACAGGATGGTTACCATTACCATGTGGATGGAGTCATAGCCCAACGTAGATCGTGAGTGAGTTATTTGTGTCTTATCTTATATCCTGTATGCAGTGTAATATAGAGGCTGTACCCATTGTATAGTGTATTATAGAGCTGTGTATAGTGTATTATAGAGGTATATAGACCTGGGTCCTGTGCATAGATGGGAATATTAGATGCAGTCACCTGGATATACAGCAGGAAGCTACAATCATCTGCGAGCCCCTATCACCCCTAACCACTCCCCCTTCCTCTATCATGGTGCCCCTCTGCTATTTTTTTCTGGATCCGCCCCTGGAGAGGTCAGTATTGTAGTGTAGGGTATAGAGGGGTCAGTGATGTAGTGTAGGGTATACAGGCATCAGTGATGTACTGTATAGAGGAGTCAGTGATATAGGGTATAAGAAGGTCAATGATGTAGGGTATACACAGGTCCTTGATGTAGTGAAGGGTATAGAGAAGTTGGTAATATCATAGGCGAACGCAGGGGGGTTTCCGGTTGCCCAGAAACCCCCCTCCTCTTGGCAAGTGGCAAATTATGACAACAATACCAATGGTATATAATATGATTACTAGAACTGGCGCCGCATCATGCAGAACTGCTGCACATGCCCACTGGTAGCAGCTTTTTCAATCAAGTTTGCTGTCTGTGTGGTTCTGAGCCCTCATTGAGTTCACTGGACCAAAGATTAGCTACCAGAAAGAAGAGACAGGAGCCTTACCGTGAGGTGGGAGATTGTGTGCTTAGAAAGTTCAGTACTGGTTCTATAATGTTTGTGCATTTATTTATTATAGTATGTTTAACCTTTTCCTGACCACTTACTTATCTTATTTATATTATTCAAATATGTTTTGGGCCCTACACACTGGGCGATAATACTGAAAGATATGAACGATCTCGTTCATTAATGAACGAGATACCGTTCATATCTTTCAGTGTGGAGGCACCAGCGATGAACGATGCGCGGCCCCGTGCTCGTTCATCGCTGGTGCCCCGTCGCTTGTGCATGCAGGCCAATATGGACAATCTCGTCCATATTTGCCTGCACTGCTATGGGGCCAGTTGACGGGGGGAGTGAAGTTTCTTCACTCCCCCCCCCCCCCCCGTCACTGCCGCCGGGTCGCCCATCGGCCGTATCTGCCGTTGGGCAGCTCAGCGGCGGATCGAAAATTGTGTAGGGCCCATTAGATACAGCCTATACTATAGAACATCTATACTGTATTCCATGTTCCGCAGAGTGGGATATTTGCAGTTGCATGTGGAAACCCCCCTCCAGAAATCCTGCATTTGCCACTGAATATAGTGAAGGATGTGGAGGGGTCAGGAATGTAATGTAGGGTATAGAGGGGTCAGGGATGGGGTGTAAGGTATAGGATGTAGTGTAGGGTTTAGAGGGTTTAGGGATGTAGTGTATAGAGGAGTTAGGGATGTAGTGTAGAGGGGTTAGGGATATAGTGTATAGAGGGGTTAGGGATGTAGTGTAGGGTATAGAGGGGTTAGGGATGTAGTATAGAGTATAGAGGGGTTAGGGATGTAGTATAGAGTATAGAGGGGTCATGGATGTAGTGTAGGGTATAGAGGGGTTAGGGATGTAGTGTAGGGTATAGAGGGGTTAGGGATATAGTGTATAGAGGGGTCAGGGATGTAGTGTAGGGTATAGAGGGGTTAGCGATGTAGTGTAGGGTATACAGGGGTTAGGGATGTAGTGTAGGGTATAGAGGCGTTAGGGATGTAGTATAGAGTATAGAGGGGTCAGGGATGTAGTGTAGGGTATAGAGGGATTAGGGATGTAGTGTATAGAGGGGTTAGGGATGTAGTGTAGGGTATACAGGGGTTAGGGATGTAGTGTATAGAGGGGTTAGGGATGTAGTGTAGGGTATACAGGGGTTAGGGATGTAGTGTATAGAGGGGTTAGGGATGTAGTGTATAGAGGGGTTAGGGATATAGTGTATAGAGGGGTTAGGGATGTAGTGTAGGGTATACAGGGGTTAGGGATGTAGTGTATAGAGGGGTTAGGGATATATTGTATAGAGGGGTTAGGGATGTAGTGTAGGGTATACAGGGGTTAGGGATGTAGTGTATAGAGGGGTCAGGGATGTAGTGTAGGGTATAGAGGGGTTAGCAATGTAGTGTAGGGTATACAGGGGTTAGGGATGTAGTGTAGGGTATAGAGGGGTTAGGGATGTAGTATAGAGTATAGAGGGGTCAGGGATGTAGTGTAGGGTATAGAGGGGTTAGAGATGTAGTGTAGGGTATACAGGGGTTATGGATATAGTGTATAGAGGGGTTAGGGATGTAGGGTATACAGGGGTTAGGGATGTAGTGTATAGAGGGGTTAGGGATGTAGTGTAGGGTATACAGGTGTTAGGGATGTAGTGTATAGAGGGGTCAGGGATGTAGTGTAGGGTATAGAGGGGTTAGCGATGTAGTGTAGGGTATACAGGGGTTAGGGATGTAGTGTAGGGTATAGAGGGGTTAGGGATGTAGTATAGAGTATAGAGGGGTCAGGGATGTAGTGTAGGGTATAGAGGGGTTAGAGATGTAGTGTAGGGTATACAGGGGTTATGGATATAGTGTATAGAGGGGTTAGGGATGTAGTGTAGGGTATACAGGGGTTAGGGATGTTGTGTATAGAGGGGTTAGGGATATAGTGTATAGAGGGGTTAGGGATGTAGTGTAGGGTATACAGGGGTTAGGGATGTAGTGTATAGAGGGGTTAGGGATTTAGTGTAGGGTATAGAGGGATTAGGGATGTAGTGTATAGAGGGGTTAGGGATGTAGTGTAGGGTATACAGGGGTTAGGGATGTAGTGTATAGAGGGGTTAGGGATTTAGTGTAGGGTATAGAGGGATTAGGGATGTAGTGTATAGAGGGGTTAGAGATGTAGTGTAGGGTATACAGGGGTTAGGGATGTAGTGTATAGAGGGGTTAGGGATATAATGTATAGAGGGGTTAGGGATGTAGTGTAGGGTATACAGGGGTTAGGGATGTAGTGTATAGAGGGGTTAGGGATTTAGTGTAGGGTATAGAGGGATTAGGGATGTAGTGTTGTGTATAGAGGGATTAGGGATGTAGTGTATAGAGGGGTTAGAGATGTAGTGTAGGGTATACAGGGGTTAGGGATGTAGTGTATAGAGGGGTTAGGGATTTAGTGTAGGGTATAGAGGGGTTCGGGATGTAGTGTTGTGTATAGAGGGATTAGGGATGTAGTGTATAGAGGGGTTAGAGATGTAGTGTAGGGTATACAGGAGTTAGGGATGTAGTGTATAGAGGGGTTAGGGATATAGTGTATAGAGGGGTTAGGGATGTAGTGTAGGGTATACAGGGGTTAGGGATGTAGTGTATAGAGGGGTTAGGGATTTAGTGTAGGGTATAGAGGGATTAGGGATGTAGTGTATAGAGGGGTTAGGGATGTAGTGTAGGGTACACAGGGGTTAGGGATGTAGTGTAGGGTATACAGGGGTTAGGGATGTAGTGTATAGAGGGGTTAGGGATTTAGTGTAGGGTATAGAGGGATTAGGGATGTAGTGTATAGAGGGGTTAGGTATGTAGTGTAGGGTACACAGGGGTTAGGGATGTAGTGTAGGGTATACAGGGGTTAGGGATGTAGTGTAGGGTATACAGGGGTTAGGGATGTAGTGTAGGGTATAGAGGGGTTAGAGATGTAGTGTAGGGTATACAGGGGTTAGGGATGTAGTGTATAGAGGGGTTAGGGATATAGTGTATAGAGGGGTTAGGGATGTGATGTAGGGTATACAGGGGTTAGGGATGTACTGTATAGAGGGGTTAGGGATTTAGTGTAGGGTATACAGGGGTTAGGGATGTAGTGTATAGAGGGGTTAGGGATATAGTGTATAGAGGGGTTAGGGATGTAGTGTAGGGTATACAGGGGTTAGGGATGTAGTGTATAGAGGGGTTAGGGATTTAGTGTAGGGTATAGAGGGATTAGGGATGTAGTGTTGTGTATGTAACTTGTTACAAGAAAATTTACTCACACATTGACCCAAACGTGTATAACAAAACCTTTAAATGTTATTAAAGATTAATCAACAAAATTATACTCACAACATCTCCATCATCTTCACTTCTGGAATAATATTGGCAGTGTATGCCAGGAAATGCAAGGACTGCAAGTACAAAGACAACATGTTACAACCTTTACCTGGGTGCAAAATCCTAATTTAAAAAAAAAGGCTAACGCTGCTCCTCGCCTCTATAGGGAGAATTCAAGATTTTGGCACACCGGGGCCACTAGGTGGCGTCAGACGGAGCAAATAAATTGTTGCTCGGTTTGGGCGCACGCACAGACTAGTTATACTTTCAAAAATGTGTTACAGTACATATCAGTGAAATGTGGTCGGGGGGAGGGGGGGCAGGGCCTCACCTGTCATACTCCAATATACACCAGAGTGTTGACTTTATAGATAATATGAAAAATAATAAGACATTATAAATATCTGTATTATTCTAATCATTTTTATAGTAAAAACTCTGGAGTATACTGGTGTATTAGGGAGGGTCCTTGGACTGCACACCTATAGCTGCCAGTAATGTGAGGTGCTACCTACTGAGACTTGTAGTTCTACGGAAAAAAGTGTGTGTTGTAGGTGCACTGTCTCTAGCATTACTGATATCATACAGCTTAGCATATAATAAATAGTGGAGTTTAGTAATGTATTGATCAATGCATGTAGCCGCAGCCCCACGGCAAGGGACTCCACTCTGCTGTGGAACCCTAATACTATAGCATGTCACACCTTTTTCACGTATATTAATTCACCCCATAACACCTTTTTTCTCACCTATTCCTTAATCCTTCTCACTACACATAATCATTCCTTGTGATGCCCTGGGGTCCCGTGCCCTAGGTTTGAACCCCTATAGTGTTAGGTTCCGCAGCAGAGTGGAGTCCCTTGTATGATATCAGTAATGCTAGAGACAGTATACTGGTCTATGGTGGTCATTCCGAGTTGATCGCTAGCTTTTCAGTCGCACTGCTGGCCGTAGAGTGATTGACATGAAGTGGGCGTTTCTGTGAGTGTTCGAAAAAACGCAGGCGTGGCAGCTAAAACGCAGGCGTGGCTGGGCGTGTTTGTGACGTCAAAACAGGAACTGAACAGACTGAAGTCATCGCAAGCGCTGAGTAGGTATTGAGCTACTCTAAAACTGCACAAAAAAATGATGCCGCCGCTCTGCGATCCTTTCGTTCGCACTTCTGCTAAGCTAAAATACACTCCCAGTGGGAGGCGGCATAGCGTTTGTACGGCTGCTAAAAACTGCTAGCGAGCTAACAACTCGGAATTACCACCTATGACAGGTGAGGCCCTGTGTCCCTGCCTACCTTGTCCACACATCTCTGATCAAAACTTCCCAAATTCCCAGCAGTATATACTGCTGCACCCTTGTACACGGCTATAAATTAATGTTGCGTGCATTATGGGGGCCATTCCGAGTTGTTCGCTCATTGCCGATTTTCGCTAAACTGCGATTATCCGCTAACTGTGCATGCGCAATGTTCGCAGAGCACATGCGCTTAGTTATTTTACACAAAAGTGAAGTATTTTACTCACGGCATAACAAAGCTTTTTCATCGCTGTGGTGATCGTAGTGTGATTGACAGGAAGTGGGTGTTTCTGGGCGGAAACTGGCCGTTTTATGGGAGTGTGCGGAAAAACGCAGGCGTTCGAGTTCCAAAACGTGGGAGTGTCTGGAGAAACGGGGGAGTGGCTGTGCGAACGCTGGGTGTGTTTGTGACGTCAAACCAGGAACGAAAAGGACTGAGCTGGTCGCAATGGCTGAGTAAGTCTTGAGCTACTCAGAAACTGCGGGGTAATCGTTACGAGAAAATTAGCGAAGCTTTCGTTCGCAATTCTGCTAAGCTAAGATACACTCCCAGTAGGCGGCGGCTTAGCGTGTGCAATTCTGCTAAAAGCAACTAGCGAGCGAACAACTCGGAATCACCCCCATAGAGTGCTAAAGGTTGTTGGAATACTCACAGCAAATGATCCAAAGCAGCCAGAGGTTCTGCCTTTGAGTCCACATCGTGGCAAATGAGAGACCTGTGCCTGGAACGGGAGGTTCTATGGCAGTAATGACATCACACACTGTGATGTCAGAATAGATTGCTTTATAGGGAAGCTGCACCTAAATAATAAGTGACTTGTTTATGGATCAAGAAGACAGAGAACTGATTAAGAAATCACTAATAGGAGCGCAAACTATATAACTAATGACCAATCAATACAAATCATTTATTTCTCTGACGTCCTAAGTGGATGCTGGGACTCCGTAAGGACCATGGGGAATAGCGGCTCCGCAGGAGACTGGGCACAACTAAAGAAAGCTTTAGGACTACCTGGTGTGCACTGGCTCCTCCCACTATGACCCTCCTCCAGACCTCAGTTAGAATCTTGTGCCCGGCTAAGCTGGATGCACACTAGGGGCTCTCCTGAGCTCCTAGAAAGAAAGTATATTTTAGGTTTTTTATTTTACAGTGAGATCTGCTGGCAACAGACTCACTGCAGCGAGGGACTAAGGGGAGAAGAAGCGAACCTACCTAACTGGTGGTAGCTTGGGCTTCTTAGGCTACTGGACACCATTAGCTCCAGAGGGATCGACCACAGGACCCGACCTCGATGTTCGGTCCCGGAGCCGCGCCGCCGGCCCCCTTACAGAGCCAGAAGCAAGAAGTGTTCCGGAAAATCGGCGGCAGAAGACTTCTGTCTTCAACAAGGTAGCGCACAGCACTGCAGCTGTGCGCCATTGCTCCTCATGCACACCTCACACTCCGGCCACTGATGGGTGCAGGGCGCTGGGGGGGGGGGGGGGGGGCGCCCTGAGGGCAATATAATACACCTTGGCTGGCAAATCTACACCATATATAGTCAGGAAGGCTATATAGGTGTAAAAATACCCCTGCCAGAATTCCAGAAAAAGCGGGAGAAGTCCGCCGGAAAAGGGGCGGGGCTATCTCCCTCAGCACACTGGCGCCATTTTTTCTTCACAGTGCAGCTGGAAGACAGCTCCCCAGGCTCTCCCCTGTAGTTTTCAGGCTCAAAGGGTTAAAAAGAGAGGGGGGGCACTAAATTTAGGCGCAATATGTGTATACAAGCAGCTATTGGGGGAAAAATCACTCAGTTATAGTGTTAATCCCTGCATTATATAGCGCTCTGGTGTGTGCTGGCATACTCTCTCTCTGTCTCCCCAAAGGACTTTGTGGGGTCCTGTCCTCAGTCAGAGCATTCCCTGTGTGTGTGCGGTGTGTCGGTACGGCTGTGTCGACATGTTGGATGAGGAAGGTTACGTGGAGGCGGAGCAGAGGTCGATAAATGGGATGTCGCCCCCTGTGGGCCGACACCAGAGTGGATGGATAGGTGGAAGGTATTAACCGACAATGTCAACTCCTTACATAAAAGGCTGGATGACGTAACAGCTGTGGGACAGCCGGCTTCTCAGCCCGCGCCTGCCCAGGTGTCTCAAGGGCCATCAGGGGCTCAAAAAACGCCCGTTACCTCAGATGGCAGACACAGATGTCGACACGGAGTCTGACTCCAGTGTCGACGAGGTTGAGACATATACACAATCCACTAGGAACATCCGTTGCATGATCTCGGCAATGAAAAATGTGTTACACATTTCTGACATGAACCCAAGTACCACATAAAAGGGGTTTTATGTTTGGGGAGAAAAAGCAGCCAGTGTTTTGTTCCCCCATCAGATGAGTGAATGAAGTGTGTAAAGAGCGTGGGTTCCCCCGATAAGAAACTGGTAATTTCTAAAATGTTACTGCTGGCGTACCCTTTCCCGCCAGAGGATAGGTCACGTTGGGAGATATCCCCTAGGGTGGATAAGGCACTCACACGTTTATCAAAAAAGGTGGCACTGCCGTCTTGGGATACGGCCACTTTGAAGGAGCCTGCTGATAAAAAGCAGGAGGCTATCCTGAAGTCTGTATATACACACTCAGGTACTATACTGAGACCTGCAATTGCCTCAGCATAAATAGAGCTGCTGCAGCGTGGTCTGATACCCTGTCAAATAATATTAATACCCTAGACAGGGATATTATTTTGCTAACATAGAGCATATTAAAGACGTCGTCTTATATATGAGGGATGCACAGAGGGATATTTGCCGGCTGGCATCCAGAATTAATGCAATGTCCATTCTGCCAGGAGGGTATTAGAGACCCGGCAGTGGACAGGTGATGCTGCCTTTAAAAGGCACATGGAGATTCAGCCTTATAAGGGTGAGGAATTGTTTGGGGATGGTCTCTGGGACCTCGTATCCACAGCAACAGCTGGGAAGAAAAATTTTTACCTCAGGTTTCCTCACAGCCTAAGAAAGCACCGTATTTTCAGGTACAGTCCTTTCGGCTTCAGAAAAGCAAGCGGGTCAAAGGCGCTTCCTTTCTGCACAGAGACAAGGGAAGAAGGAAAAAGCTGCACCAGACAGCCAGTTCCCAGGATCAAAAATCTTCCCCCGCTTCCTCTGAGTCCACCGCATGACGCTGGGGCTCCACAGGTGGAGACAGGTGCGGTGGGGGCGCGTCTCGGGAACTTCAGGGACCAGTGGGCTTGCCCACAGGTGGATCCCTAGGTTCTGCAAGTAGTATCACAGGGATACAAGCTGGAGTTCGAGGCGACTCCCCCTCGCCGTTACCTCACATCAGCCTTGCCTGCTGCCCTCGGAGAAAGGGAGGTAGTACTGGCGGCAATTCACAAGCTGTACTTCCAGCAGGTGAAATCAAGGTACCCCTCCTTCAACAAGGCCGGGGTTACTATTTCAAAATGTTTGTGGTACCGAAACCAGACGGTTCGGTGAGACCTATTCTAAAATTAAAATCCTTGAACACTTATATACGAAGGTTCAAGTTCAAAATGGAATCGCTCAGGGCGATTATTGCAAGCCTGGAGAATTTCATGGTATCACTGGACATCAAGGATGCTTACCTGCATGTCCCTATTTAATCTCCTCACCAGGAGTACCTCAAAATTGTGGTACAGGATTGTCATTACCAATTCCAGACGTTGCCGTTGGTCTGTCCCCGGCACCGAGGGTATTTACCAAGGTAATGGCCAAAAAAACTATCCCATACTTGGACGATCTCCTTATAAAGGCGAGGTCCAGGGAGCAGTTGTTCGTCGGAGTAGCACTATCTCGGGAAGTGCTACAACAGCACGGCTGGATTCTGAATATTCCAAAGTCGCAGCTGGTTCCTACGACGCGTCTACTGTTCCTGGGTATGGTTCTGGACACAGAACAGGATAAAAAGGGTTTCTCCCGGAGGAGAAGTCCAAGGAGTTGTCGTCTCTAGACAGAGACCTCCTAATACAAATACAGGTGTCGGTGCATCAATGCACGCGAGCCCTGGGAAAGATGGTAGCTTCTTACGAAGAAATTCCATTCGCCAGGTCCCATGCAAAGATCTTCCAGTGGGATCTGTTGGATAAGTGGTCCGGGTCGCATCTTCAGATGCATCGGCGGATAACCCTGTCTCCAGGGGCCAGGGTGTCGCTGTTGTGGTGGCTGCAGAGTGCTCATCTTCTAGAGGGCCGCAGATTCGGCATACAGGACTGGGTCCTGGTGACCACGGATGCCAGCCTTCGAGGCTGGGGGGCAGTCACACAGGGAAGAAACTTCCAAGGACTATGGACAAGTCAGGAGACTTCCCTACACAAAAATATTCTGGAACAAAGGGCCATTTACAATGCCCTAAGTCAGGCTAGAGCCCCGCTTCAACACCGGCCGGTGCTGATCCAGTCAGACAACATCACGGCGGTCGCTCATGTAAACCGACAGGGCGGCACAAGAAGCAGGATGGCGATGGCAGAAGCCACAAGGATTCTCCGATGGGCGGAAAATCATGTGTTAGCACTGTCAGCAGTGTTCATTCCCGGAGTGGACAACTGGGAAGCAGACTTTCTCAGCAGCCACGACCTCCACCCGGGAGAGTGGGGACTTCATCCAGAAGTCTTCCAAATGATTGTACACCGTTGGGAAAGGCCACAGGTGGACATGATGGCGTCCCGCCTCAACAAAAAGCTAAAAAGATATTGCGCCAGGTCAAGGGACCCTCAGGCGATAGCTGTGGACGCTCTGGAAACACCGTGGGTGTACCAGTCGGTGTATGTGTTCCCTTCTCTGCCTCTCATACCCAGGGTAATGAGAATAATAAGAAGGAGAGGAGTAAGAACTATACTCATTGTTCCGGATTGGCCAAGAAGAGCTTGGTACCCAGAACTCCAAGAAATGATCTCAGAGGACCCATGGCCTCTGCCGCTCAGACAGGACCTGCTGCAGCAGGGGCCCTGTCTGTTCCAAGACTTACCGCGGCTGCGTTGACGGCATGGCGGTTGAACGCCGGATCCTGAAGGAAAAGGGCATTCCGGAGGAAGTTATCCCTACGCTAATTAAAGCTAGGAAAGAAGTGAACGCAAACCATTATCACCGCATATGGCGGAAATATGTTGCGTGCTGTGAGGCCAGGAAGGCCCCAACGGAGGAATTTCAGCTAGGTCGATTTCTGCTCTTCCTACAGTCAGGGGTGACTATGGGCCTAAAATTGGGTTCCATTAAGGTCCAGATTTCAGCTCTATCGATTTTCTTCCAAAATAGAACTGACTTCACTGCCTGAAGTTCAGACTTTTGTTAAGGGAGTGCTGCATAGTCAGCCCCCGTTTGTGCCTCCAGTGGCACCGTGGGATCTCAACGTGGTGTTGGATTTCCTGAAGTTGCATTGGGTTGAGCCACTTAAATCCGTGGAGCTAAAATACCTCACGTGGAAAGTGGTCATGCTGTTGGCCTTGGCGTCGGCCAGGCGTGTATCAGAATTAGCGGCTTTATCATGCAAAAGCCCTTATCTAATTTTTTTATATGGATAGGGCGGAATTGAGGACTCGTTCCCAATTCCTTCCTAAGGTGGTATCAGTTTTTCATGTGAACCAACCTATTGTGGTGCCTGCGGCTACTTGGGCCTTGGAGGAGTCCAAGTTACTGGACGTAGTCAGGGCCCTGAAAAATATATGTTTCCAGGACGGCTGGAGTCAGGAAAACTGACTCGCTATTTATCCTGTATGCACCCAACAAGCTGGGTGCTCCTGCTTCTAAGCAGACTATTGCTCGCTGGATCTATAGCACGATTCAACTTGCACATTCTGCGGCTGGACTGCCGCACCCTAAATCTGTAAAAGCCCATTCCACGAGGAAAGGGGCTCTTCTTTACAAATTTGCCGAGCTGTTACTTGGTCGAGTTCAAACACTTTTGCAAGAGTCTACAAGTTTGATACCCTGGCTGAGGAGGACCTAGAGTTTGCTCATTCGGTGCTGCAGAGTCATCCGCACTCTCCCGCCCGTTTGGGAGCTTTGGTATAATCCCCATGGTCCTTACGGAGTCCCAGCATCCATTTAGGACGTCAGAGAAAATAAGATTTTACTCACCGGTAAATCTATTTCTCGTAGTCCGTAGTGGATGCTGGGCGCCCATCCCAAGTGCGGATTGTTTGCAATACTTGTATATAGTTATTGCCTAACTAAAGGGTTATTGTTGAGCCATCTGTTGAGAGGCTCAGTTATATTTCATACTGTTAACTGGGTATAGTATCACGAGTTATACGGTGTGATTGGTGTGGCTGGTATGAGTCTTACCCGGGATTCAAAATCCTTCCTTATTGTGTCAGCTCTTCCGGGCACAGTATCCTAACTGAGGTCTGGAGGAGGGTCATAGTGGGAGGAGCCAGTGCACACCAGGTAGTCCTAAAGCTTTCTTTAGTTGTGCCCAGTCTCCTGCGGAGCCGCTATTCCCCATGGTCCTTACGGAGTCCCAGCATCCACTACGGACTACGAGAAATAGATTTACCGGTGAGTAAAATCTTATTTTCTGATAAACATCTGGGACTAGGGCTGAGCCATTTCTGAGTTATTTACCAGTATATTTGTAGGTATCTTGTTGGGGATATGGTCATTAGGTCGACACCACTTAGGTAGACAGTCATTAGGTCGACCACTATTGGTCGACATGCATTAGGTCAACAGGGTCAATAGGTCAACATGGTCATTAGTTCCACATTTACTAGGTCGACAGTTCAAAAGGGCGACATGAGTTTTTCAAATCTTTTTCAATTTTTGAACTTTTTCATAGTTTACGATCCACGTGGACTACAATTGGGAACGAAGCATTGCGCGTGAAGTGAGCCATGCGAGGGGACACGGTGCAGTAATTGGAGTTCTCCGTCACTTTACGAACAAAACGACACCAAAAAAAAGTAAAAAAACTCATGGCGACCTTTTGACCCGTCGACCTAGTACATGTCGACCTAATGACCATGTCGACCTAGTGACCCTGCCGATGTAATGCATGTGGTACTGCAATTGCAGACAGGATGGCAGATTTAAAAAATAGTCCCCATACAGCACATGATGCAAAGTAGAAAAAGAAGTGCACCGAGGTTGCTGTATGACTAAGCTAAGCGACACAACCACCTGGCCCATCTAGTAGTGGCATGCAGTGGCTGAATGTGGCCCGCAAGTTTTCAGTCCACTGACATCATCTCCTGCATGCCCCTGTCATTTTTAAAAAATTCTGCAATTGGTGGACTTATACGGCAGTACCCCTGGACTAATACAGCAGTGCCCCTGGACCAGTGGCGTGTGGTGAGGTCAGTGGCTGGGGAGGCACAAGCAGCTAACCATCCATCCCCCCCTTCCATAGAGTGTGTGTGGGGGGGGGGGGGGGTGTAGCCTGCCCCCCCCCCCCATACATTTTTAAAACCAGCACCAGGCATAACCAGCGAAGGGGCATAATGCCATAGCAGGGGAGACACTAGGTATGGGGTCCCCCTGCCATGGCATTAATCCCCCCCCCAAAAAAAAACAAAAAACAACTAGTCAGCCCAGGGCTGGAATTCCTTGGTTAATTAGGACCCCAAAAAATAAAAATGGGGTCTCCCTCCTGAGCAATAACCAGCATATAGCCCAGTGCTATACCCCGCACCCCTGGTGGCGGTGGGTGTAGGGTTCATTGATAATATTGTTCTTTACAGGTGGCCTACTGGTCCCAGCAAGCCTGCCCCAGAATGCTGGCACTCTGAGAACCACAAGTGGCAGCATGCCCGAACATAAATGGCCCGCTGGCACCTGTAGTCCGGGCATGCTGGCACTTGTGGTTCTTCAAGTGCCAGCATGCTGGGGCAGGCTTGCTGGGACCTGTAGGCCACCCGTAAAGAACAATATTACTATTCTTTACAGGTGGACTACAGGTGCCAGCGGGCCATTTATGTCCGGGCATGCTGGCACTTGTGGTTCTCCAAGTGCCAGCATGCTGGGGCTGGCTTGCTGGGACCTGTAGTCCACCTGTAAAGAACAATATTACTATTCTTTACAGGTGGACTACAGGTGCCAGCGGGCCATTTATGTCCGGGCATGATGGCACTTGTGGTTCTCCAAGTGCCAGCATGCTGGGGCAGGCTTGCCGTATAATTCCAGTGGTCACTCGGGCTGCTGCTTTGTGATACCGGTCACCTGTGCTGTAAACTGGCATCTCATGTGCTGTAAATTCACAGAGCCCGGCAACCAGCTGCCCGGAGGTGAGCCTCAGTGAGCACTGATAACCAGACCCCTGGGTGCAGGTGTGTATTTCTTTTTTACAGTGATCAGCTTGACGCCATCTCCAAATAGTGTTGTTATCACCCCCTTCCCAGGTATTTTTGTTGTCATCTACCCCCCCTGCCCAGGTATCTTTACACAATTCCCCTAGTAAATCCAGGCAGATCGCATTTTTTATTACAAGAATGGGAAATGCAATCTGCTTACTTAAAATATACAAATTAACGGGTCTGGATATATATTGTGGCTGTATGAAGCTAGTGGCGTTGGTGAGCCACTGATCCTGTGTTATACTGGAGAGATTCGGCCCTTAAAGGGAAGAAAAAGGGGTGTGCCTACCCCTAATGGCTGCTCTGTGTATACAGCCCAGATGAGATAGTGGCAGTCAGGTCAAGATGCCCTGTACAGAGAGTCCAAGTGGATCTGTGGAAGCCATGTGGCCCAGTGTGACTGGAGGCCAGTGAGCCAGGAGAACATTGGGGGCTAGGAAGCCAGTATCCATAGATGCAGGAGGCAGGGAGGACCATAAAACACTAAGACTGTGGACGGGATGTAATGCCGTCCAAGTTGGCAGCGTCCCCCCAGTCAAACTCTGATGTTTTTATTAAAGGGGCAGTCATTTACAAGGCAAAACCATGCATTACATCCGGCCCTGTGTGTATAACATTCTGGCTGTCATGCCATGCCTGTCGGAAGCAGTGAGGACCATGAGACTATATAGGAAGTTTGCAGATTAGATGCCTCTATAGTGAGGGTTGAAGAAGTGAAGTAGTGCTGAGGCTTGCTGACGACAGTAAATCACCATTTTCTTTATGTAAACCTGGACAAGCTGTGTGTAAACCCTTATTTGAGCAACTAGACACTGCACCACCGACCACTGACCGCTCTGTAATATATATATATATATATATATATATATATACAGCTTTGGATCGGCACTCACCCTTCCTTAGGATTAAGGCCCCGGTGCCTTCTGGAAACAATGATACATCCAACGGTTCCTAGCATGCAGCGGCACTCAGGGACTGACTCAAGAGTGGTTTAAAGTGAACAGTGTTTAATCCATATTACAAGAAAAACAATTCCATCCTTTTTTTTTTTTTTGGTTTAAAGTGAACAGTGTTTAATCCATATTACAAGAAAAACAATTCCATCCAACGTTTCGGGGCGCAAGCACCCCTTTTTCAAGGAGAACAAGTGAGAAGTGAAAGTGTAAAAGAAATGATTACCTTTATATGTGATGAAATCCCGCTGCGGGAGGTGCGGCAATCAATCAGGGGAAGACGCTACCTTGCTTCCCTGTGTGCGCTTAAGTGACGTCATTAGCCTGTGCCGATCACGTGGTCCGACGTCGCGGCGTGGAACGTCCGTGTTCCCCTGGCAACCACTTACGCCAACGCTGACCCCTCGGGCAGCTGTTCTTGTAGCCATGGCAACCCAGAGTATTACGGGTAATCCGGTCGCGGCAGCACCAGGGTCGGCACTGTGAAAATGTGAAAATAAGTGTAATGATGGAATTGTTTTTCTTGTAATATGGATTAAACACTGTTCACTTTAAACCACTCTTGAGTCAGTCCCTGAGTGCCGCTGCATGCTAGGAACCGTTGGATATATATATATATATATATATATGTAATATTTTATATTTTTAAGTCTCTTTGATATACCAATTGGACCTTTTGCACCTGGTGGCTAAGGCACTTGCCTTGTTGGCCTTAACCATCAGTCAGCTCTGTATTTCTAAACATGTTTGTATTTAATTAAAGAAAGAGTGTTTCAGGCCGCCAGTGTGCCTAGGGACTGAGCATTCTCACTCTGCACCTGCTCAGGCTATCTATTCGGAACCACCTGGGCTAAGCTCTTCCTGGTGTCACAGAAAACACCTAAGGCACTACAACAAGCAACAGTGATCTCAAATTACCCAGACATTTGAATACAACATGCAACAATAGCACTTTAGTAGGCAATGCTTTATTTAACATCACAAAATCCCCTACATGCCTCTCCTGGTTGTGGTGGTGTGCGCATGTCTCCCCTGGTGGTCATCGGAGATACATGTCTCTTCTGGTTAGGGTCCATACCTCTCCTGCTGGGGGCACAAGCCTCTCCTGGTCTTAGGAGAGTGGGGGTCATGCCTTTCCTGATGGTATTGGATGGCGCATGTCTCTCTGGGTGATGTTAGATGGTGTATGCCTCTCCGGGTGGTGTTGGAGGGCGCATTCCTCTCCAGGTGGTGTTGGAGAGCGCATTCTTCTCCAGGTGGTGTTGGAGGGCGCATTCCTCTCCAGGTGGCATTGGAGGTCGTATTCCTCTCCAGGTGGTGTTGGAGGGCGCATTCCTCTCCAGGTGACATTGGAGGGCGCATTCCTCTCCAGATGACATTGGAGGATGCATTCTTCTCCAGGTGACGTTGGAGCGTGGATTCCTCTCTAGAGGGTAAATTTACTAAAGTTTCTAAAACAGAGAATTGGTGTAGATGAAATGGCAGACAGCATCTCATTGGTTGTTATGAGCAACATCCCATATTCACTGTTTTAAAAGCTTTAATAAATTTACCCCCGGTGGTATTGGAGTGTGCATTCCTCTCCAGGTGGTGTTGGAGGACGAATTCCTCTTCAGATGACATTGGAGGGTGTATTCTTCTCCAGGTGACGTTGGAGAGTGGATTCCTCTCCAGAGGGTAAATTTACTAAAGTTTCTAAAACAGAGAATTGGTGTAGATGAAATGACAGACAGCATCTCATTGGTTGTTATGGGCAACATCACACATTCACTGTTTTAAAAGCTTTAATAAATTTGCCTCCCAGGTGGTATTGGAGTGTGCATTCCTCTCCAGGTGGTGTTGGAGGGTGCATGCCTCCCGGGTGGTGGCGGGGGCACAGGCTTCACTCTTCATGGCTCCAGGATGTCAGGGCTGGAGACCCGTTTGCAGTACTTTTTGTAATGATGGTATGCCAATGCATAAATACAAAGGAACACCACCTGTATAGCAATCAGAATGCACAAAATTGCAATCGCAAAATGCAGAGGACTGATCATTGGGGCTTTGGCCTTTCCAATTACCCTGGCTTCACCAATTATCTTGGGAATATTGGCCTCTTCCATGGTGTCCTCAGGGGTGCTGGCCTCATCGAAGATGTTTTCAATGTTGTTTCCCTCTTCCATGGTGTCCTCAGGGGCACTGTCCTCATAAATGATGGCTTGGATATTGTTGTCATCCTCATTGGTGTCCTCGAGGGCTCTGGTATCTCCCGCATTGGCAACGGAGGTGCTGGCCTCTTCTCGACTGTGTTCTAGAGGAATCTATATAAATAAAAGATATAAGTAGAAAATAGTGACACGACTATAAAGATAAATGTTGTGTGAAGTGTAAAGATGCTGCTGTATATACAGTATAACATACAGTGCATGCATTTATAAAATGGTAACTGCTCAGTGTATGTTGCGCTGTAATCAGCACCCAAACTGTCAATATTCTAATATAGTTTAAATAATAAAAGCAAATGTGTATATGTCGGGGGGGAGGGGGGGGGCAGAGAGGGGGCATAGGCAGGGGGGAGCTGGGGTATATGTCAGGGAGGGGGCAGAGAGGACACAGGCAGGGGGAGCTGGGGCATATGTCAGGGAAGGGGGCAGAAAGGGCACAGGCACCGTGACCTGGGGCATATGTCAGGGTGGCAGAGGGAACACAGGCACCAGATATGGGTGACGGGATGGTTACCATTACCATGTGGATGGAGTCATAGCCCAACGTAGATCGTGAGTGAGTTATTTGTGTCTTATCTTATATCCTGTATGCAGTGTAATATAGAGGCTGTACCCATTGTATAGTGTATTATAGAGCTGTGTATAGTGTATTATAGAGGTATATAGACCTGGGTCCTGTGCATAGATGGGAATATTAGATGCAGTCACCAGGATATACAGCAGGAAGCTACAATCATCTGCGAGCCCCTATCACCCCTAACCACTCCCCCTTCCTCTATCATGGTGCCCCTCTGCTATTTTTTTCTGGATCCGCCCCTGGAGAGGTCAGTATTGTAGTGTAGGGTATAGAGGGGTCAGTGATGTAGTGTAGGGTATACAGGCATCAGTGATGTACTGTATAGAGGAGTCAGTGATATAGGGTATAAGAAGGTCAATGATGTAGGGTATACACAGGTCCTTGATGTAGTGAAGGGTATAGAGAAGTTGGTAATATCATAGGCGAACGCAGGGGGGTTTCCGGTTGCCCAGAAACCCCCCTCCTCTTGGCAAGTGGCAAATTATGACAACAATACCAATGGTATATAATATGATCACTAGAACTGGCGCCGCATCATGCAGAACTGCTGCACATGCCCACTGGTAGCAGCTTTTTCAATCAAGTTTGCTGTCTGTGTGGTTCTGAGCCCTCATTGAGTTCACTGGACCAAAGATTAGCTACCAGAAAGAAGAGACAGGAGCCTTACCATGAGGTGGGCGAATTTGTGCTTAGCAAGTTCAGTACTGGTTCTATAATGTTTGTGCATTTATTTATTATAGTATGTTTAACCTTTTCCTGACCACTTACTTATCTTATTTATATTATTTAAATATGTTTTGGGCCCTACACACTGGGCGATAATACTGAAAGATATGAACGATCTAGTTCATTAATGAACGAGGTACCGTTCATATCTTTCAGTGTGGAGGCACCAGCGATGAACGATGCGCGGCCCCGTGCTCGTTCATCGCTGGTGCCCCGTCGCTTGTGCATGCAGGCCAATATGGACAATCTCGTCCATATTTGCCTGCACTGCTATGGGGCCAGGTGACGGGGGGAGTGAAGTTTCTTCACTCCCCCCCCCCCCGTCACTGACGCCGGGTCGCCCATCGGCCGTATCTGCCGTTGGGCAGCTCAGCGGCGGATCGAAAAGTGTGTAGGGCCCATTAGATACAGCCTATACTATAGAACATCTATACTGTATTCCATGTTCCGCAGAGTGGGATATTTGCAGTTGCATTTGGAAACCCCCCTCCAGAAATCCTGCGTTTGCCACTGAATATAGTGAAGGATGTGGAGGGGTCAGGAATGTAATGTAGGGTATGGAGGGGTCAGGGATGGGGTGTAAGGTATAGGATGTAGTGTAGGGTTTAGGGATGTAGTGTATAGAGGAGTTAGGGATGTAGTGTAGAGGGGTTAGGGATGTAGTGTAGGGTATAGAGGGGTTAGGGATATAGTGTATAGAGGGGTCAGGGATGTAGTGTAGGGTATACAGGGGTTAGGGATGTAGTGTATAGAGGGGTTAGGGATATAGTGTATAGAGGGGTTAGGGATGTAGTGTAGGGTATACAGGGGTTAGGGATATAGTGTATAGAGGGGTTAGTGATGTAGTGTAGGGTACACAGGGGTTAGGGATGTAGTGTAGGGTATAGAGGGTTTAGGGATGTAGTATAGAGTATAGAGGGGTCAGGGATGTAGTGTAGGGTATAGAGGGCTTAGAGATGTAGTGTAGGGTATACAGGGGTTAGGGATATAGTGTATAGAGGGGTTAGGGATGTAGTGTAGGGTATACAGGGGTTAGGGATGTAGTGTATAGAGGGGTTAGGGATATAGTGTATAGAGGGGTTAGGGATGTAGTGTAGGGTATACAGGGGTTAGGGATGTAGGGTATAGAGGGGTTAGGGATGTAGTGTAGGGTATACAGGGGTTAGGGATATAGTGTATAGAGGGGTTAGGGATTTAGTGTAGGGTATAGAGGGATTAGGGATGTAGTGTATAGAGGGGTTAGGGATGTAGTGTAGGGTATACAGGGGTTAGGGATGTAGTGTATAGAGGGGTTAGGGATTTAGTGTAGGGTATAGAGGGATTAGGGATGTAGTGTATAGAGGGGTTAGAGATGTAGTGTAGGGTATACAGGGGTTAGGGATGTAGTGTATAGAGGGGTTAGGGATATAGTGTATAGAGGGGTTAGGGATGTAGTGTAGGGTATACAGGGGTTAGGGATGTAGTGTATAGAGGGGTTAGGGATATAGTGTATAGAGGGGTTAGGGATGTAGTGTAGGGTATACAGGGATTAGGGATGTAGTGTATAGAGGGGTTAGGGATGTAGTGTAGGGTATAGAGGGGTTAGGGATGTAGTGTATAGAGGGGTTAGGGATATAGTGTATAGAGGGGATAGGGATGTAGTGTATAGAGGGGTTAGAGATGTAGTGTAGGGTATACAGGGGTTAGGGATATGGTGTATAGAGGGGTTAGGGATTTAGTGTAGGGTATAGAGGGATTAGGGATGTAGTGTATAGAGGGGTTAGGAAAGTAGTGTAGGGTATACAGGGATTAGGGATGTAGTGTATAGAGGGGTTAGGGATGTAGTGTAGGGTATAGAGGGGTTAGGGATGTAGTGTATAGAGGGGTTAGGGATATAGTGTATAGAGGGGTTAGGGATGTAGTGTATAGAGGGGTTAGAGATGTAGTTTAGGGTATACAGGGGTTAGGGATGTAGTGTATAGAGGGGTTAGGGATTTAGTGTAGGGTATAGAGGGATTAGGGATGTAGTGTATAGAGGGGTTAGGTATGTAGTGTAGGGTACACAGGGGTTAGGGATGTAGTGTAGGGTATACAGGGGTTAGGGATGTAGTGTAGGGTATACAGGGGTTAGGGATGTAGTGTAGGGTATAGAGGGGTTAGCGATGTAGTGTAGGGTATACAGGGGTTAGGGATGTAGTGTATAGAGGGGTTAGGGATATAGTGTATAGAGGGGTTAGGGATGTAGTGTAGGGTATACAGGGGTTAGGGATGTAGTGTATAGAGGGGTTAGGGATATAGTGTATAGAGGGGTTAGGGATGTAGTGTAGGGTATACAGGGGTTAGGGATGTAGTGTATAGAGGGGTTAGGGATTTAGTGTAGGGTATAGAGGGATTAGGGATGTAGTGTATAGAGGGGTTAGGGATGTAGTGTAGGGTATACAGGGGTTAGGGATGTAGTGTATAGAGGGGTTAGGGATGTAGTGTAGGGTATACAGGGGTTAGGGATGTAGTGTAGGGTATAGAGGGGTTAGAGATGTAGTGTAGGGTATACAGGGGTTAGGGATGTAGTGTATAGAGGGGTTAGGGATATAGTGTATAGAGGGGTTAGGGATGTAGTGTAGGGTATACAGGGGTTAGGGATGTAGTGTATAGAGGGGTTAGGGATTTAGTGTAGGGTATAGAGGGATTAGGGATGTAGTGTTGTGTATGTAACTTGTTACAAGAAAATTTACTCACACATTGACCCAAACGTGTATAACAAAACCTTTAAATGTTATTAAAGATTAATCAACAAAATTATACTCACAACATCTCCATCATCTTCACTTCTGGAATAATATTGGCAGTGTATGCCAGGAAATGCAAGGACTGCAAGTACAAAGACAACATGTTACAACCTTTACCTGGGTGCAAAATCCTAATAAAAAAAAAGGCTAACGCTGCTCCTCGCCTCTATAGGGAGAATTCAAGATTTTGGCACACCGGAGCCACTAGGTGGCGTCAGACGGAGCAAATTAATTGTTGCTCGGTTTGGGCGCACGCACAGACTAGTTATACTTTCAATAATGTGTTACAGTACATATCAGTGAAATGTGGTCGGGGGGGGGGGGGGGGGGGGGCAGGGCCTCACCTGTCATACTCCAATATACACCAGAGTGTTGACTTTATAGATAATATGAAAAATAATAAGACATTATAAATATCTGTATTATTCTAATCATTTTTATAGTAAAAGCTCTGGAGTATACTGGTGTATTAGGGAGGGTCCTTGGACTGCACACCTATAGCTGCCAGTAATGTGAGGTGCTACCTACTGAGACTTGTAGTTCTACGGAAAAAAGTGTGTGTTGTAGGTGCACTGTCTCTAGCATTACTGATATCATACAGCTTAGCATATAATAAATAGTGGAGTTTAGTAATGTATTGATCAATGCATGTAGCCGCAGCCCCACGGCAAGGGACTCCACTCTGCTGTGGAACCCTAATACTATAGCATGTCACACCTTTTTCACGTATATTAATTCACCCCATAACACCTTTTTTCTCACCTATTCCTTAATCCTTCTCACTACACATAATCATTCCTTGTGATGCCCTGGGGTCCCGTGCCCTAGGTTTGAACCCCTATAGTGTTAGGTTTCGCAGCAGAGTGGAGTCCCTTGTATGATATCAGTAATGCTAGAGACAGTATACTGGTCTATGGTGGTCATTCCGAGTTGATCGCTAGCTGCATTCGTTCGCTGTACAGCGATGAGGCAAAAAAAAGGCACTTCTGCGCATGCGTATGCGGCGCAATGCACACACGCAAAGTAATATTACAACAACCGATGTAGTTTCACACAAGGTCTAGCGAAGCTTTTCAGACGCACTGCTGGCCGTAGAGTGATTGACATGAAGTGGGCATTTCTGTGAGTGTTCGAAAAAACGCAGGCGTGGCAGGAAAAACGCAGGCGTGGCTGGGCGTGTTTGTGACGTCAAAACAGGAACTGAACAGACTGAAGTCATCGCAAGCGCTGAGTAGGTATTGAGCTACTCTAAAGCTGCACAAAAAAATTATGCCGCCGCTCTGCGATCCTTTCGTTCGCACTTCTGCTAAGCTAAAATACACTCCCAGTGGGAGGCGGCATAGCGTTTGCACGGCTGCTAAAAACTGCTAGCGAGCTAACAACTCGGAATTACCACCTATGACAGGTGAGGCCCTGTGTCCCTGCCTACCTTGTCCACACATCTCTGATCAAAACTTCCCAAATTCCCAGCAGTATATACTGCTGCACCCTTGTACACGGCTATAAATTAATGTTGCGGGCATTATGGGGGCCATTCCGAGTTGTTCGCTCATTGCCGATTTTCGCTAAACTGCGATTATCCGCTAACTGTGCATGCGCAATGTTCGCAGAGCGCATGCGCTTAGTTATTTTACACAAAAGTTAAGTATTTTACTCACGGCATAACAAAGCTTTTTCATCGCTGTGGTGATCGTAGTGTGATTGACAGGAAGTGGGTGTTTCTGGGCGGAAACTGGCCGTTTTATGGGAGTGTGCGGAAAAACGCAGGCGTTCGAGTTCCAAAACGTGGGAGTGTCTGGAGAAACGGGGGAGTGGCTGGGCGAACGCTGGGTGTGTTTGTGACGTCAAACCAGGAACGAAAAGGACTGAGCTGGTCGCAATGGCTGAGTAAGTCTTGAGCTACTCAGAAACTGCGGGGTAATCGTTACGAGAAAATTAGCGAAGCTTTCGTTCGCAATTCTGCTAAGCTAAGATACACTCCCAGTAGGCGGCGGCTTAGCGTGTGCAATTCTGCTAAAAGCAACTAGCGAGCGAACAACTCGGAATCACCCCCATAGAGTGCTAAAGGTTGTTGGAATACTCACAGCAAATGATCCAAAGCAGCCAGAGGTTCTGCCTTTGAGTCCACATCGTGGCAAATGAGAGACCTGTGCCTGGAACGGGAGGTTCTATGGCAGTAATGACATCACACACTGTGATGTCAGAATAGATTGCTTTATAGGGAAGCTGCACCTAAATAATAAGTGACTTGTTTATGGATCAAGAAGACAGAGAGTTGTTTAAGAAATCACTAATAGGAGCGCAAACTATATAACTAATGACCAATCAATACAAATAATTTATTTCTGATAAACATCTGGGACTAGGGCTGAGCCATTTCTGAGTTATTTACCAGTATATTTGTAGGTATCTTGTTGGGGATATGGTCATTAGGTCGACACCACTTAGGTAGACAGTCATTAGGTCGACCACTATTGATCGACATGCATTAGGTCAACAGGGTCAATAGGTCAACATGGTCATTAGTTCCACATTTACTAGGTCGACAGTTCAAAAGGGCGACATGAGTTTTTCAAATCTTTTTCAATTTTTGAACTTTTTCATAGTTTACGATCCACGTGGACTACAATTGGGAACGAAGCATTGCGCGTGAAGTGAGCCATGCGAGGGGACACGGTGCAGTAATTGGGGTTCTCCGTCACTTTACAAACAAAACGACACCTAAAAAAACTCATGGCGACCTTTTGACCCGTCGACCTAGTACATGTCGACCTAATGACCATGTCGACCTAGTGACCCTGCCGATGTAATGCATGTGGTACTGCAATTGCAGACAGGATGGCAGATTTAAAAAATAGTCCCCATACAGCACATGATGCAAAGTAGAAAAAGAAGTGCACCGAGGTTGCTGTATGACTAAGCTAAGCGACACAACCACCTGGCCCATCTAGTAGTGGCATGCAGTGGCTGAATGTGGCCCGCAATTTTTCAGTCCACTGACATCATCTCCTGCATGCCCCTGTCATTTTTAAAAAATTCTGCAATTGGTGGACTTATACGGCAGTACTCCTGGACTAATACAGTAATACAGCAGTACCCCTGAACTAATACAGCAGTGCCCCTGGACCAGTGGCGTGTGGTGAGGTCAGTGGCTGGGGAGGCACAAGCAGCTAACCATCCATCCCCCCCTTCCATAGAGTGTGTGTGGGGGGGAGTGTAGCCCCCCCCCCCCATACATTTTTAAAACCAGCACCAGGCATAACCAGCGAAGGGGCATAATGCCATAGCAGGGGAGACACTAGGTATGAGGTCCCCCTGCCATAGCATTAATTCCCCCCCCCAAAAAAACAACTAGTCAGCCCAGGGCTGGAATTCCTTGGTAAAGGGGACCCCAAAAAATAAAAATGGGGTCTCCCTCCTGAGCAATAACCAGCATATAGCCCAGTGCTATACCCCGCACCCCTGGTGGCGGTGGGTGTAGGGTTCATTGATAATATTGTTCTTTACAGGTGGCCTACAGGTCCCAGCAAGCCTGCCCCAGAATGCTGGCACTCTGAGAACCACAAGTGGCAGCATGCCCGAACATAAATGGCCCGCTGGCACCTGTAGTCCGGGCATGCTGGCACTTGTGGTTCTTCAAGTGCCAGCATGCTGGGGCAGGCTTGCTGGGACCTGTAGGCCACCCGTAAAGAACAATATTACTATTCTTTACAGGTGGACTACAGGTGCCAGCGGGCCATTTATGTCCGGGCATGCTGGCACTTGTGGTTCTCCAAGTGCCAGCATGCTGGGGCTGGCTTGCTGTAGGCCACCTGTAAAGAACAATATTACTATTCTTTACAGGTGGACTACAGGTGCCAGCGGGCCATTTATGTCCGGGCATGATGGCACTTGTGGTTCTCCAAGTGCCAACATGCTGGGGCAGGCTTGCCGTATAATTCCAGTGGTCACTCGGGCTGCTGCTTTGTGATACCGGTCACCTGTGCTGTAAACTGGCATCTCATGTGCTGTAAATTCACAGAGCCCGGCAACCAGCTGCCCGGAGGTGAGCCTCAGTGAGCACTGATAACCAGACCCCTGGGTGCAGGTGTGTATTTTTTTTTTACAGTGATCAGCTTAACGCCATCTCCAAATAGTGTTGTTACCACCCCCCTCCCAGGTATTTTTGTTGTCATCTACCCCCCCTGCCCAGGTATCTTTACACAATTCCCCTAGTAAATCCAGGCAGATCGCATTTTTTATTACAAGAATGGGAAATGCAATCTGCTTACTTAAAATATACAAATTAACGGGTCTGGATATATATTGTGGCTGTATGAAGCTAGTGGCGTTGGTGAGCCACTGATCCTGTGTTATACTGGAGAGATTCGGCCCTTAAAGGGAAGAAAAAGGGGTGTGCCTACCCCTAATGGCTGCTCTGTGTATAAAGCCCAGATGAGATAGTGGCAGTCAGGTCAAGATGCCCTGTACAGAGAGTCCAAGTGGATCTGTGGAAGCCATGTGGCCCAGTGTGACTGGAGGCCAGTGAGCCAGGAGAACATTGGGGGTTAGGAAGCCAGTATCCATAGATGCAGGAGGCAGGGAGGACCATAAAACACTAAGACTGTGGACGGGATGTAATGCCGTCCAAGTTGGCAGCGTCCCCCCAGTCAAACTCTGATGTTTTTTTTAAAGGGGCAGTCATTTACAAGGCAAAACCATGCATTACATCCGGCCCTGTGTGTATAACGGGTGGTCTTCTGTTTGCCGGCGGTCGGGCTCCCGGCGCTCAGTATACCGGCGCCGGGAGCCCGACCGCCGGCTTACCGACACTTATTTTCCCTCGTGGGGGTCCACGACCCCCATAGAGGGAGAATAAAATAGTGTGGCGCGCGTAGCGCGCCACCGTGCCCGTAGCGTGGCGAGCGCAGCGAGCCCGCAAGGGGCTCATTTGCGCTCGCCAAGCTGTCGGTAAGCCGGCGGTCGGGCTCCCGGCGCCGGGATGCTGGTCGCCGGGAGCCCGACCGCCGGCCACCCGTAGTGAACCCGTGTATAACATTCTGGCTGTCATGCCATACCTGTCGGAAGCAGTGAGGACCATGAGACTATATAGGAAGTTTGCAGATTAGATGCCTCTATAGTGAGGGTTGAAGAAGTGAAGTAGTGCTGAGGCTTGCTGACGACAGTAAATCACCATTTTCTTTATGTAAACCTGGACAAGCTGTGTGTAAACCCTTATTTGAGCAACTAGACACTGCACCACCGACCACTGACCGCTCTGTAATATATATATATATATATATATATATATATATATATATATATATATGTGTAATATTTTAGATTTTTAAGTCTCTTTGATATACCAATTGGACCTTTTGCACCTGGTGGCTAAGGCACTTGCCTTGTTGGCCTTAACCATCAGTCAGCTCTGTATTTCTAAACATGTTTGTATTTAATTAAAGAAAGAGTGTTTCAGGCCGCCAGTGTGCCTAGGGACTGAGCATTCTCACTCTGCACCTGCTCAGGCTATCTATTCAGAACCACCTGGGCTAAGCTCTTCCTGGTGTTACAGAAAACACCTAAGGCACTACAACAAGCAACAGTGATCTCAAATTACCCAGACATTTGAATACAACATGCAACAATAGCACTTTAGTAGGCAATGCTTTATTTAACATCACAAAATCCCCTACATGCCTCTCCTGGTTGTGGTGGTGTGCGCATGTCTCCCCTGGTGGTCATCGGAGATGCATGTCTCTTCTGGTTAGGGTCCATACCTCTTCTGCTGGGGGCACAAGCCTCTCCTGGTCTTAGGAGAGTGGGGGTCATGCCTTTCCTGATGGTATTGGATGGCGCATGCCTCTCTGGGTGATGTTAGATGGTGTATGCCTCTCCGGGTGGTGTTGGAGGGCGCATTCCTCTCCAGGTGGTGTTGGAGAGCGCATTCTTCTCCAGGTGGTGTTGGAGGGCGCATTCCTCTCCAGGTGGCATTGGAGGTCGTATTCCTCTCCAGGTGGTGTTGGAGGGCGCATTCCTCTCCAGGTGACATTGGAGGGCGCATTCCTCTCCAGATGACATTGGAGGATGCATTCTTCTCCAGGTGACGTTGGAGCGTGGATTCCTCTCTAGAGGGTAAATTTACTAAAGTTTCTAAAACAGAGAATTGGTGTAGATGAAATGGCAGACAGCATCTCATTGGTTGTTATGAGCAACATCCCATATTCACTGTTTTAAAAGCTTTAATAAATTTACCCCCGGTGGTATTGGAGTGTGCATTCCTCTCCAGGTGGTGTTGGAGGACGAATTCCTCTTCAGATGACATTGGAGGGTGTATTCTTCTCCAGGTGACGTTGGAGAGTGGATTCCTCTCCAGAGGGTAAATTTACTAAAGTTTCTAAAACAGAGAATTGGTGTAGATGAAATGACAGACAGCATCTCATTGGTTGTTATGGGCAACATCACACATTCACTGTTTTAAAAGCTTTAATAAATTTGCCTCCCAGGTGGTATTGGAGTGTGCATTCCTCTCCAGGTGGTGTTGGAGGGTGCATGCCTCCCGGGTGGTGGCGGGGGCACAGGCTTCACTCTTCATGGCTCCAGGATGTCAGGGCTGGAGACCCGTTTGCAGTACTTTTTGTAATGATGGTATGCCAATGCATAAATACAAAGGAACACCACCTGTATAGCAATCAGAATGCACAAAATTGCAATCGCAAAATGCAGAGGACTGATCATTGGGGCTTTGGCCTTTCCAATTACCCTGGCTTCACCAATTATCTTGGGAATATTGGCCTCTTCCATGATGTCCTCAGGGGTGCTGGCCTCATCGAAGATGTTTTCAATGTTGTTTCCCTCTTCCATGGTGTCCTCAGGGGCACTGTCCTCATAAATGATGGCTTGGATATTGTTGTCATCCTCATTGGTGTCCTCGAGGGCTCTGGTATCTCCCGCATTGGCAACGGAGGTGCTGGCCTCTTCTCGACTGTGTTCTAGAGGAATCTATATAAATAAAAGATATAAGTAGAAAACAGTGACACGACTATAAAGATAAATGTTGTGTGAAGTGTAAAGATGCTGCTGTATATATAACATACAGTGCATGCATTTATAAAATGGTAACTGCTCAGTGTATGTGGCGCTGTAATCAGCACCCAAACTGTCAATATTCTAATATAGTTTAAATAATAAAAGCAAATGTGTATATGTCGGGGGGGAGGGGGGGGCAGAGAGGGGGCATAGGCAGGGGGGAGCTGGGGTATATGTCAGGGAGGAGGGCAGAGAGGACACAGGCAGGGGGAGCTGGGGCATATGTCAGGGAAGGGGGCAGAAAGGGCACAGGCACCGTGAGCTGGGGCATATGTCAGGGTGGCAGAGGTAACACAGGCACCAGATATGGGTGACGGGATGGTTACCATTACCATGTGGATGGAGTCATAGCCCAACGTAGATCGTGAGTGAGTTATTTGTGTCTTATTTTATATCCTGTATGCAGTGTAATATAGAGACTGTACCCATTGTATAGTGTATTATAGAGCTGTGTATAGTGTATTATAGAGGTATATAGACCTGGGTCCTGTGCATAGATGGGAATATTAGATGCAGTCACCTGGATATACAGCAGGAAGCTACAATCATCTGCGAGCCCCTATCACCCCTAACCACTCCCCCTTCCTCTATCATGGTGCCCCTCTGCTATTTTTTTCTGGATCCGCCCCTGGATAGGTCAGTATTGTAGTGTAGGGTATAGAGGGGTCAGTGATGTAGTGTAGGGTATACAGGCATCAGTGATGTACTGTATAGAGGAGTCAGTGATATAGGGTATAAGAAGAAGGTCAATGATGTAGGGTATACACAGGTCCTTGATGTAGTGAAGGGTATAGAGAAGTTGGTAATATCATAGGCGAACGCAGGGGGGTTTCCGGTTGCCCAGAAACCCCCCTCCTCTTGGCAAGTGGCAAATTATGACAACAATACCAATGGTATATAATATGATTACTAGAACTGGCGCCGCATCATGCAGAACTGCTGCACATGCCCACTGGTAGCAGCTTTTTCAATCAAGTTTGCTGTCTGTGTGGTTCTGAGCCCTCATTGAGTTCACTGGACCAAAGATTAGCTACCAGAAAGAAGAGACAGGAGCCTTACCATGAGGTGGGAGAATGTGTGCTTAGAAAGTTCAGTACTGGTTCTATAATGTTTGTGCATTTATTTATTATAGTATGTTTAACCTTTTCCTGACCACTTACTTATCTTATTTATATTATTTAAATATGTTTTGGGCCCTACACACTGGGCGATAATACTGAAAGATATGAACGATCTCGTTCATTAATGAACGAGATACCATTCATATCTTTCAGTGTGGAGGCACCAGCGATGAACGATGCGCGGCCCCGTGCTCGTTCATCGCTGGTGCCCCGTCGCTTGTGCATGCAGGCCAATATGGACAATCTCGTCCATATTTGCCTGCACTGCTATGGGGCCAGGTGACGGGGGAAGTAAAGTTTCTTCACTCCCCCCCCCCGTCACTGACGCCGGGTCGCCCATCGGCCGTATCTGCCGTTGGGCAGCTCAGCGGCGGATCGAAAAGTGTGTAGGGCCCATTAGATACAGCCTATACTATAGAACATCTATACTGTATTCCATGTTCCGCAGAGTGGGATATTTGCAGTTGCATTTGGAAACCCCCCTCCAGAAATCCTGCATTTGCCACTGAATATAGTGAAGGATGTGGAGGGGTCAGGAATGTAATGTAGGGTATAGAGGGGTCAGGGATGGGGTGTAAGGTATAGGATGTAGTGTAGGGTTTAGAGGGTTTAGGGATGTAGTGTATAGAGGAGTTAGGGATGTAGTGTAGAGGGGTTAGGGATATAGTGTATAGAGGGGTTAGGGATGTAGTGTAGGGTATACAGGAGTTAGGGATGTAGTGTATAGAGGGGTTAGGGATATAGTGTATAGAGGGGTTAGGGATGTAGTGTAGGGTATACAGGGGTTAGGGATGTAGTGTATAGAGGGGTTAGGGATTTAGTGTAGGGTATAGAGGGATTAGGGATGTAGTGTATAGAGGGGTTAGGGATGTAGTGTAGGGTATACAAGGGTTAGGGATGTAGTGTATAGAGGGGTTAGGGATTTAGTGTAGGGTATAGAGGGATTAGGGATGTAGAGTATAGAGGGGTTAGGGATGTAGTGTAGGGTATACAAGGGTTAGGGATGTAGTGTAGGGTATACAGGGGTTAGGGATGTAGTGTAGGGTATACAGGGGTTAGGGATGTAGTGTAGGGTATAGAGGGGTTAGAGATGTAGTGTAGGGTATACAGGGGTTAGGGATGTAGTGTATAGAGGGGTTAGGGATGTAGTGTATAGAGGGGTTAGGGATTTAGTGTAGGGTATAGAGGGATTAGGGATGTAGTGTATAGAGGGGTTAGGGATGTAGTGTAGGGTATACAAGGGTTAGGGATGTAGTGTATAGAGGGGTTAGGGATTTAGTGTAGGGTATAGAGGGATTAGGGATGTAGAGTATAGAGGGGTTAGGGATGTAGTGTAGGGTATACAAGGGTTAGGGATGTAGTGTAGGGTATACAGGGGTTAGGGATGTAGTGTAGGGTATACAGGGGTTAGGGATGTAGTGTAGGGTATAGAGGGGTTAGAGATGTAGTGTAGGGTATACAGGGGTTAGGGATGTAGTGTATAGAGGGGTTAGGGATATAGTGTATAGAGGGGTTAGGGATGTAGTGTAGGGTATACAGGGGTTAGGGATGTAGTGTATAGAGGGGTTAGGGATTTAGTGTAGGGTATACAAGGGTTAGGGATGTAGTGTATAGAGGGGTTAGGGATTTAGTGTAGGGTATAGAGGGATTAGGGATGTAGTGTATAGAGGGGTTAGGTATGTAGTGTAGGGTACACAGGGGTTAGGGATGTAGTGTAGGGTATACAGGGGTTAGGGATGTAGTGTAGGGTATACAGGGGTTAGGGATGTAGTGTAGGGTATAGAGGGGTTAGAGATGTAGTGTAGGGTATACAGGGGTTAGGGATGTAGTGTATAGAGGGGTTAGGGATATAGTGTATAGAGGGGTTAGGGATGTAGTGTAGGGTATACAGGGGTTAGGGATGTAGTGTATAGAGGGGTTAGGGATTTAGTGTAGGGTATAGAGGGATTAGGGATGTAGTGTTGTGTATGTAACTTGTTACAAGAAAATTTACTCACACATTGACCCAAACGTGTATAACAAAACCTTTAAATGTTATTAAAGATTAATCAACAAAATTATACTCACAACATCTCCATCATCTTCACTTCTGGAATAATATTGGCAGTGTATGCCAGGAAATGCAAGGACTGCAAGTACAAAGACAACATGTTACAACCTTTACCTGGGTGCAAAATCCTAATTTAAAAAAAAAGGCTAACGCTGCTCCTCGCCTCTATAGGGAGAATTCAAGATTTTGGCACACCGGGGCCACTAGGTGGCGTCAGACGGAGCAAATAAATTGTTGCTCGGTTTGGGCGCACGCACAGACTAGTTATACTTTCAATAATGTGTTACAGTACATATCAGTGAAATGTGGTCGGGGGGGGGGGAGGGGGGGCAGGGCCTCACCTGTCATACTCCAATATACACCAGAGTGTTGACTTTATAGATAATATGAAAAATAATAAGACATTATAAATATCTGTATTATTCTAATCATTTTTATAGTAAAAACTCTGGAGTATACTGGTGTATTAGGGAGGGTCCTTGGACTGCACACCTATAGCTGCCAGTAATGTGAGGTGCTACCTACTGAGACTTGTAGTTCTACGGAAAAAAGTGTGTGTTGTAGGTGCACTGTCTCTAGCATTACTGATATCATACAGCTTAACATATAATAAATAGTGGAGTTTAGTAATGTATTGATCAATGCATGTAGCCGCAGCCCCACGGCAAGGGACTCCACTCTACTGTGGAACCCTAATACTATAGCATGTCACACCTTTTTCACGTATATTAATTCACCCCATAACACCTTTTTTCTCACCTATTCCTTAATCCTTCTCACTACACATAATCATTCCTTGTGATGCCCTGGGGTCCCGTGCCCTAGGTTTGAACCCCTATAGTGTTAGGTTTCGCAGCAGAGTGGAGTCCCTTGTATGATATCAGTAATGCTAGAGACAGTATACTGGTCTATGGTGGTCATTCCGAGTTGATCGCTAGCTGCATTCGTTCGCTGTACAGCGATGAGGCAAAAAAAAGGCACTTCTGCGCATGCGTATGCGGCGCAATGCACACACGCAAAGTAATATTACAACAACCGATGTAGTTTCACACAAGGTCTAGCAAAGCTTTTCAGACGC
This sequence comes from Pseudophryne corroboree, assembly GCF_028390025.1. Taxonomy (NCBI): domain Eukaryota; kingdom Metazoa; phylum Chordata; class Amphibia; order Anura; family Myobatrachidae; genus Pseudophryne; species Pseudophryne corroboree. The sequence goes on from NC_086452.1 coordinate 84,013,471, forward strand.
ACTGCTGGCCGTAGAGTGATTGACATGAAGTGGGCATTTCTGTGAGTGTTCGAAAAAACGCAGGCGTGGCAGGAAAAACGCAGGCGTGGCTGGGCGTGTTTGTGACGTCAAAACAGGAACTGAACAGACTGAAGTCATCGCAAGCGCTGAGTAGGTATTGAGCTACTCTAAAGCTGCACAAAAAAATGATGCCGCCGCTCTGCGATCCTTTCGTTCGCACTTCTGCTAAGCTAAAATACACTCCCAGTGGGAGGCGGCATAGCGTTTGCACGGCTGCTAAAAACTGCTAGCGAGCTAACAACTCGGAATTACCACCTATGACAGGTGAGGCCCTGTGTCCCTGCCTACCTTGTCCACACATCTCTGATCAAAACTTCCCAAATTCCCAGCAGTATATACTGCTGCACCCTTGTACACGGCTATAAATTAATGTTGCGTGCATTATGGGGGCCATTCCGAGTTGTTCGCTCATTGCCGATTTTCGCTAAACTGCGATTATCCGCTAACTGTGCATGCGCAATGTTCGCAGAGCGCATGCGCTTAGTTATTTTACACAAAAGTTAAGTATTTTACTCACGGCATAACAAAGCTTTTTCATCGCTGTGGTGATCGTAGTGTGATTGACAGGAAGTGGGTGTTTCTGGGCAGAAACTGGCCGTTTTATGGGAGTGTGCGGAAAAACGCAGGCGTTCGAGTTCCAAAACGTGGGAGTGTCTGGAGAAACGGGGGAGTGGCTGGGCGAACGCTGGGTGTGTTTGTGACGTCAAACCAGGAACGAAAAGGACTGAGCTGGTCGCAATGGCTGAGTAAGTCTTGAGCTACTCAGAAACTGCGGGGTAATCGTTACGAGAAAATTAGCGAAGCTTTCGTTCGCAATTCTGCTAAGCTAAGATACACTCCCAGTAGGCGGCGGCTTAGCGTGTGCAATTCTGCTAAAAGCAACTAGCGAGCGAACAACTCGGAATCACCCCCATAGAGTGCTAAAGGTTGTTGGAATACTCACAGCAAATGATCCAAAGCAGCCAGAGGTTCTGCCTTTGAGTCCACATCGTGGCAAATGAGAGACCTGTGCCTGGAACGGGAGGTTCTATGGCAGTAATGACATCACACACTGTGATGTCAGAATAGATTGCTTTATAGGGAAGCTGCACCTAAATAATAAGTGACTTGTTTATGGATCAAGAAGACAGAGAACTGTTAAAGAAATCACTAATAGGAGCGCAAACTATATAACTAATGACCAATCAATACAAATCATTTATTTCTGATAAACATCTGGGACTAGGGCTGAGCCATTTCTGAGTTATTTACCAGTATATTTGTAGGTATCTTGTTGGGGATATGGTCATTAGGTCGACACCACTTAGGTAGACAGTCATTAGGTCGACCACTATTGATCGACATGCATTAGGTCAACAGGGTCAATAGGTCAACATGGTCATTAGTTCCACATTTACTAGGTCGACAGTTCAAAAGGGCGACATGAGTTTTTCAAATCTTTTTCAATTTTTGAACTTTTTCATAGTTTACGATCCACGTGGACTACAATTGGGAACGAAGCATTGCGCGTGAAGTGAGCCATGCGAGGGGACACGGTGCAGTAATTGGGGTTCTCCGTCACTTTACGAACAAAACGACACCTAAAAAAACTCATGGCGACCTTTTGACCCGTCGACCTAGTGACCCTGCCGATGTAATGCATGTGGTACTGCAATTGCAGACAGGATGGCAGATTTAAAAAATAGTCCCCATACAGCACATGATGCAAAGTAGAAAAAGAAGTGCACCGAGGTTGCTGTATGACTAAGCTAAGCGACACAACCACCTGGCCCATCTAGTAGTGGCATGCAGTGGCTGAATGTGGCCCGCAATTTTTCAGTCCACTGACATCATCTCTTGCATGCCCCTGTCATTTTTAAAAAATTCTGCAATTGGTGGACTTATACGGCAGTACTCCTGGACTAATACAGTAATACAGCAGTACCCCTGAACTAATACAGCAGTGCCCCTGGACCAGTGGCGTGTGGTGAGGTCAGTGGCTGGGGAGGCACAAGCAGCTAACCATCCATCCCCCCCTTCCATAGAGTGTGTGTGGGGGGGAGTGTAGCCCCCCCCCCCCCATACATTTTTAAAACCAACACCAGGCATAACCAGCGAAGGGGCATAATGCCATAGCAGGGGAGACACTAGGTATGAGGTCCCCCTGCCATAGCATTAATTCCCCCCAAAAAAAAACAACTAGTCAGCCCAGGGCTGGAATTCCTTGGTAAAGGGGACCCCAAAAAATAAAAATGGGGTCTCCCTCCTGAGCAATAACCAGCATATAGCCCAGTGCTATACCCCGCACCCCTGGTGGCGGTGGGTGTAGGGTTCATTGATAATATTGTTCTTTACAGGTGGCCTACAGGTCCCAGCAAGCCTGCCCCAGAATGCTGGCACTCTGAGAACCACAAGTGGCAGCATGCCCGAACATAAATGGCCCGCTGGCACCTGTAGTCCGGGCATGCTGGCACTTGTGGTTCTTCAAGTGCCAGCATGCTGGGGCAGGCTTGCTGGGACCTGTAGGCCACCCGTAATGAACACTATTACTATTCTTTACAGGTGGACTACAGGTGCCAGCGGGCCATTTATGTCCGGGCATGCTGTCACTTGTGGTTCTCCAAGTGCCAGCATGCTGGGGCTGGCTTGCTGTAGGCCACCTGTAATGAACAATATTACTATTCTTTACAGGTGGACTACAGGTGCCAGCAGGACATTTATGTCTGGGCATGCTGGCACTTGCGGTTCTCCAAGTGCCAGCATGCTGGGGCTGGCTTGCTGGGACCTGTAGTCCACCTATAAAGAACAATATTACTATTCTTTACAGGTGGACTACAGGTGCCAGCGGGCCATTTATGTCCGGGCATGATGGCACTTGTGGTTCTCCAAGTGCCAACATGCTGGGGCAGGCTTGCCGTATAATTCCAGTGGTCACTCGGGCTGCTGCTTTGTGATACCGGTCACCTGTGCTGTAAACTGGCATCTCATGTGCTGTAAATTCACAGAGCCCGGCAACCAGCTGCCCGGAGGTGAGCCTCAGTGAGCACTGATAACCAGACCCCTGGGTGCAGGTGTGTATTTTTTTTTTACAGTGATCAGCTTAACGCCATCTCCAAATAGTGTTGTTATCACCCCCCTCCCAGGTATTTTTGTTGTCATCTACCCCCCCTGCCCAGGTATCTTTACACAATTCCCCTAGTAAATCCAGGCAGATCGCATTTTTTATTACAAGAATGGGAAATGCAATCTGCTTACTTAAAATATACAAATTAACGGGTCTGGATATATATTGTGGCTGTATGAAGCTAGTGGCGTTGGTGAGCCACTGATCCTGTGTTATACTGGAGAGATTCGGCCCTTAAAGGGAAGAAAAAGGGGTGTGCCTACCCCTAATGGCTGCTCTGTGTATAAAGCCCAGATGAGATAGTGGCAGTCAGGTCAAGATGCCCTGTACAGAGAGTCCAAGTGGATCTGTGGAAGCCATGTGGCCCAGTGTGACTGGAGGCCAGTGAGCCAGGAGAACATTGGGGGTTAGGAAGCCAGTATCCATAGATGCAGGAGGCAGGGAGGACCATAAAACACTAAGACTGTGGACGGGATGTAATGCCGTCCAAGTTGGCAGCGTCCCCCCAGTCAAACTCTGATGTTTTTTTTAAAGGGGCAGTCATTTACAAGGCAAAACCATGCATTACATCCGGCCCTGTGTGTATAACATTCTGGCTGTCATGCCATACCTGTCGGAAGCAGTGAGGACCATGAGACTATATAGGAAGTTTGCAGATTAGATGCCTCTATAGTGAGGGTTGAAGAAGTGAAGTAGTGCTGAGGCTTGCTGACGACAGTAAATCACCATTTTCTTTATGTAAACCTGGACAAGCTGTGTGTAAACCCTTATTTGAGCAACTAGACACTGCACCACCGACCACTGACCGCTCTGTAATATATATATATATATATATATATATATATGTAATATTTTATATTTTTAAGTCTCTTTGATATACCAATTGGACCTTTTGCACCTGGTGGCTAAGGCACTTGCCTTGTTGGCCTTAACCATCAGTCAGCTCTGTATTTCTAAACATGTTTGTATTTAATTAAAGAAAGAGTGTTTCAGGCCGCCAGTGTGCCTAGGGACTGAGCATTCTCACTCTGCACCTGCTCAGGCTATCTATTCGGAACCACCTGGGCTAAGCTCTTCCTGGTGTTACAGAAAACACCTAAGCACTACAACAAGCAACAGTGATCTCAAATTACCCAGACATTTGAATACAACATGCAACAATAGCACTTTAGTAGGCAATGCTTTATTTAACATCACAAAATCCCCTACATGCCTCTCCTGGTTGTGGTGGTGTGCGCATGTCTCCCCTGGTGGTCATCGGAGATACATGTCTCTTCTGGTTAGGGTCCATACCTCTCCTGCTGGGGGCACAAGCCTCTCCTGGTCTTAGGAGAGTGGGGTCATGCCTTTCCTGATGGTATTGGATGGCGCATGCCTCTCTGGGTGATGTTAGATGGTGTATGCCTCTCCGGGTGGTGTTGGAGGGCGCATTCCTCTCCAGGTGGTGTTGGAGAGCGCATTCTTCTCCAGGTGGTGTTGGAGGGCGCATTCCTCTCCAGGTGGCATTGGAGGTCGTATTCCTCTCCAGGTGGTGTTGGAGGGCGCATTCCTCTCCAGGTGACATTGGAGGGCGCATTCCTCTCCAGATGACATTGGAGGATGCATTCTTCTCCAGGTGACGTTGGAGCGTGGATTCCTCTCTAGAGGGTAAATTTACTAAAGTTTCTAAAACAGAGAATTGGTGTAGATGAAATGGCAGACAGCATCTCATTGGTTGTTATGAGCAACATCCCATATTCACTGTTTTAAAAGCTTTAATAAATTTGCCCCCGGTGGTATTGGAGTGTGCATTCCTCTCCAGGTGGTGTTGGAGGACGAATTCCTCTTCAGATGACATTGGAGGGTGCATTCTTCTCCAGGTGACGTTGGAGAGTGGATTCCTCTCCAGAGGGTAAATTTACTAAAGTTTCTAAAACAGAGAATTGGTGTAGATGAAATGACAGACAGCATCTCATTGGTTGTTATGGGCAACATCACACATTCACTGTTTTAAAAGCTTTAATAAATTTGCCTCCCAGGTGGTATTGGAGTGTGCATTCCTCTCCAGGTGGTGTTGGAGGGTGCATGCCTCCCGGGTGGTGGCGGGGGCACAGGCTTCACTCTTCATGGCTCCAGGATGTCAGGGCTGGAGACCCGTTTGCAGTACTTTTTGTAATGATGGTATGCCAATGCATAAATACAAAGGAACACCACCTGTATAGCAATCAGAATGCACAAAATTGCAATCGCAAAATGCAGAGGACTGATCATTGGGGCTTTGGCCTTTCCAATTACCCTGGCTTCACCAATTATCTTGGGAATATTGGCCTCTTCCATGATGTCCTCAGGGGTGCTGGCCTCATCGAAGATGTTTTCAATGTTGTTTCCCTCTTCCATGGTGTCCTCAGGGGCACTGTCCTCATAAATGATGGCTTGGATATTGTTGTCATCCTCATTGGTGTCCTCGAGGGCTCTGGTATCTCCCGCATTGGCAACGGAGGTGCTGGCCTCTTCTCGACTGTGTTCTAGAGGAATCTATATAAATAAAAGATATAAGTAGAAAACAGTGACACGACTATAAAGATAAATGTTGTGTGAAGTGTAAAGATGCTGCTGTGTATATAACATACAGTGCATGCATTTATAAAATGGTAACTGCTCAGTGTATGTGGCGCTGTAATCAGCACCCAAACTGTCAATATTCTAATATAGTTTAAATAATAAAAGCAAATGTGTATATGTCGGGGGGGAGGGGGGGGGGGCAGAGAGGGGGCATAGGCAGGGGGGAGCTGGGGTATATGTCAGGGAGGAGGGCAGAGAGGACACAGGCAGGGGGAGCTGGGGCATATGTCAGGGAAGGGGGCAGAAAGGGCACAGGCACCGTGAGCTGGGGCATATGTCAGGGTGGCAGAGGGAACACAGGCACCAGATATGGGTGACGGGATGGTTACCATTACCATGTGGATGGAGTCATAGCCCAACGTAGATCGTGAGTGAGTTATTTGTGTCTTATTTTATATCCTGTATGCAGTGTAATATAGAGGCTGTACCCATTGTATAGTGTATTATAGAGCTGTGTATAGTGTATTATAGAGGTATATAGACCTGGGTCCTGTGCATAGATGGGAATATTAGATGCAGTCACCTGGATATACAGCAGGAAGCTACAATCATCTGCGAGCCCCTATCACCCCTAACCACTCCCCCTTCCTCTATCATGGTGCCCCTCTGCTATTTTTTTCTGGATCCGCCCCTGGAGAGGTCAGTATTGTAGTGTAGGGTATAGAGGGGTCAGTGATGTAGTGTAGGGTATACAGGCATCAGTGATGTACTGTATAGAGGAGTCAGTGATATAGGGTATAAGAAGAAGGTCAATGATGTAGGGTATACACAGGTCCTTGATGTAGTGAAGGGTATAGAGAAGTTGGTAATATCATAGGCGAACGCAGGGGGGTTTCCGGTTGCCCAGAAACCCCCCTCCTCTTGGCAAGTGGCAAATTATGACAACAATACCAATGGTATATAATATGATTACTAGAACTGGCGCCGCATCATGCAGAACTGCTGCACATGCCCACTCGTAGCAGCTTTTTCAATCAAGTTTGCTGTCTGTGTGGTTCTGAGCCCTCATTAAGTTCACTGGACCAAAGATTAGCTACCAGAAAGAAGAGACAGGAGCCTTACCATGAGGTGGGAGAATGTGTGCTTAGAAAGTTCAGTACTGGTTCTATAATGTTTGTGCATTTATTTATTATAGTATGTTTAACCTTTTCCTGACCACTTACTTATCTTATCTTATTTATATTATTTAAATATGTTTTGGGCCCTACACACTGGGCGATAATACTGAAAGATATGAACGATCTAGTTCATTAATGAACGAGATACCGTTCATATCTTTCAGTGTGGAGGCACCAGCGATGAACGATGCGCGGCCCCGTGCTCGTTCATCGCTGGTGCCCCGTCGCTTGTGCATGCAGGCCAATATGGACAATCTCGTCCATATTTGCCTGCACTGCTATGGGGCCAGGTGACGGGGGGAGTGAAGTTTCTTCACTCCCCCCCCCCGTCACTGACGCCGGGTCGCCCATCGGCCGTATCTGCCGTTGGGCAGCTCAGCGGCAGGTCGAAAAGTGTGTAGGGCCCATTAGATACAGCCTATACTATAGAACATCTATACTGTATTCCATGTTCCGCAGGGTGGGATATTTGCAGTTGCATTTGGAAACCCCCCTCCAGAAATCCTGCATTTGCCACTGAATATAGTGAAGGATGTGGAGGGGCCAGGAATGTAATGTAGGGTATAGAGGGGTCAGGGATGGGGTGTAAGGTATAGGATGTAGTGTAGGGTTTAGAGGGTTTAGGGATGTAGTGTATAGAGGAGTTAGGGATGTAGTGTAGAGGGGTTAGGGATATAGTGTATAGAGGGGTTAGGGATGTAGTGTAGGGTATACAGGGGTTAGGGATATAGTGTATAGAGGGGTTAGGGATGTAGTGTAGGGTACACAGGGGTTAGGGATGTAGTGTAGGGTATAGAGGGGTTAGGAATGTAGTATAGAGTATAGAGGGGTCATGGATGTAGTGTAGGGTATAGAGGGGTTAGGGATGTAGTGTAGGGTATAGAGGGGTTAGGGATATAGTGTATAGAGGGGTCAGGGATGTAGTGTAGGGTATAGAGGGGTTAGCGATGTAGTGTAGGGTATACAGGGGTTAGGGATGTAGTGTAGGGTATAGAGGCGTTTGGGATGTAGTATAGAGTATAGAGGGGTCAGGGATGTAGTGTAGGGTATAGAGGGATTAGGGATGTAGTGTATAGAGGGGTTAGGGATGTAGTGTAGGGTATACAGGGGTTAGGGATGTAGTGTATAGAGGGGTTAGGGATGTAGTGTAGGGTATACAGGGGTTAGGGATGTAGTGTATAGAGGGGTTAGGGATGTAGTGTATAGAGGGGTTAGGGATATAGTGTATAGAGGGGTTAGGGATGTAGTGTAGGGTATACAGGGGTTAGGGATGTAGTGTATAGAGGGGTTAGGGATATAGTATATAGAGGGGTTAGGGATGTAGTGTATAGAGGGGTCAGGGATGTAGTGTAGGGTATAGAGGGGTTAGCAATGTAGTGTAGGGTATACAGGGGTTAGGGATGTAGTGTAGGGTATAGAGGGGTTAGGGATGTAGTATAGAGTATAGAGGGGTCAGGGATGTAGTGTAGGGTATAGAGGGGTTAGAGATGTAGTGTAGGGTATACAGGGGTTATGGATATAGTGTATAGAAGGGTTAGGGATGTAGTGTAGGGTATACAGGGGTTAGGGATGTAGTGTATAGAGGGGTCAGGGATGTAGTGTAGGGTATACAGGGGTTAGGGATGTAGTGTAGGGTATAGAGGGGTTAGGGATATAGTGTATAGAGGGGTCAGGGATGTAGTGTAGGGTATAGAGGGGTTAGCGATGTAGTGTAGGGTATACAGGGGTTAGGGATGTAGTGTAGGGTATAGAGGCGTTTGGGATGTAGTATAGAGTATAGAGGGGTCAGGGATGTAGTGTAGGGTATAGAGGGATTAGGGATGTAGTGTATAGAGGGGTTAGGGATGTAGTGTAGGGTATACAGGGGTTAGGGATGTTGTGTATAGAGGGGTTAGGGATATAGTGTATAGAGGGGTTAGGGATGTAGTGTAGGGTATACAGGGGTTAGGGATGTAGTGTATAGAGGGGTTAGGGATTTTGTGTAGGGTATAGAGGGATTAGGGATGTAGTGTATAGAGGGGTTAGGGATGTAGTGTAGGGTATACAGGGGTTAGGGATGTAGTGTATAGAGGGGTTAGGGATTTAGTGTAGGGTATAGAGGGATTAGGGATGTAGTGTATAGAGGGGTTAGAGATGTAGTGTAGGGTATACAGGGGTTAGGGATGTAGTGTATAGAGGGGTTAGGGATATAGTGTATAGAGGGGATAGGGATGTAGTGTAGGGTATACAGGGGTTAGGGATGTAGTGTATAGAGGGGTTAGGGATTTAGTGTAGGGTATAGAGGAATTAGGGATGTAGTGTTGTGTATAGAGGGATTAGGGATGTAGTGTATAGAGGGGTTAGAGATGTAGTGTAGGGTATACAGGGGTTAGGGATGTAGTGTATAGAGGGGTTAGGGATTTAGTGTAGGGTATAGAGGGGTTAGGGATGTAGTGTTGTGTATAGAGGGATTAGGGATGTAGTGTATAGAGGGGTTAGAGATGTAGTGTAGGGTATACAGGAGTTAGGGATGTAGTGTATAGAGGGGTTAGGGATATAGTGTATAGAGGGGTTAGGGATGTAGTGTAGGGTATACAGGGGTTAGGGATGTAGTGTATAGAGGGGTTAGGGATTTAGTGTAGGGTATAGAGGGATTAGGGATGTAGTGTATAGAGGGGTTAGGGATGTAGTGTAGGGTATACAGGGGTTAGGGATGTAGTGTAGGGTATACAGGGGTTAGGGATGTAGTGTAGGGTATAGAGGGGTTAGCGATGTAGTGTAGGGTATACAGGGGTTAGGGATGTAGTGTATAGAGGGGTTAGGGATATAGTGTATAGAGGGGTTAGGGATGTAGTGTAGGGTATACAGGGGTTAGGGATGTAGTGTATAGAGGGGTTAGGGATTTAGTGTAGGGTATAGAGGGATTAGGGATGTAGTGTATAGAGGGGTTAGAGATGTAGTGTAGGGTAAACAGGAGTTAGGGATGTAGTGTATAGAGGGGTTAGGGATGTAGTGTATAGAGGGGTTAGAGATGTAGTGTAGGGTATACAGGAGTTAGGGATGTAGTGTATAGAGGGGTTAGGGATATAGTGTATAGAGGGGTTAGGGATGTAGTGTAGGGTATACAGGGGTTAGGGATGTAGTGTATAGAGGGGTTAGGGATTTAGTGTAGGGTATAGAGGGATTAGGGATGTAGTATATAGAGGGGTTAGGGATGTAGTGTAGGGTATACAGGGGTTAGGGATGTAGTGTAGGGTATACAGGGGTTAGGGATGTAGTGTAGGGTATAGAGGGGTTAGCGATGTAGTGTAGGGTATACAGGGGTTAGGGATGTAGTGTATAGAGGGGTTAGGGATATAGTGTATAGAGGGGTTAGGGATGTAGTGTAGGGTATACAGGGGTTAGGGATGTAGTGTATAGAGGGGTTAGGGATTTAGTGTAGGGTATAGAGGGATTAGGGATGTAGTGTTGTGTATGTAACTTGTTACAAGAAAATTTACTCACACATTGACCCAAACGTGTATAACAAAACCTTTAAATGTTATTAAAGATTAATCAACAAAATTATACTCACAACATCTCCATCATCTTCACTTCTGGAATAATATTGGCAGTGTATGCCAGGAAATGCAAGGACTGCAAGTACAAAGACAACATGTTACAACCTTTACCTGGGTGCAAAATCCTAATTAAAAAAAAAAGGCTAACGCTGCTCCTCGCCTCTATAGGGAGAATTCAAGATTTTGGCACACCAGGGCCACTAGGTGGCGTCAGACAGAGCAAATAAATTGTTGCTCGGTTTGGGCGCACGCACAGACTAGTTATACTTTCAATAATGTGTTACAGTACATATCAGTGAAATGTGGTCGGGGGGGGGCAGGGCCTCACCTGTCATACTCCAATATACACCAGAGTGTTGACTTTATAGATAATATGAAAAATAATAAGACATTATAAATATCTGTATTATTCTAATCATTTTTATAGTAAAAACTCTGGAGTATACTGGTGTATTAGGGAGGGTCCTTGGACTGCACACCTATAGCTGCCAGTAATGTGAGGTGCTACCTACTGAGACTTGTAGTTCTACGGAAAAAAAGTGTGTGTTGTAGGTGCACTGTCTCTAGCATTACTGATATCATACAGCTTAGCATATAATAAATAGTGGAGTTTAGTAATGTATTGATCAATGCATGTAGCCGCAGCCCCACGGCAAGGGACTCCACTCTGCTGTGGAACCCTAATACTATAGCATGTCACACCTTTTTCACGTATATTAATTCACCCCATAACACCTTTTTTCTCACCTATTCCTTAATCCTTCTCACTACACATAATCATTCCTTGTGATGCCCTGGGGTCCCGTGCCCTAGGTTTGAACCCCTATAGTGTTAGGTTCCGCAGCAGAGTGGAGTCCCTTGTATGATATCAGTAATGCTAGAGACAGTATACTGGTCTATGGTGGTCATTCCGAGTTGATCGCTAGCTTTTCAGTCGCACTGCTGGCCGTAGAGTGATTGACATGAAGTGGGCGTTTCTGTGAGTGTTCGAAAAAACGCAGGCGTGGCAGGAAAAACGCAGGCGTGGCTGGGCGTGTTTGTGACGTCAAAACAGGAACTGAACAGACTGAAGTCATCGCAAGCGCTGAGTAGGTATTGAGCTACTCTAAAACTGCACAAAAAAATGATGCCGCCGCTCTGCGATCCTTTCGTTCGCACTTCTGCTAAGCTAAAATACACTCCAAGTGGGAGGCGGCATAGCGTTTGTACGGCTGCTAAAAACTGCTAGCGAGCTAACAACTCGGAATTACCACCTATGACAGGTGAGGCCCTGTGTCCCTGCCTACCTTGTCCACACATCTCTGATCAAAACTTCCCAAATTCCCAGCAGTATATACTGCTGCACCCTTGTACACGGCTATAAATTAATGTTGCGTGCATTATGGGGGCCATTCCGAGTTGTTCGCTCATTGCCGATTTTCGCTAAACTGCGATTATCCGCTAACTGTGCATGCGCAATGTTCGCAGAGCACATGCGCTTAGTTATTTTACACAAAAGTTAAGTATTTTACTCACGGCATAACAAAGCTTTTTCATCGCTGTGGTGATCGTAGTGTGATTGACAGGAAGTGGGTGTTTCTGGGCGGAAACTGGCCGTTTTATGGGAGTGTGCGGAAAAACGCAGGCGTTCGAGTTCCAAAACGTGGGAGTGTCTGGAGAAACGGGGGAGTGGCTGGGCGAACGCTGGGTGTGTTTGTGACGTCAAACCAGGAACGAAAAGGACTGAGCTGGTCGCAATGGCTGAGTAAGTCTTGAGCTACTCAGAAACTGCGGGGTAATCGTTACGAGAAAATTAGCGAAGCTTTCGTTCGCAATTCTGCTAAGCTAAGATACACTCCCAGTAGGCGGCGGCTTAGCGTGTGCAATTCTGCTAAAAGCAACTAGCGAGCGAACAACTCGGAATCACCCCCATAGAGTGCTAAAGGTTGTTGGAATACTCACAGCAAATGATCCAAAGCAGCCAGAGGTTCTGCCTTTGAGTCCACATCGTGGCAAATGAGAGACCTGTGCCTGGAACGGGAGGTTCTATGGCAGTAATGACATCACACACTGTGATGTCAGAATAGATTGCTTTATAGGGAAGCTGCACCTAAATAATAAGTGACTTGTTTATGGATCAAGAAGACAGAGAACTGATTAAGAAATCACTAATAGGAGCGCAAACTATATAACTAATGACCAATCAATACAAATCATTTATTTCTCTGACGTCCTAAGTGGATGCTGGGACTCCGTAAGGACCATGGGGAATAGCGGCTCCGCAGGAGACTGGGCACAACTAAAGAAAGCTTTAGGACTACCTGGTGTGCACTGGCTCCTCCCACTATGACCCTCCTCCAGACCTCAGTTAGAATCTTGTGCCCGGCTGAGCTGGATGCACACTAGGGGCTCTCCTGAGCTCCTAGAAAGAAAGTATATTTTAGGTTTTTTATTTTACAGTGAGATCTGCTGGCAACAGACTCACTGCAGCGAGGGACTAAGGGGAGAAGAAGCGAACCTACCTAACTGGTGGTAGCTTGGCTTCTTAGGCTACTGGACACCATTAGCTCCAGAGGGATCGACCACAGGACCCGACCTCGATGTTCGGTCCCGGAGCCGCGCCGCCGGCCCCCTTACAGAGCCAGAAGCAAGAAGTGTTCCGGAAAATCGGCGGCAGAAGACTTCTGTCTTCAACAAGGTAGCGCACAGCACTGCAGCTGTGCGCCATTGCTCCTCATGCACACCTCACACTCCGGTCACTGATGGGTGCAGGGCGCTTGGGGGGGGGGGCGCCCTGAGGGCAATATAATACACCTTGGCTGGCAAATCTACACCATATATAGTCAGGAAGGCTATATAGGTGTAAAAATACCCCTGCCAGAATTCCAGAAAAAGCGGGAGAAGTCCGCCGGAAAAGGGGCGGGGCTATCTCCCTCAGCACACTGGCGCCATTTTTTCTTCACAGTGCAGCTGGAAGACAGCTCCCCAGGCTCTCCCCTGTAGTTTTCAGGCTCAAAGGGTTAAAAAGAGAGGGGGGGCACTAAATTTAGGCGCAATATGTGTATACAAGCAGCTATTGGGGGAAAAATCACTCAGTTATAGTGTTAATCCCTGCATTATATAGCGCTCTGGTGTGTGCTGGCATACTCTCTCTCTGTCTCCCCAAAGGACTTTGTGGGGTCCTGTCCTCAGTCAGAGCATTCCCTGTATGTGTGCGGTGTGTCGGTACGGCTGTGTCGACATGTTGGATGAGGAAGGTTACGTGGAGGCGGAGCAGAGGCCGATAAATGGGATGTCGCCCCCTGTGGGGCCGACACCAGAGTGGATGGATAGGTGGAAGGTATTAACCGACAATGTCAACTCCTTACATAAAAGGCTGGATGACGTAACAGCTGTGGGACAGCCGGCTTCTCAGCCCGCGCCTGCCCAGGTGTCTCAAGGGCCATCAGGGGCTCAAAAAACGCCCGTTACCTCAGATGGCAGACACAGATGTCGACACGGAGTCTGACTCCAGTGTCGACGAGGTTGAGACATATACACAATCCACTAGGAACATCCGTTGCATGATCTCGGCAATGAAAAATGTGTTACACATTTCTGACATGAACCCAAGTACCACATAAAAGGGGTTTTATGTTTGGGGAGAAAAAGCAGCCAGTGTTTTGTTCCCCCATCAGATGAGTGAATGAAGTGTGTAAAGAGCGTGGGTTCCCCCGATAAGAAACTGGTAATTTCTAAAACGTTACTGCTGGCGTACCCTTTCCTGCCAGAGGATAGGTCACGTTGGGAGATATCCCCTAGGGTGGATAAGGCGCTCACACGTTTGTCAAAAAAGGTGGCACTGCCGTCTTGGGATACGGCCACTTTGAAGGAGCCTGCTGATAAAAAGCAGGAGGCTATCCTGAAGTCTGTATATACACACTCAGGTACTATACTGAGACCTGCAATTGCCTCAGCATAAATAGAGCTGCTGCAGCGTGGTCTGATACCCTGTCAAATAATATTAATACCCTAGACAGGGATATTATTTTGCTAACATAGAGCATATTAAAGACGTCGTCTTATATATGAGGGATGCACAGAGGGATATTTGCCGGCTGGCATCCAGAATTAATGCAATGTCCATTCTGCCAGGAGGGTATTAGAGACCCGGCAGTGGACAGGTGATGCTGCCTTTAAAAGGCACATGGAGATTCAGCCTTATAAGGGTGAGGAATTGTTTGGGGATGGTCTCTGGGACCTCGTATCCACAGCAACAGCTGGGAAGAATTTTTTTTTACCTCAGGTTTCCTCACAGCCTAAGAAAGCACCGTATTTTCAGGTACAGTCCTTTCGGCTTCAGAAAAGCAAGCGGGTCAAAGGCGCTTCCTTTCTGCACAGAGACAAGGGAAGAAGGAAAAAGCTGCACCAGACAGCCAGTTCCCAGGATCAAAAATCTTCCCCCGCTTCCTCTGAGTCCACCGCATGACGCTGGGGCTCCACAGGTGGAGACAGGTGCGGTGGGGGCGCGTCTCGGGAACTTCAGGGACCAGTGGGCTTGCCCACAGGTGGATCCCTAGGTTCTGCAAGTAGTATCACAGGGATACAAGCTGGAGTTCGAGGCGACTCCCCCTCGCCGTTACCTCACATCAGCCTTGCCTGCTGCCCTCGGAGAAAGGGAGGTAGTACTGGCGGCAATTCACAAGCTGTACTTCCAGCAGGTGAAATCAAGGTACCCCTCCTTCAACAAGGCCGGGGTTACCATTCCAAAATGTTTGTGGTACCGAAACCAGACGGTTCGGTGAGACCCATTCTAAAATTAAAATCCTTGAACACTTATATACGAAGGTTCAAGTTCAAAATGGAATCGCTCAGGGCGATTATTGCAAGCCTGGAGAATTTCATGGTATCACTGGACATCAAGGATGCTTACCTGCATGTCCCCATTTAATCTCCTCACCAGGAGTACCTCAAAATTGTGGTACAGGATTGTCATTACCAATTCCAGACGTTGCCGTTGGTCTGTCCCCGGCACCGAGGGTATTTACCAAGGTAATGGCCAAAAAAATTATCCCATACTTGGACGATCTCCTTATAAAGGCGAGGTCCAGGGAGCAGTTGTTCGTCGGAGTAGCACTATCTCGGGAAGTGCTACAACAGCACGGCTGGATTCTGAATAAGCTGGTTCCTACGACGCGTCTACTGTTCCTGGGTATGGTTCTGGAGACAGAACAGGATAAAAAGGGTTTCTCCCGGAGGAGAAGTCCAAGGAGTTGTCGTCTCTAGACAGAGACCTCCTAATACAAATACAGGTGTCGGTGCATCAATGCACGCGAGCCCTGGGAAAGATGGTAGCTTCTTACGAAGAAATTCCATTCGCCAGGTCCCATGCAAAGATCTTCCAGTGGGATCTGTTGGATAAGTGGTCCGGGTCGCATCTTCAGATGCATCGGCGGATAACCCTGTCTCCAGGGGCCAGGGTGTCGCTGTTGTGGTGGCTGCAGAGTGCTCATCTTCTAGAGGGCCGCAGATTCGGCATACAGGACTGGGTCCTGGTGACCACGGATGCCAGCCTTCGAGGCTGGGGGGCAGTCACACAGGGAAGAAACTTCCAAGGACTATGGACAAGTCAGGAGACTTCCCTACACAAAAATATTCTGGAACAAAGGGCCATTTACAATGCCCTAAATCAGGCTAGAGCCCTGCTTCAACACCGGCCGGTGCTGATCCAGTCAGACAACATCACGGCGGTCGCTCATGTAAACCGACAGGGCGGCACAAGAAGCAGGATGGCGATGGCAGAAGCCACAAGGATTCTCCGATGGGCGGAAAATCATGTGTTAGCACTGTCAGCAGTGTTCATTCCCGGAGTGGACAACTGGGAAGCAGACTTTCTCAGCAGACACGACCTCCACCCGGGAGAGTGGGGACTTCATCCAGAAGTCTTCCAAATGATTGTACACCGTTGGGAAAGGCCACAGGTGGACATGATGGCGTCCCGCCTCAACAAAAAGCTAAAAAGATATTGCGCCAGGTCAAGGGACCCTCAGGCGATAGCTGTGGACGCTCTGGAAACACCGTGGGTGTACCAGTCGGTGTATGTGTTCCCTTCTCTGCCTCTCATACCCAGGGTAATGAGAATAATAAGAAGGAGAGGAGTAAGAACTATACTCATTGTTCCGGATTGGCCAAGAAGAGCTTGGTACCCAGAACTCCAAGAAATGATCTCAGAGGACCCATGGCCTCTGCCGCTCAGACAGGACCTGCTGCAGCAGGGGCCCTGTCTGTTCCAAGACTTACCGCGGCTGCGTTGACGGCATGGCGGTTGAACGCCGGATCCTGAAGGAAAAGGGCATTCCGGAGGAAGTTATCCCTACGCTAATTAAAGCTAGGAAAGAAGTGAACGCAAACCATTATCACCGCATATGGCGGAAATATGTTGCGTGCTGTGAGGCCAGGAAGGCCCCAACGGAGGAATTTCAGCTAGGTCGATTTCTGCTCTTCCTACAGTCAGGGGTGACTATGGGCCTAAAATTGGGTTCCATTAAGGTCCAGATTTCGGCTCTATCGATTTTCTTCCAAAATAGAACTGACTTCACTGCCTGAAGTTCAGACTTTTGTTAAGGGAGTGCTGCATAGTCAGCCCCCGTTTGTGCCTCCAGTGGCACCGTGGGATCTCAACGTGGTGTTGGATTTCCTGAAGTTGCATTGGGTTGAGCCACTTAAATCCGTGGAGCTAAAATACCTCACGTGGAAAGTGGTCATGCTGTTGGCCTTGGCGTCGGCCAGGCGTGTATCAGAATTAGCGGCTTTATCATGCAAAAGCCCTTATCTAATTTTTTTATATGGATAGGGCGGAATTGAGGACTCGTTCCCAATTCCTTCCTAAGGTGGTATCAGTTTTTCATGTGAACCAACCTATTGTGGTGCTTGCGGCTACTTGGGCCTTGGAGGATTCCAAGTTACTGGACGTAGTCAGGGCCCTGAAAAATATATGTTTCCAGGACGGCTGGAGTCAGGAAAACTGACTCACTATTTATCCTGTATGCACCCAACAAGCTGGGTGCTCCTGCTTCTAAGCAGACTATTGCTCGCTGGATCTATAGCACGATTCAACTTGCACATTCTGCGGCTGGACTGCCGCACCCTAAATCTGTAAAAGCCCATTCCACGAGGAAAGGGGCTCTTCTTTACAAATTTGCCGAGCTGTTACTTGGTCGGGTTCAAACACTTTTGCAAGAGTCTACAAGTTTGATACCCTGGCTGAGGAGGACCTAGAGTTTGCTCATTCGGTGCTGCAGAGTCATCCGCACTCTCCCGCCCGTTTGGGAGCTTTGGTATAATCCCCATGGTCCTTACGGAGTCCCAGCATCCATTTAGGACGTCAGAGAAAATAAGATTTTACTCACCGGTAAATCTATTTCTCGTAGTCCGTAGTGGATGCTGGGCGCCCATCCCAAGTGCGGATTGTTTGCAATACTTGTATATAGTTATTGCCTAACTAAAGGGTTATTGTTGAGCCATCTGTTGAGAGGCTCAGTTATATTTCATACTGTTAACTGGGTATAGTATCACGAGTTATACGGTGTGATTGGTGTGGCTGGTATGAGTCTTACCCGGGATTCAAAATCCTTCCTTATTGTGTCAGCTCTTCCGGGCACAGTATCCTAACTGAGGTCTGGAGGAGGGTCATAGTGGGAGGAGCCAGTGCACACCAGGTAGTCCTAAAGCTTTCTTTAGTTGTGCCCAGTCTCCTGCGGAGCCGCTATTCCCCATGGTCCTTACGGAGTCCCAGTATCCACTACGGACTACGAGAAATAGATTTACCGGTGAGTAAAATCTTATTTTCTGATAAACATCTGGGACTAGGGCTGAGCCATTTCTGAGTTATTTACCAGTATATTTGTAGGTATCTTGTTGGGGATATGGTCATTAGGTCGACACCACTTAGGTAGACAGTCATTAGGTCGACCACTATTGGTCGACATGCATTAGGTCAACAGGGTCAATAGGTCAAAATGGTCATTAGTTCCACATTTACTAGGTCGACAGTTCAAAAGGGCGACATGAGTTTTTCAAATCTTTTTCAATTTTTGAACTTTTTCATAGTTTACGATCCACGTGGACTACAATTGGGAACGAAGCATTGCGCGTGAAGTGAGCCATGCGAGGGGACACGGTGCAGTAATTAGAGTTCTCCGTCACTTTACGAACAAAACGACACCAAAAAAAAGTAAAAAAACTCATGGCGACCTTTTGACCCGTCGACCTAGTACATGTCGACCTAATGACCATGTCGACCTAGTGACCCTGCCGATGTAATGCATGTGGTGCTGCAATTGCAGACAGGATGGCAGATTTAAAAAATAGTCCCCATACAGCACATGATGCAAAGTAGAAAAAGAAGTGCACCGAGGTTGCTGTATGACTAAGCTAAGCGACACAACCACCTGGCCCATCTAGTAGTGGCATGCAGTGGCTGAATGTGGCCCGCAAGTTTTCAGTCCACTGACATCATCTCCTGCATGCCCCTGTCATTTTTAAAAAATTCTGCAATTGGTGGACTTATACGGCAGTACTCCTGGACTAATACAGCAGTACCCCTGGACTAATACAGCAGTGCCCCTGGACCAGTGGCGTGTGGTGAGGTCAGTGGCTGGGGAGGCACAAGCAGCTAACCATCCAGCACCAGGCATAACCAGCGAAGGTGCATAATGCCATAGCAGGGGAGACACTAGGCATGGGGTCCCCTGCCATAGCATTAATCTGCCCCCCCCCCCCCCCCAAAAAAAAAGAAAACAAACAAAAAACAACTAGTCAGCCCAGGGCTGGAATTCCTTGGTAAAGGGGACCCCAAAAAATAAAAATGGGGTCTCCCTCCTGACCAATAACCAGCACTGGGCTCATAGCCCAGTGCTATACCCCGCGGTGGGTGTAGGGTTCATTGATAATATTGTTCTTTACAGGTGGCCTACAGGTCCCAGCAAGCCTGCCCCAGAATGCTGGCACTCTGAGAACCACAAGTGGCAGCATGCCCGAACATAAATGGCCCGCTGGCACCTGTAGTCCGGGCATGCTGGCACTTGTGGTTCTTCAAGTGCCAGCATGCTGGGGCAGGCTTGCTGGGACCTGTAGGCCACCCGTAAAGAACAATATTACTATTCTTTACAGGTGCCAGCGGGCCATTTATGTCCGGGCATGCTGGCACTTGTGGTTCTCCAAGTGTCTTCTGCCTTCAGGAGCTCTTCTCTGCTCCTCCTCCGCCGTTGCCTCGCGCTGATATATACAATTGGCCCATCTAGGAGTGGCACTGCAGTGTCAGACAGGAGGGCAGATATAAAAAAAGGCCCCAAACAGCAGATGATGCAAAGATGAAAAAGAGGTGTACCAAGGTTGCTGTATGACTAAGCTAAGCGACACAAGTGTGCGGCACAAACACCTGGCCCACCTAGGGTCGGCACTGCAGACCCACTGCACTAATGGCGGATACCGGACACACGTCTAACACCAGCATAGTTGTTATTGCCTCAGTAATCCGCTTTGCAACAGGGTATATATATATATATATATATATATATATATATATATATATATATACATACACGGCAGTATCACTGGATTTCTACGGCAGTACCGCGGGACATATACGGCAGTATCAATGGACATATACGGCAGGATCACTGGACTTATACGGCAGGATCACTGGACTTATACGGCAGGATCACTGGACTTATACGGCAGGATCACTGGACTTATACGGCAGGATCACTGGACTTATACGGCAGGATCACTGGACTTATACAGAAGGATCACTGGACTTATACAGAAGGATCACTGGACTTATACGCCAGTACCACTGGAATTACACGGCAGGATCACTGGACTTTTACGGCAGGATCACTGCAATTATATGCCAGTACCACTGGAATTATACAGCAGGATCACTGGATTTATACGGCAGTAGCGCTGGACATATACGGCAATACTGCTGGACATATACGGCAGTATCAATGGACACATACGGCAGTATCACTGGACATATACGCCAGTACCACTGTAATTATATGGCAGGATCACTGAACTTATACGCCAGTACCACTGTAATTATACGGCAGGATCACTGAACTTATACGCCAGTACCACTGTAATTATACGGCAGGATCACTGGATTTATACACCAGTACCACTGGACATATACGGCAGTACCGCTGGACATATACGGCAGTATCAATGGACATATACGGCAGTATCACTGGACATATACGTGCGTATCACTGGATTTATACACCAGTACCACTGGACATATACGGCAGTACCGCTGGACATATACGGCAGTATCAAAGGACATATACGGCAGTATCACTGGACATATACG
The DNA here is from genome assembly GCF_028390025.1 of Pseudophryne corroboree. Lineage (NCBI taxonomy): Eukaryota > Metazoa > Chordata > Amphibia > Anura > Myobatrachidae > Pseudophryne > Pseudophryne corroboree. The sequence continues at coordinate 84,034,225 of NC_086452.1, forward strand.
TGCGTATCACTGGACATATACGTGCGTATCACTGGACATATACGTGCGTATCACTGGACATATACGTGCGTATCACTGGACTTATACGCCAGTACCACTGTAATTAATTATACGACAGGATCACTGGACTTATACGCCATTTACCACTGGAATTATACGGCAGGATCACTGGAATTATACAGCAGGATCACTGGATTTATATGGCAGTACCGCTGGACATATACGGCAGTATCAATGGACATATACGGCAGGATCACTGGACTTATACGGCAGGATCGCTGTAATTATACGGCAAGCCTGCCCCAGCATGCTGGCACTTGGAGAACCACAAGTACCAGCATGCCCGGACATAAATGGCCCGCTGGCACCTCTAGTCCACCTGTAAAAAACAGTAATGTTGTTCTTTACGGGTGCCCTACAGGTCCCAGCAAGCCAGCCCCAGCATGCTGGCACTTGGAGAACCACAAGTGCCAGCATGCTCAGACATAAATGGCCTGCTGGCACCTGTAGTCCACCTGTAAAGAATAGTAATATTGTTCTTTACAGGTGGCCTACAGGTCCCAGCAAGCCTGCCCCAGCATGCTGGCACTTGGAGAACCACAAGTGCCAGCATGCCCGGACATAAATGGCACGCTGGCACCTGTAGTCCACCTGTAAAGAATAGTAATATTGTTCTTTATGGGTGGCCTACAGGTCCCAGCAAGCCTGCCCCAGCATGCTGGCACTTGAAGAACCACAAGTGTCAGCATGCCCGGACATAAATGGCCTGCTGGCACCTGTAGTCCACCTGTAAAGAAAATCTTAAAATAAAAACAGCACACTATCTTTAAAAAAAAAAATTATTAGTCATTGTCTTCACCTGGGGGCGGCTCTTTTGCATGGCTGCCGCCTCCCCAGGGCTTCCGGCGTCTTCACCTGGGGGGGGGGCGCCACCTCCCCAGGGCTTCCAGCGTCTTCCTCTGGCATCTTCACCTGGGAGGCGGCGGCCTTTAAGCTCTTTTGCATGGGGCCACCTTCCCCAGGGCTTCCAGCGTCTTCACCTGGTGGGCGGCGGCTGCTAAACTCTTTTGCATAGCCACCGCCCATCTAGGACTTCCGGCGTCTTCTGCCTTCAGGAGCTCTTCTCTGCTCCTCCGCCGCCGTTGCCTCGCGCTGATATATACAATTGGCCCATCTAGGAGTGGCACTGCAGTGTCAGACAGGAGGGCAGATATAAAAAAAAAAAGGTCCCAAACAGCACATGATGCAAAGATGAAAAAGAGGTGTACCAAGGTTGCTGTATGACTAAGCTAAGCGACACAAGTGTGCGGCACAAACACCTGGCCCATCTAGGGTTGGCACTGCAGTCCCACTGCACTAATGGTGGATACCGGACACACGTCTAATACCAGCATAGTTGTTATGGCCTCAGTAATCCACTTTGCAACAGGGTATATATATATACATACATGGCAGTATAACTGGATTTCTACGGCAGCACCGCGGTACATATACGGCAGTATCAATAGACATATACGGCAGGATCACTGGACTTATACAGCAGGATCACTGGACTTATACGCCAGTACCACTGGAATTACACGGCAGGATCACTGGACTTTTACGGCAGGATCACTGCAATTATATGCCAGTTCCACTGGAATTATACGGCAGGATCACTGGATTTATACGGCAGTAGCGTTGGACATATACGGCAGTACTGCTGGACATATACGGCAGTATCAATGGACACATACGGCAGTATCACTGGACTAGATTTATACGCCAGTACCACTGTAATTATACGGCAGGATCACTGGAATTATACGGCAGGATCACTGGATTTATACGGCAGTAGCGCTGGACATATACGGCAGTAGCGCTGGACATATACGGCAGTACTGCTGGACATATACGGCAGTATCAATGGACACATACGGCAGTATCACTGGACATATACGGCAGTATCACTGGACTAGACTTATACGCCAGTACCACTGGAATTATACGGCAGGGTCACTGGAATTATACGGTAGAATCACTGGATTTATACGGCAGGATCACTGCAATTATATGGCAGGATCACTGGATTTATACGGCAGTACCGCTGGACATATATACGGCAGTAACGCTGGACATATACGGCAGTATCAATGGTCATATACGGCAGTATCACTGGACATATACGACAGGATCACTGGACTGGAGTTATACGCCAGTACCACTGTAATTATACGGCAGGATCACTGGACTTATACGCCAGTACCACTGTAATTATATGGCAGGATCACTGGAATTATACACCAGTACCACTGGACATATACGGCAGTACCGCTGGACATATACGGCAGTATCAATGGACATATATGGCAGTATCACTGGACATATATGTGCGTATCACTGGACTTATACGCCAGTACCACTGTAATTAATTATACGACAGGATCAGTGGACTTATACGCCAGTACCACTGGAATTATACGGCAGGATCACTGGAATTATACAGCAGGATCACTGGATTTATATGGCAGGATCACTGCAATTATACGGCAGGATTACTGGATTTATACGGCAGTACCGCTGGACATATATACGGCAGTACTGCTGGACATATACGGCAGTATCAATGGTCATATACGGCAGTATTACTGGACATATACGACAGGATCACTGGACTGGACTTATACGCCAGTACCACTGTAATTATACGGCAGGATCACTGAATTTATACGCCAGTACCACTGTAATTATACGGCAGGAGCACTGGATTTATACACCAGTACCGCTGGACATATACGGCAGTACCGCTGGACATATACGGCAGTATCAATGGATATATACGGCAGTATCACTGGACATATACGTGCGTATCACTGGACTTATACGCCAGTACCACTGTAATTAATTATACGAGAGGATCACTGGACTTTTACGCCAGTATCACTGGAATTATACGGCAGGATCACTGGAATTATACAGCAGGATCACTGGATTTATATGGCAGTACCGCTGGACATATACGGCAGTATCAATGGACATATACGGCAGGATCACTGGATTTATACGGCAGGATCACTGGAATTATACGGCAGGATCACTGGATTTATACGGCAGTACCGCTGGACATATACGGCAGTACCACTGGAATAATACGGCAGGATCACTGGAATTATATGGCAGGATCACTGGATTTATCCGTCAGGATCACTGCAATTATACGGCAGGATCACTGGATTTATACAGCAGTACCTCTTGACATATACGGCAGTACCACTGGACATATACGGCAGTATCACTGGACTGGACTTATACGCCAGTACCACTGTAATTATACGGCAGTATCACTGGACTGGACTTATACGCCAGTACCACTGTGATTATACGGCAGGATCACTGGATTTATACACCAGTACCACTGGATTTATACACCAGTACCACTGGAATTATATGGCAGGATCACTGGACTTATATGGCAGGATCACTGGACTTATACGGCAGGATCACTGGACTTATGCGGTAGGATCACTGGATTAATACGCCAGTACCACTGGAATAATACGGCAGGATCACTGGAATTATACGGCAGGATCACTGGAATTATCCGGCCGGATCACTGCAATTATACGGCAGGATCACTGGATTTATACAGCAGTACCTCTTGACATATACGGCAGTACCGCTGGACATATACGGCAGTATCACTGGACTGGACTTATACGCCAGTACCACTGTAATTATACGGCAGTATCACTGGTCTAATACGCCAGTACCACTGGAAATATACGGCAGGATCACTGGATTTATACGGCAGTACCGCTGGACATATACAGCAGTATCAATGGACATATACCGCAGGATCACTGGACTTATACGGCAGGATCACTGTAATTATACAGCAGGATCACTGTAATTATATGGCAGGATCACTGCAATTATACGGCAGTACCGCTGGAAATATACGGCAGTATTAATGGACATATACGGCAGTATCACTGGACATACAGTATCACTGGACATACTGTATACGGCAGAATCACTGGACTGGACTTATACGCCAGTACCACTGTAATTATACGGTAGGATCACTGGATTTATACACCAGTACCGCTGGACATATACGGCTGTATCACTGGACATATACGGCAGTATTGCTGGACTTATACAGCAAGATCACTGGACTTATACGGCAGTATCACTGGACTTATACTGCAGGATCACTGGACTTATACTGCAGGATCGCTGTAATTATACGGCAGGATCGCTGTAATTATACGGCAGGATCACTGGATTTATACGGCAGTACCGCTGGACATATAGGGCAGTATCAATGGACATATATGGCAGTATCACTAGACATATACGGCAGTACCACTGGACATATACGGCTGCACAGGGACACCACCACTGGACTGATGCAGGACAACACAGCACCACTGCAATGGTCTGGACTTATACAGTAGCACTGGACATATGGCAGCAGAGGACATTACCACTGTGACTGGACTAATTCAGCACAAGACACCACCACTGGACTGATGCAGGACAACACAGCACCACTGCACTGGACTTATACAGCAGCACTGAACATATGGCAGCAGAGGACACCACCACTGTGACTGGACAGATGCAGCACAAGACACGGACACGGAGGACGGAGACACGTCCTCTCTCTACACTCTCCAATGCCGGAGAGAAAATGGCGGCGGCGTGCGGCTCCTTATATGGAATCCAAATCCTGCGAGAATCCGACAGTGGGATGATGACGTTTTGCCTCGTTCTGGTTTCCGAGTCAGACGGGAAAACCAGAGCTTGACTCGGATCTGGGCTCGGGCGGTGAAGTCCGGTAGGGTTCGGTTCTCGGAGAACCGAACCCGCTCATTTCTAATATAAATAAAAGATAATAATAAAAGGTTTGCCTAACGGTATTGCCTCCCTGTCCATTTATTAGGAAGAATATATTTTATACTGTACATCACTATAGATGCTGCTCACGTTTGATACAAAGGGTTAATTAACGCAAAAAAGCATTATTTTGCAAACTTTTGTATTCCGTTCCAATTGGAATACACGTTGATGCAGAATGAAGCTGCTGCACGTTAAGCGGTGTCAGGGAAGACATCCCAACCATAACTCTATATTTACTGTAATTCATTGTTCTCGCAGACACGTCTTTGTGTGAGTCCATGTTTCACTCCTCATTCCTTTATGGTCTGAAAAGAGCTGTTTCAGGAATCTGTTAATGCCAGGACATCATCCCCCCCCCCCCCCCCCCATTTTTTATCACCCACCTCGAGGCTAGAAATTGATTAGATTCCAGGGTCAGATCATCAAGAGGTCAGAAATGTACCAGGCCTTGTATCTGCTCGTCATATAAAGGGTCCTTCAGGCTATCTCCACAATACCATAACACTTACTTTGATTAAAGGCCCCTCTCCAAAATTAGAAGCACAGGCTTTGAAGGAAGTGAGAAGGTCACTGGCACGTTGAGCTCTTGATGGTGGGTGTGAAGGATAAAATGCTGCTCACTAAGAGACGCTTGCATAAAATTAGCCTCGTGTGCAGGACAATAAAAGAAAAGACTCAAGTACTAGACAGTGCAATTAGTCTGACGCTACTAAGGCTCAACATTTGGAGTATGACATGTTCTCAAGACTGGCTCATCTGAATATGAAAATATTTTTAACTTTTGTCAGATTTTCAAGCTGACCTGTTGCCACGAATTAACATTTTCTAAATCAGTTTTGTGTATTTTGATTGGATTTACGCATTATAGTTTTTTCTTTAATTTTCTTTTATATATTTTTTAAAGGGGCTTTCCAACTTCTGATCATTTTAATGAATTAATGTGCGCACTTTTCTATGACTTTCTAAATACAGGTTTTTCTCATTGTCTTCATTTATGTACATTTAAGCCATATCATGACATAATCTATGTAATAAAATCGTCTGCTGATAAAAAATTATGTCATCCAGTTGGAATGTAATCACAGCTGGTCAGACGTCTGATCTTTTACACCAGCGTCAGAAATACACTGGAGAGATTGATAGAGGGAGTGGGGGATGAGGAAGAAGTGGGGAGAAAGTTTTGGGGTGGGAGAAAAAGGGTGGGGGAGAGGGAGAGATGGGGGAAAGTTTCTGGGGGAGAGAGTAAGGGATGGGGTAGAAAGAAAGAGAAGGGAGGGGTGGAGATAGAGAGAATAAATGAATATACAGTATAAAGGTCATGCAACGCCGGACATTACAGCTTGTACTGGATAAGTTGTTTGCTAACCAAAAAAACACGAAGATCAGGGTTGAACACCTATAGTCAACTCTGCCCAGTATTATACAAACAGGGCTAAAACATCACATATGGAAAACATTAACATGAATTAATTGATTTAACAAAAGTTTTAGGAAACTATCTTCATAACAAAAATATTAAATAAAAAAAGAGTAAAAATAATAAGAAAAGACATGTGGTACAGTGCGATCAAAGATAATAATAGCAAAAACATACAGGATATAAAAAAATGATTTATGCGCTACTGAACACAGCGCCACTATAAAAGAACATTTAAAATAGTTGTTATTACCTGAAGACTTACAAAAGCTGGTGCACAGGTAAGAGGTGATCTAACTCATAACAATAACATTTGCTGTCATTGTGACATTTCTGGAGTTTAGTAAATTGTAAACCTGACTGGTTGCTAAAGGTTATTGAATTTTTATTTATTTAACAGTTTCTAGTGTAGATGCAGCAAAGGTGGGGTGGTCTTCAGGTTGCCGGCAGCCGGCCTCTCGTACCGGCTACCGGCTACCGGCCTCCCGTACCGGCGCCGGCATACCAACATCTTTTCTCCCTCTTGGGAGGGGGGAGGATAGCGTGGCTCGCATACCGTGCCTGCAGCGTGGCGAGCGCAGTGAGCCCGCAAGGGGCTCATTTGCACTTGCCCAGCTGTCGGTATGCCAGCGGTCGGGATTCCGGCGCCGGTATGCTGGTCGCCGGGACCCCGACCGCCGACAAACCATACTACACCCGCAAAGGTGCAGGAATAGCTAAATGCAGGGCAAGGCATTTCATTCACAATTGCTGATGATACTAGTTATTTTACCAATTCAGACAAATGATGCTGATTCTGAGTCGAATGTTGGTGCACTGACTTTAGCGCCTATTTCCATATTCACATCTGCAACTTTATTTATTATTTATTTATAAACATTTTTTATATAGTGCAGCATATTCCGTTGCACTTTACAATTGGACTTTATACTAATGCTAGTGTCAGCCCTTCCCCCTGTGTACATGCCTGAGCCTGATTGTGCATCTGCAGTCGCAGCCATGGGAAGCAGCGTCAGAACTTGCGCAAAGTCCATACTATGCGCAGGGTTTGGCCTCCAATGTCTGAGATTAAGTGTCTGAGCTCGGAGCCGCTCCATGAGACACACCTGAGACACTCCCATAACACACCCATCAAATGGAATATCTTTGTGCGTCTGTTTAGCCACCACCCAGTCACTGCCCAGGAACGCCCAATACACTCCACAGTCAGTGCAGTTCAATCGGCTCTGAGACACTATGCGTACATACTGTGGGATACATGCGCCATGCAACTTTTTAGAGACTCAAGGGATTGAAGGGTTCTATTTACTAAGACTTGGATGGAGATAAAGGGGACGAGATAAAGTATCAGCCAATCAGCTCCTGTCATTTTTCAAATATAGCCTGTAACATGGCAGTTATGATCTGATTGGCTGGTTTATCTCCATCTATTTTATCTCTCTCTAAGGCTTAGTAAATAGTCTCACTTGTGCATTAGGAAACCAAGCTCATTTAAAAGAACATCCACATTGCGTCCAAGTGAGAATCAGGCACAAATAAATTCAAATATATATTCAGGAAAGAATAGGCGATACAGTATTACAATACAAATGTTACTCACTGAATATTACTGAACTTTTTTTTTTAACTATGGGGCCCAGTTATCAATGAGTTTTAGCTTTTTAAAACTTGCTGCGTATGATAAATGGTGCTCCAGCCAATCAGCTCCTGTCATGTGACTGAAATATGACAGTTGGAGGCTGATTGGCTGGAGCACCATTTATCGAAAGCAGTGAGTTTTAAATAGCTAAACCTCACTGATAAAAGGGCCCCTATTTTCTTTAAGTTATGCATATTTTAAAGATTCTTATGTGGAGAACAAGCAAACTGACTTTAACACAATAAAATAAAAGACGAATAGTCCAAATTAAGTTGAATAAATGCCTCTTTAAAACAAGTAAAGCTATAGCTAAGCTTAAATATATATTACACCCTGTGTATTACACAGGTAAATAACATTCCAAACTGAAATACTGCAGGTATCAAATTTTGGAGGGTTGTGTGTGTCTTGCACCTTTGGCCAAAAGATCGGGTTCCTGAAGCCTGAGGTGTTATGTGACCTCGGTGCCTCCTAGGCTGAGGTTGCCTGAAAATGCTCTGCTGATGGCCTGCACCTTTGCACAGGTTGTATATGTTGAACCATGCACTTTAGGTGGCACTATTTATCCTTTGCCCTAGCTTTCTGGCCAGGGCAAGGCTAATTTTATATTTCCTTCCAGTAGAAAGGCTGGACCCTTGTGGCACTATTCATTTATTATTGCACATTTTCTGCACCACACCTCATCTATCCATATTTGTTGTGTGCTTTTTTTATTGTATTTGCGTGTGTTTGTCAAACTTTTTTTTTTTTTTTATGATGTTTTGAGTTGACCCTTATGGGCTGCTCTATCCTCAAACCGTTGGATGCTCTCTCCTTTTGGGGAAAGCTGAAGAATTTGTGTCCCAGGGGAAGTTTCAGTCAATGTTAAGGAGAAAGGACAAAACTCTGAGCCTTGCAGAGCAGGGAAGCCTGAATACCCTTGCCACTAAGGGGTCTCTTAGCTGCAGGTGTCAGGGATGTCATGTCTCAGCAAAGCAGGACCTGAAGATTCCTTTTCAATGCATAAGGTGCCTTTGTGGTACAGGTGAGATGTGAAGAAACAGAGTGTGTCTCCTTCTGGAGAAGGCGCAAAGACCCAAGCCCCCAACACAGTTTTGCATTGCACTGGGTAATTGGAGCATGGACCTAGGGCTCCATTGAAAAAATGCATATATAAAATACTTTGGTTAGTTCCCTTTAATGAGCTACAACTTTGACCATCAGCCAGGGCTAGCACCTTTTTATTTTCAGGGTGTGGCCAAGACTTTTTTCTGACCACTTTAATAAAGAAAGAAAAATGTATACATGGATATACCCCCACTTATCCATTAGTTTCAAGGAGCCTACCAGGGACGTGCGGTGAGCTAAAAGGCTAAGGAGGCACTAGCTAGCACCAGAGCCAGATTTACACATAAAATATGAGCCAAAGGGTGCATCTGGTCATTATACACAGGTGCAGCATTATAAACCCCTGGATATTTGGTGAGTTTTGATCAGAGATGTGAGGAAAAGATAGTCAGGGGGGGCACTGCCTCACCTGCCATAGACTTTTTACTCCAGAGTTTTGGCTATAAAAATTATTAGAATAATGCAAAGAAGACATTTAAAACATATTCTTTGTATTTTTCATATACTTTGTTGAATTCTCCTTGTGAGGATAACTAAATTAACCATCTTGTTGCTGTTTGGGTTGTTAGGTAAAATTAATGAATTGAAAATGGATTTATAAAAATCAATTATTATTTATTCAAAGGGCCACGCCCGTATACAGGGAAGAGGGACATCCTCTCGTCCTGTGTCAAATCATTTAACAACAACATACACATATCAACAATGAGTTTTATATAATACAAAGTAACGCCCATTTTGTATATCCCTCCCCTATGATTTCATACTTCTGGAATACAATGTTAGGCAATAGAGTTATGCAATATTGGGACAATTATCAAGAATACTAAAATGATACTCGTGATATTGAACTGTGTCCATATTAGGAATTACATCTGTCCTCTGAGCTTTTAGAAAGTGCGTATGTGGAATTAATACTCAGCCAACAAAGTTGTTTTTCTCTCAGGGTGCGTATAAAGTTCAATATGAATTTGCTATATCATCTAGCTAGAATCAAAATGGATTCTGTTATGCTTTCATATTATACTAGTGAATATGAGAACCCTTTGCTTATTGAATGTATACATAATATACGTACTATCCCGTAGTGCACACACATAACTGTTAGGCCTTCAGCAGGTTGTCTCAGTCACAGTATTCGACAGCTCCACCCTTTGATCAGGGACATTATCCATGTACCCTGTCATCTCAGGAGAATTTCTGGGAACGTATAGTTAGCTAATAATCATTTCATGTAGTATTGCTATTCTGCGTTTGACAGTAGCCTTCTAAATACAACATAGGCCGCACCTGTATGCGGTGAACATCAAATGAATGTCTATAATCACATTGGGGTCGCCAAAGAATAAACCTCATCACAGAATACATCATCACATACAATCACAGACAATATATTTAAAACATTTTCCTAATCTTGAAATTGAATACTAGGATTTAAACATTTATCTTTTCCAGTCCATATCATAATGCCTTGGTTAAAGTTCTTTTATATCATGGACCGCCTTTATATACTTGGCATTACACGTATCAGGATCCGTAATGTCTTTGGTCAAATAAGCACAGCAGTAAGCTCAAAGTGCTGTTTCCGGACATCAACAATATCCTCCAATTTGTGGTATTAAAAAATGTAGAACAATATGGTATCGTAATAGTTCATGTCCAATGTCCTGGAATCATCACAAATGTCCACAGTTCAGGAATATCCTATCATAAAGTTCAATCATGTTATCAATAATTTAATTGAAATAAAACGTCAACTTCCAGTTGATTAATCATACGACTTCATTAGCCATAGGAGAACTTATTAGCCACCTTTACCACTTCGAGGTTTTATTGATGCTCTGGTGGCAGGAACATGTTTCCTGATTACTGAGTCAATTACTCTTTTTAGGAATAGTTCATCCTGCAAGAAAACTTTTCTCAAGTTAATATATGTTTTTGTATAAAACTGCTAAATCAATCTTCTTAAATAACAAACATTTTTTTAGAATTAATAGGTAAACAATTATATATCATATCCTAAGGACATGGTGACAACTACCATTCCCCGTTATGTATGATATCTTCTTTTAACCTTTGAATCTACTCCTAGTAAAATACATATTACATCATAAACTTTAATGAACATCATATGTAACCATTACTATTTATATACCTAACTCATTACATCTAGCACATCTAGAAACCTTAGGTTAGTATATTGTAACAATCCTTTCACATTCCCTTAAATCAACCTTTTCTATCTACATAAGATCATTTTTTATTTTTTTTTATTTTTTTATTATTGACCTATTTTATTTCCACTAACTGAAATACACCCGATATGTGTAGCTAATATTATCACCAGTGGTTATTTCTTGAGATACTGTTGTATCTATACACATGTACCGTGTTTCACAATTATCACGACTCTATAAAGTTTTGGTAATCACATCAAATGTAACTTGCATAGAGAACTTTGGCCTGCTATTATACATTATACCTTATAATAGTCTTAAATAATGATTAGCAATACACTTTATATAGCTGCAGTACTTAAAATCTTTCCAACAATTAATGGTATTGCTGGACTGGATACTCCTCAGAATAATATCCTAAATTATTTAAATTATCCATGCATTAATCTATACATCTGTCTTCAAGTGGAGTATAATACTCACAACCACGTTTTTCAAAGTGTGTGTTCGTTACACCAGTCATAAATCCCTCTGGATTTCCTGCTTAGAAAAGAAAAGAGGAAGGAAGGGTCTTATTGAAATAATTCCCATCCACACTAATGGATGAGTACTCATACCTACACCACACGTTTGCTCGCTCTCTCTTCAAAGAAAAATAAATAAATTAAGTCCTAATGCTGTTATAAATAACGTTGCTCCTGTATACTTTCAAAAATATTAAAAGTTCTGTAGGATATTAGCTTATAAGCACATAGTCTATTATCAATGATCATAATCATCTCTATCTTGATTGAAGGGTTCATTCAAATACAACTCTGTGGTAGTAACAGTAGTAACAGTCTCTGTATTGTATCTCCATACAATTGTTTTTATTGTTAGGTTCCTTTAAGCTCTGGTCTCTGACCTTTTCATTTCATTGCAAGCTCATGGATCTAGGTGTCCTTCTTCTGCAGCCTTTGCAACGGCTGTATCAGAGTCAGCGGTACTTGCCAAGGACCATCCTATGCGATCTGTAATAGAACCGAAACATAAGCAACTTCTCACCATAACACCGTCTTCACTCTCTTAGTGATTGTCCTGTGCCGGACTGTGTGTTTTCATGTTGGTTAAATATCTTTCCAAGGTTCTTGCAGCTTTTGATATTCTTGTAACTGTTTAAATAATTTGTGTGACACATTTGAATCGTCAAATCATTTTGCTGGATTCCAAAAAGAATAACAAAAAATGATATAGAAGAGAGACAAAGCAGAGGCTTAGGTGTAATTCTACCACTATTGAACCAACGATTGGACCATGCCATGATTCAAATTCTGCCTTTCCTGTCTCTTTTGTAGATTAATAATGCTTAATTCTTTAAACTTTCCTTGTCACATTATGACTTTTTATTCTCAACATTACACATATTAAACACAAAATATTTTTCAAACTCCTATAAACTCTTTCTATCAGTAAAGAAACTTTACTGTCTTTTGAAACAATAGCTCACACCTCTGGCCTTATTATTCATCTCTCAAATAACCCCTTTAACACCTGTTACACATACTATAGTTCCTTATTTTTGCATTAAACTATGTTGTATTAAAACAATGTTGTTTTTAATCAACCCAATCATCTGCAGTAAACACATGCTATAGCTTTCTTTATCACCATCACGATCCCTCTTGTTATCACATAATTTTTTATTTTGGTCCCATGCCAAAACACAATGTACACTTCTCCATTAACTTCATCCTACCATAGAAAGCTTGTGAATCTATTTCATGACATTTCCCTTGGATTTGCATAACTCATGACATTTCCCCTTAATGAAAATTGGCAACAACACTTTATTATTAATAATACTAATTCACCAATTCACCAATTCACCATCCCATTATCCCCTATGGATGCTCGAGAAATTATTCTCCTGTTAATCAGTTTTTTTTTTTTTTTTTTCAATTCCTTTAAATGCAATGTAAAATGCGATGTAATCATAATTGTCTTACTCATCCACATTATATTCCTTATACTCCCCACTTTTGGGGGTGAGGAAGACAAGTATGCAGCTCTTAGCTGTATCTAAGTTGTGGTGGATCCTGTGAATCGGGAAACACTCTGAGCTGGGCATCACTGTGCCACCAGAGGAAACCCTACCAGGATAGGTTCTTGGACAGGGGAATCGGGTGACGAGGATCAGTGAAGCAAGTAAAAGGACTGATACGCTGAATAAACCATCTGCAGTGGTGCCTAGGCTATTTTCAGCCTCAGACCCAAGTTGCTTCTTTAAGCTAGCCCACCGCAATCCCATTATATGTTGAGAGATTTACATCTATCACACGGTCACTTTAACTGGTCCAGATTCACCCATGCACTTTATGTATGTAGTATGTCAGTGAGTTTATGTGTCCTAATAAACACATTTTTCATGGAACAAATCATTTGTTACAATTTCCCTGTTTGTTCATATATCCCCTATTGAGTGAAGGGATATATCTTTAAATCTGAAATCTCTCCGTAAGCTACACTATTGCATTTTATATTTAAGTTGTATACTGTCAGAGGTAAAATGTACACATCATATACTATCTACTGCTTAACCTCAGTATTAAACCTATATACTCAGTATTAAACATATATGTTCTTGCTTATGCATAAGTGGATGGTTTGGCTCTGACTGTGTATCCATAATGTTTTATTCATGATAAAGTGTAATATTGTATTACCTTCTATAATTTCTTTGGTTATGAACTTGAATGTATGCATATAGCATTTAAAAAAAAATTACTGTATCTAGAGAATTATCATCTGGTCATACATATCTATCTATTAATAAATGTATACCAAGGCTCCACCCTCTAAGGGTTTTAACTATCTTTGGCCTAGCGCCAAATAATGTCTAGGTAGTTAACTATGTCAGCACACCGTTGACTTTTGTCTTGCGCCACCTTGTGGTCTTTTCTGTAAAAAAACACAACTGTTTAGTATCTGACACCAATACTTCAAATAATTTATAACACAAAGGTATATCATCCACATACTGGTTACATTTCTCAACATATCATTCAGACTGGCCAGTCCACACAAACTGTACGTTTCTCGTGCACACCCATCACTTCCTGTGCTTCCAAGCAAACTTTTCTTGGACTGTGTCCATCCCATGGATGTTTTGGCACATATACATATTCACTGAAAAATCACTTACAAAACTGAACAACGCTCCTGCTCACATTTCTATCTGTATAACTATTCTATACAATCATATCCCCACACTTCCTGGCTACGGAACCTGGTTCATCACCGCATATTGTGCAGTCCACTAAGAACTTTTGCAACGTATTATATCGATGCCTATACAATGAGATGGATTTTAGCAAGCATATTTTTTTACCTCACGAACCCAGGGTAAGTGATATATAGATATGCTATGCATCCAACTTAATCTGTTCCTACTTTATTCTTCCTGGAATCTTTAGAAATACCCAGGGTAACTTTTACATTAGGATTCTTCCAAATAACTTTGAAGAATTGTCTAAAAGTATGTTAATACTGGAATCGTAGTGATTAATTGCTTGTCGCAATGTTTGATTTACAGCATATACATTAAAGAATGCATATTCCTTTATCTTTCCCTATGATTTTAGCTGCTGCTTTGAAAACTTTAGCTCACCAGAGTTAGGGCGTTGTCTTCTTGACTGTCTGCCAGATGCAGATCTGTCAGCGATAACGCTGTTAGCGCTGACATCTCTAGCCCATATCTGTTGCTGGGATTTTTTTGTTCTTATATTTTCTGATTACAGTTATGCTGTAGAAAGAAATTGGCAGCATTTTCTACAGGTTATCTGGTAAAGATATTAGTTTTTTATATTAAAACTAGAGTAGATAGTTTGTATAACATATGCAGAGGTTCCCAAACTGTGTGCCGTAGCTACCTGGGGTGCCTAGGACACTTGTAGGGGTGCCCTGGGTTGATGGTCTAGTACCAATTCAAATTATTCAGTGCTGGTGGCTGCCAGTCATAAAATATGTGGCCAAACAGAAGCAAATATCCCTCACCACACAACTGACTCTAAGGATGGCATATAAACGCCATCTACTCCTTTTTTTTACATTTCTTCCTAGTGGTGTTGTGAAAAAAATTCTGATATTCTAGGGCTACATGATTAAAAAAAATTGGGAACCACTGACTTATGCTTATTATGATCCATCTTGTTAGATGAAAAAATTAAAGCTCACTGAACACTTTTTTTTCTTTACTGCGTCATGGCTTACACTGCTGCTGGAAAGGTGGGGGCTCGTAATCGTATCATTTTAGTATTCTTGTTGAATTCTCCTTGTGAGGATAACTAAATTAACCATCTTGTTGCTGTTTGGGTTGTTAGGTAAAATTAATGAATTGAAAATGGATTTATAAAAATCAATTATTATTTATTCAAAGGGCCACGCCCGTATACAGGGAAGAGGGACATCCTCTCGTCCTGTGTCAAATCATTTAACAACAACATACACATATCAACAATGAGTTTTATATAATACAAAGTAACGCCCATTTTGTATATCCCTCCCCTATGATTTCATACTTCTGGAATACAATGTTAGGCAATAGAGTTATGCAATATTGGGACAATTATCAAGAATACTAAAATGATACTCGTGATATTGAACTGTGTCCATATTAGGAATTACATCTGTCCTCTGAGCTTTTAGAAAGTGCGTATGTGGAATTAATACTCAGCCAACAAAGTTGTTTTTCTCTCAGGGTGCGTATAAAGTTCAATATGAATTTGCTATATCATCTAGCTAGAATCAAAATGGATTCTGTTATGCTTTCATATTATACTAGTGAATATGAGAACCCTTTGCTTATTGAATGTATACATAATATACGTACTATCCCGTAGTGCACACACATAACTGTTAGGCCTTCAGCAGGTTGTCTCAGTCACAGTATTCGACAACTTTATACAGTCAAAACTCTGGCACAAACATAAGTATGACAGGAAAGGCTCTGCCTCACCTGCCTCATCCCACCGCATGTCACTGGAGCCTACACATGGTGCGATTCTGCCTATGTGGCCGATTTGCACTATGCAATTTCCCTTGAACTCCCTGGAGCCCAGAACCACAGATATTGACTATACACACAGTGCTATTTTGGCTTTCGGCAATTTTGACTATACTATGTACTATATTGTATACTTTCTAGGCAAAATTGACTTATCTGCACAGTCTATTTTTTCGTGCAATACCGACCCCACGGGAGCACACATCGGCATCACAATCTGTGTTTTCTACATCAGTAATCATATCACATCATGTGTATGCGGCTTTACACACCTTACCATCTCATTGACATTACACTCCAAATAAGCACACATGCACACAGAAAGAAAAGTTTATTTTTTGCCGTAAATTGTGTTTTTTCTCTGAAGTCCGAAGTGGATGCTGGGACTCCGTAAGGACCATGGGGAATAGCGGCTCCGCAGGAGACTGGGCACAACTATAAAGAAAGCTTTAGGTCTAACTGGTGTGCACTGGCTCCTCCCACTATGACCCTCCTCCAGACTTCAGTTAGACTCTTGTGCCCGGCTGAGCTGGATGCACACTAGGGGCTCTCCTGAGCTCCTAGAAAGAAAGTATATTTTAGGTTTTTTATTTTACAGTGAGATCTGCTGGCAACAGACTCACTGCAGCGAGAGACTAAGGGGAGAAGAAGCGAACCTACCTAACTGGTGGTAGCTTGGGCTTCTTAGGCTACTGGACACCATTAGCTCCAGAGGGATCGAACACAGGACCCGACCTCGATCGTTCGGTCCCGGAGCCGCGCCGCCGGCCCCCTTACAGAGCCAGAAGCAAGAAGTGTTCCGGAAAATCGGCGGCAGAAGACTTCTGTCTTCAACAAGGTAGCGCACAACACTGCAGCTGTGCGCCATTGCTCCTCATGCACACCTCACACTCCGGTCACTGATGGGTGCAGGGCGCTGGGGGGGGGGGCGCCCTGAGGGCAATATAATACACCTTGGCTGGCAAATCTACACCATATATAGTCAGGAAGGCTATATAGGTGTAAAAATACCCCTGCCAGAATTCCAGAAAAAGCGGGAGAAGTCCGCCGGAAAAGGGGCGGGGCCATCTCCCTCAGCACACTGGCGCCATTTTTCCCTCACAGCTCCGCTGGAAGGACGCTCTCTGGCTCTCCCCTGCAGTGTCAAGCTACATCAGGGTAAAAAAGAGAGGGGGGGCACTAAATTTAGGCGCAGTATATATATATATATATAATATAAGCAGCTATAAGGGAAAAAACACTCATTTATAGTGGGATCCCTGTGTTATATAGCGCTCTGGTGTGTGCTGGCATACTCTCTCTCTATCTCCCCAAAGGGCTTTGTGGGGTCCTGTCCTCTGTCAGAGCATTCCCTGTGTGTATGCGGTGTGTCGGTATGGCTGTGTCGACATGTTTGATGAGGAGGCTTATGTGGAGGCGGAGCAGATGCCGATAAATGTGATGTCACCCCCTGCGGGGTCGACACCTGAGTGGATGGTTCTGTGGAAGGAATTACGCGACAGTGTCGACTCCTTGCATAAAAGGTTTGACGACATACCAAATATGGGACAGCCGGCTTCTCAGCCTGTGCCTGCCCAGGCGTCTCAAAAGCCATCAGGGGCTCTAAAACGCCCGCTACCTCAGATGGCAGACACAGATGTCGACACGGATACTGAATCCAGTGTCGACGACGATGAGACTAATGTATCTTCCAATAGGGCCACACGTTATATGATTGAGGCAATGAAAAATGTGTTGCATATTTCTGATGTTACCCCGGGTACCACAAAAAAGGGTATTATGTTTGGAGAGAAAAAACTACCAGTAGTTTTTCCTCCATCTGAGGAATTAAATGAAGTGTGTGAAGAAGCGTGGGCTTCCCCCGATAAGAAACTGGTAATTTCTAAGAGGTTACTAATGGCGTACCCTTTCCCGCCAGAGGATAGGTCACGTTGGGAAACATCCCCTAGGGTGGATAAAGCGCTCACACGCTTGTCAAAGAAGGTGGCACTACCGTCTCCGGATACGGCCGCCCTGAAGGAATCTGCTGATAGAAAGCAGGAGGCTATCCTGAAGTCTATATATACACACACAGGTGTTATACTGAGACCAGCTATTGCTTCAGCATGGATGTGCAGTGCTGCAGCTGCGTGGTCAGATTCCCTGTCGGAAAGTATTGATACCCTAGACAGGGACACTATATTGCTAACCGTAGAGCATATTAAAGACGCACTCTTATACATGAGGGATGCACAGAGGGATATTTGCCGGCTGGCATCTAAAATAAGTGCAATGTCCATTTCTGCCAGGAGAGGGTTATGGACTCGGCAGTGGACAGGAGATGCAGATTCTAAAAGGCACATGGAAGTTTTGCCTTATAAGGGTGAGGAGTTGTTCGGGGATGGTCTCTCGGACCTCGTTTCCACAGCAACAGCTGGGAAGTCTACATTTTTACCCCATGTTCCCTCACAGCCAAAGAAAGCACCGTATTATCAGGTACAGTCCTTTCGGCCCAATAAGGGCATGCGGGTAAAAGGCGCGTCCTTTCTGCCCAGAGGCAGAGGTAGAGGGAAAAAGCTGCAGCATACAGCCAGTTCCCAGGAGCAAAAGTCCTCCCCCGCTTCCTCTAAGTCCACAGCCGCTATTCCCCATGGTCCTTATGGAGTCCCAGCATCCACTACGGACTACGAGAAATAGAATTACCGGTGAGTAAATTCTTATTTTTTATATGTAATCAGACTCCTCTGCATGCCCTTAATATGTCGTCAGTGCCCCCACTTGCACTTTACATCATATCACCCATGTACTGTTTTTTTTAAATATATTTATTGTAAATTTTCAAAAACAAACATATAAACAATAGATGGTAAGGATATACAATCACAAAAATCGGTAAGCAAGGCCTAAGTCAAACAATGCCAAAGGAGGCGACATAACATCGGGGTTGGTAAGCATCCTTTAAAGAAACATACGAGGGATCAATGAATATAGATGGTCCAATAGAACCGTGTCATCTAAGCAGATTGTGATCCTAATCATATGTCTGCAGATATGAAACAAGTGTAGAGATTGGTTTAACTAGGTCTGACTTACCAAAGTAAAGCAACAGATATTAAAAGCATTCCGGTTTGTCGCCTCATTATTTGGTGTTCACTACAGGTTACAACGGCCTATTTCAACAAATTTAACACCAAGTTACCTAGAAAATTATAGAGGAGAAGAAGAAGAGGGAATAAGGATGGAAGGGGGTGGGGAGGTTGTGCGATAATGGTCCTACCATCCGCTAGGCCCATGGAACTGGGCATTCAGGTAGCAGATCAATGCAACTTTGGTGTGGTTGACCCAGATCCAGCAAACATATATAGTTAGATATTGTGTATGGCCCTGTGGCGTCCAGCTGCACAATAAAATATACATAACATAGTCGAGCATTGAAGAACAAATGAAAATAAAATTTAAAAAAAACACATTAAAACAAGTAATCACAGATATAATAGATAAATTAAATGAATGGCACAAATTACATACAGATCGTAGTATACATCCAATTATATCATGTCACTACGATAGACATGTAAAACATTATAAAGAGTTAGCTGTCTGTTATTTTCTTGCATAGCCACCATTCGGTATTCTCAAAAATACTAAAGACATGCAATCTTGTTTTGTCATCCAAAGTATTAATATACGAGCTCCATTTCCTATAGAAGGAAACCAGGGCCGGTTCTTGCCCTTGTGGTACCCCGGGCAAAACTATAGGGGCGTGGCTTCATACGGGGGCGTGGTCAGTTACGCCCCCATTTGTGCCCCCTGTAGCGCCGCTGAAAGAGGAAAAAAAAATTTATACTTACTATCCCCGCTGATTCCAGACCGCTGCAGACCTCTGCCGGCGCCGCTTCTCTCCTCGGATCAGCATAGACACTAGAGGTCAATTATGACCCCTAGCGTCTGTGCCACAATGCTGTGCGGTGCGCAATGATGTCATCACGCACCGCACAGCAAAGGTAGACGCGTAGCGTCTGGTTCCCTTCACAGCGGGGGACCAGCGGGAGGGCACAGTAGTGGATCTTGCCATGGTGCGGCGCCCTCCGGAAGGCGGCGCCCCGGGCAAAAGTCCTGCTTGCCCGTGGCAAGATCCGCTACTGAAGGAAACCACCCCTTTTTCTACGTCAGCTAATCTGTTACAGCGTTCAACATACATAATTTTAAGAGGCATAGGGGGTCATTCCGAGTTGATTGCTCGCTAGCTGCTTTTAGCAGCAGTGCAAACGCTAAGCCACCGCCCTCTGGGAGTGTATCTTAGCTTAGCAGAAGTGCGACCGAAAGGTTAGCAGAACTGCTCGAAAATTTTTTCATTACTCCAGACTTACTCCTAGCTAGCGATCACTTCAGACTGCTTAGTTCCTGTTTTGACGTCACAAACACGCCCTGCGTTCGGCCAGCCACTCCCCCGTTTCCCCAGGCACGCCTGCGTTTTCATCTGACACGCCTGCGTTTTTTAGCACACTCCCGGAAAACGGTCAGTTACCTCCCAGAAACGCCCCATTCATGTCAATCAGTCACCGATCAGCAGAGCGACTGAAAAGCGTCGCTAGACCTTGTGTAAAAATGCTTAGTTTTGTGTGAAAGTACTTGGCGCGTGCGCACTGCGGCCCATACGCATGCTCAGAAAAGCTGATTTTTTTGCCTGATCGCTGCGAACAACGGCAGCTAGCGATCAACTCGGAATGACCCCCATAGTTTTCACATCGTGAATCATTGGAGCGTCTTTAGAGATCCAATGGCTCAATATTACCTTTTTCGTTATCGTAATAATCAAAGTGAGCATGGGAATAAGTACTTTCTTTAGTCCTATAGAAATCCAGGAGTCAAAATTAGAAAAAATACATACAACAGGATTCAGGGTCATATTTATCCGAAAGGTGCCATTTATAAATAAAAGAAGTTTATTCCAGAACCTTCTGATCTTACTACATTCCCAAATAGAATGCAGAAGATTGGCATTACTCCCACGACATTTTAAGCATATACCTAGTTCTTCTGGTACAAAATAACGGCTCTGAGCCTGAGTTATATATGCTCTATGTACTATTTTTGCATGAGTCTCTTGTAGTATAGATGATTTTAAAAATAAGAAATTACTCACCGGTAATTCTATTTCTCGTAGTCCGTAGTGGATGCTGGGAACTCCGTAAGGACCATGGGGAATAGACGGGCTCCGCAGGAGACTGGGCACTCTAAAAGAAAGATTAGGTACTATCTGGTGTGCACTGGCTCCTCCCTCTATGCCCCTCCTCCAGTCCTCAGTTAAGGAAACTGTGCCCGGAAGAGCTGACACAACAAGGAAAGGATTTGGAATCCAGGGTAAGACTCATACCAGCCACACCAATCACACTGTACAACTTGTGATAACCATACCCAGTTAACAGTTTGAACAACAACTGAGCCTCAGTAACAGATGGCTCATAACAATAACCCTTTAGTTAAGCAATAACTATATACATGTATTGCAGAGAGTCCGCACTTGGGACGGGCGCCCAGCATCCACTACGGACTACGAGAAATAGAATTACCGGTGAGTAAATTCTTATTTTCTCTGACGTCCTAGTGGATGCTGGGAACTCCGTAAGGACCATGGGGATTATACCAAAGCTCCCAAACGGGCGGGAGAGTGCGGATGACTCTGCAGCACCGAATGAGCAAAGGCAAGGTCCTCCTCAGCCAGGGTATCAAACTTGTAGAACTTAGCAAATGTGTTTGAACCCGACCAAGTAGCAGCTCGGCAAAGCTGTAAAGCCGAGACCCCTCGGGCAGCCGCCCAAGAAGAGCCCACCTTCCTTGTGGAATGGGCTTTTACCGATTTAGGATGCGGTAACCCTGCCGCAGAATGAGCTTGCTGAATCGTGTTACAGATCCAGCGCGCAATAGTTTGCTTTGAAGCAGGAGCACCCAGCTTGTTGGGTGCATGCAGGATAAACAGCGAGTCAGTTTTCCTGACTCCAGCTGTCCTGGCTACATAGATTTTCAAAGCCCTGACTACATCCAGTAACTTGGAGTCCTCCAAGTCCCGAGTAGCCGCAGGCACCACAATAGGTTGGTTCAAATGAAACGCTGATACCACCTTAGGGAGAAATTGGGGACGAGTCCTCAATTCTGCCCTGTCCATATGGAAGATCAGATAAGGGCTTTTACATGACAAAGCCGCCAATTCTGACACACGCCTAGCCGAAGCTAAGGCCAATAGCATGACCACTTTCCACGTGAGATATTTCAGCTCCACGGTCTTAAGTGGCTCAAACCAGTGGGATTTCAGGAAATCCAACACAACGTTAAGATCCCAAGGTGCCACTGGAGGCACAAAAGGGGGCTGAATATGCAGCACTCCCTTAACAAACGTCTGAACTTCAGGCAGTGAAGCCAGTTCTTTTTGAAAGAAAATGGATATGGCCGAAATCTGGACCTTTATGGACCCCAATTTTAGGCCCATAGTCACTCCTGACTGTAGGAAGTGCAGAAATCGCCCCAGCTGGAATTCCTCTGTTGGGGCCTTCCTGGCCTCACACCAAGCAACATATTTCCGCCATATGCGGTGATAATGATTTGCTGTCACATCCTTCCTAGCTTTTATCAGCGTAGGAATCACTTCATCCGGAATGCCCTTTTCTGTTAGGATCCGGCGTTCAACCGCCATGCCGTCAAACGCAGCCGCGGTAAGTCTTGGAACAGACAGGGCCCCTGCTGTAACAGGTCCTGTCTGAGAGGCAGAGGCCATGGGTCCTCTGAGATCTTCTTGTAGTTCTGGGTACCAAGTTCTTCTTGGCCAACTTGGAACGATGAGTATAGTTCTTACTCCTCTCTTTCTTACTATCCTCAGTACCTTGGGTATGAGAGGAAGAGGAGGGAACACATAAACCGACTGGTACACCCACGGTGTCACTAGTGCGTCCATAGCTATCGCCTGAGGGTCCCTTGACCTGGCGCAATATTTTTTTAGCTTTTTGTTGAGGCGGGACGCCATCATGTCCACCTGTGGCCGTTCCCAACGGTTTACAATCTGCGTGAAGACTTCTGGATGAAGTCCCCACTCTCCCGGGTGGAGGTTGTGCCTGCTGAGGAAATCTGCTTCCCAGTTGACCACTCCCGGAATGAACACTGCTGACAGTGCTAGCACGTGATTCTCCGCCCATCGAAGAATCCTTGTGGCTTCTGCCATCGCCATCCTGCTTCTTGTGCCGCCCTGGCGGTTTACATGGGCGACCGCCGTGATGTTGTCTGATTGAATCAGCACTGGTTGGTTTTGAAGCAGGGGCTCTGCTTGACTCAGGGCGTTGTAAATGGCCCTTAGTTCCAGTATATTTATGTGTAGTGAAGTCTCCTGACTTGACCACTGTCCTTGGAAGTTCCTTCCCTAAGTGACTGCCCCCCATCCTCGGAGGCTTGCATCCGTGGACACCAGGACCCAGTCCTGTATGCCGAATCTGCGGCCCTCGAGAAGATGAGCACTCTGCAGCCACCACAGCAGAGACACCCTGGCCCTTGGGGACAGGGTGATCAACCGATGCATCTGAAGACGCGATCCGGACCATTTGTCCAACAGATCCCACTGAAAGATCCTTGCATGGAACCTGCCGAAGGGAATTGCTTCGTAAGAAGCCACCATCTTTCCCAGGACTCGCGTGCAGTGATGCACCGACACCTGTTTTGGTTTCAGGAGGTCCCTGACCAGAGATGACA
This sequence comes from Pseudophryne corroboree, assembly GCF_028390025.1. Classification (NCBI taxonomy): domain Eukaryota; kingdom Metazoa; phylum Chordata; class Amphibia; order Anura; family Myobatrachidae; genus Pseudophryne; species Pseudophryne corroboree. The sequence continues at coordinate 84,058,203 of NC_086452.1, forward strand.
ATTCCTGGGCCTTCTCCATCGGGAGAAACACCTTCTTCTGTTCTGTGTCCAGAATCATGCCCAGGAAAAGCAGACGCGTCGTAGGAATCAGCTGCGACTTTGGGATATTCAGAATCCAGCCGTGCTGTAGCAACACTTCCCGAGAGAGTGCTACGCTGACTAACAACTGTTCTCTGGACCTCGCCTTTATAAGGAGATCGTCCAAGTATGGGATAATTATAACTCCCTTCTTCCGAAGGAGTATCATCATTTCGGCCATTACCTTGGCAAATACTCTCGGTGCCGTGGACAGACCAAATGGCAACGTCTGGAATTGGTAATGACAATCCTGTACCACAAACCTGAGGTACTCCTGGTGAGGTGGGTAAATGAGGACATGCAAGTAAGCATCCTTGATGTCCAGCGACACCATAAAATCCCCCTCTTCCAGGCTTGCAATAACCGCCCTGAGCGATTCCATTTTGAACTTGAACTTCCTTATATAAGTGTTCAAGGATTTTAAATTCAGAATGTGTCTCACCGAACCGTCTGGTTTCGGTACCACAAACATTGTGGAATAGTAACCCCGTCCCTGTTGAAGGAGGGGAACCTTGATTATCACCTGCTGGAGGTACAGCTTGTGAATTGCCGCCAGTACTACCTCCCTTTCCCTGGGAGCAGCTGGCAAGGCTGATTTGAGGTAACGGCGAGGGGGAGTCGCCTCTAACTCCAGCTTGTATCCCTGAGATACAATTTGTACAGCCCAGAGATCCACCTGTGAGCGAACTTACTGGTTGCTGAAGTTTCGGAGACGCGCCCCCACCGCACCTGGCTCCGCCTGTGGAGCCCCAGAGTCATGCGGTGGACTTAGAGGAAGCGGGGGAGGATTTTCGTTCCTGGGAACTGGCTGCCTGGTGCAGCTTCTTTCCTCTACCCCTGCCTCTGGGCAGAAAGGATGCGCCTCTGACCCTCTTGCCTTTCTGAGGCCGAAAGGACTGTACATGATAATACGGTGCTTTCTTAGGCTGTGAGGGAACCTGAGGTAAAAAAGTTGACTTCCCAGCTGTTGCTGTGGATACGAGGTCCGAGAGACCGTCCCCAAACAATTCCTCACCCTAATAAGGCAAAACCTCCATGTGTCTTTTAGAATCAGCATCACCTGTCCACTGCCAAGTCCATAATACTCTCCTGGCAGAAATGGACATTGCATTAATTCTAGATGCCAGCAGGCAAATGTCCCTCTGTGCATCCCACATATATAAGACGACGTCTTTTATATGTTCGATGGTTAGCAAAATAGTATCCCTGTCGAGGGAATCAATGTTGTCTGACAGGGTATCAGACCATGCTGCTGCAGCACTACACATCCATGCTGAAGCAATAGCAGGTCTCAGTATAGTACCCGAGTGTGTATACACAGACTTCAGGATAGCTTCCTGCTTTCTATCCGCAGGCTCCTTTAGGGCGGCCGTATCCTGAGACGGCAGTGCCACCTTTTTTTGATAAGCGTGTGAGAGCCTTGTCCACCCTAGGGGATGTTTCCCAACGTAACCTGTCCGTTGGCGGGAAAGGGTACGCCATCAGTAACCTCTTAGAAATCACCAGTTCCTTATCGGGGGAACTCCACGCTTCTTCACACAATTCATTTAATTCATCAGATGGGGGGAAAGTCACTGGCTGCTTTTTCTCCCCAAACATAAATACCCCTCTTGGTGGTAACCGGGTTAATATCAGAAATGTGCAATACATCTTTCATTGCAGTAATCATGCATCGGATGGCTTTTGTAGACTGTACATTTGTCTCATCCTCATCCACACTGGAGTCAGACTCCGTGTCGACATCTGTGTCTACCATCTGAGCTAGCGGGCGTTTTTGAGCCCCTGATGGCCTCTGAGACGCTTGGGCAGGCGCGGGCTGAGATCCCGGCTGTCCCAAGGCTGCTGCATCATCGAACCTTTTATGTAAGGAGTTGACACTGTCTGTTAAGACCTTCCACATATCCATCCAATCCGGTGTCGGCCCCGTCGGGGGCGACACCACACTTATCTGCCCCTGCTCTGCCTCCACGTAACCCTCCTCAAACATGTCGACACAGCCGTACCGACACACCGCACACACACAGGGAATGCTCTGACTGAGGACAGGACCCCACAAAGTCCTTTGGAGAGACAGAGAGAGAGTATGCCAGCACACACCACAGCGCTATATAACACAGGGATTTACACTATAATGAGTGATTTTTCCCAATAGGTGCTTATTATCCTATTTGCGCCTAAATTTATGTGCCCCCCCTCTCTTTTTTACCCTTCTCGTACAGGATACTGCAGGGGAGAGCCTGGGGAGCGTCCTTCCAGCGGAGCCGTGAAGAGAAAATGGCGCTGGTGTGCTGAGGAAGAAGGCCCCGCCCCCTCAGCGGCGGGCTTTTCCCGCGTTTTGTATAGCTTAATGGCGGGGGTTTTTACACATATACAGTTTCCCAGACTGTATTATGTGTATTTAGTGCCAAAAGGTATTCTTATTGCTGCCCAGGGCGCCCCCCCCCAGCACCCTGCACCCTACAGTGACCGGAGTGTGTGGTGTGCAGTGGGAGCAATGGCGCACAGCTGCAGTGCTGTGCGCTACCTTAATGAAGCCCGGAGTCTTCTGCCACCGATTTCATCTCCTACTTCTGTCTTCTGGCTCTGCAAGGGGGACGGTGGCGCGGCTCCGGGAACGGACGATCGAGGTCAGGCCCTGTGTTCGAACCCTCTGGAGCTAATGGTGTCCAGTAGCCTAAGAAGCACAAGCTAGCTGCACGCAGGTAGGTTTGCTTCTCTCCCCTCAGTCCCACGTAGCAGTGAGTTTGTTGCCAGCAGATCTCACTGAAAATAAAAAACCTAACAAATACTTTCTTTCTAGCAAGCTCAGGAGAGCCCACTAGGAGCACCCAGCTCTGGCCGGGCACAGATTCTAACTGAGGTCTGGAGGAGGGGCATAGAGGGAGGAGCCAGTGCACACCAGATAGTACCTAATCTTTCTTTTAGAGTGCCCAGTCTCCTGCGGAGCCCGTCTATTCCCCATGGTCCTTACGGAGTTCCCAGCATCCACTAGGACGTCAGAGAAAGACATTGGGGGTCATTCCGAGTTGTTCGCTCGGTAAAAATCTTCGCATCGCAGCGATTTTCCGCTTAATGCGCATGCGCAATGTCCGCACTGCGACTGCGCCAAGTAAATTTGCTATGCACTTAGGAATTTTACTCACGGCTTTTTCATCGTTCTGGCGATCGTAATGTGATTGACAGGAAATGGGTGTTACTGGGCGGAAACAGGCCGTTTTATGGGCGTGTGGGAAAAAACGCTACCGTTTCCGGAAAAAACGCAGGAGTGGCTGGAGAAACGGGGGAGTGTCTGGGCGAACGCTGGGTGTGTTTGTGACGTCAAACCAGGAACGACAAGCACTGAACTGATCGCAGATGCCGAGTAAGTCTGAAGCTACTCAGAAACTGCTACGAGGTGTGTAATCGCAATATTGCGAATACATCGTTCGCAATTTTAAGATGCTAAGATTCACTCCCAGTAGGCGGCGGCTTAGCATGAGCAAATCTGCTAAAATTCACTTGCGAGCGAACAACTCGGAATGACCCCCATTGTTTATCATAATGACTGAATATCATATTTCCCTAAGTTATAGAAGGGATATCTTTCTTCCAGGCTTCTGAACCCATATGCCCTTTAATGCCATCACACTCTTCCATATGCCCCTTTTATGCCATCAGACTCCTCCAGATGCCCCTTTCTATGGCATCAAACCCTCTCATGCCACTACATATGACAGAGCCTTTCATGTCTTTTTATATGGCATCAGACCCCACAGGTGCTCCTATATATGTCACACAGAGCCTCTTCTCATGCCCCTTTATATGCCATCAATCAAAGTCTTCTCTGGAGTTAGCCCAGATGCTTCCTCTTCTACAAACCAGGGTGCAGCGCTGCAGTATGGTGTGGGGTGCCCTGCATGGGGAAGTTAGATATTATACATATTTTGCACACCCTGAATAATGCTCAGGGCTGCAGACGTAGATCTCAGGACCAGCTGCTTCTCCCATGTGCAGTTTTACGTAGCTTGGTTACAATTTAGAAGCCCCAAGCATCTTTTAGTGCTAATCCCTGAAGGAAAAACTGCAAATATTGTTTACAAAGAAATTTTGTGATCGATGTATACAGTACAATATAAAATAAAAATATACATCACAATATTAGATGGCACTACTGTCTTTGTAAAATGAGTTCCCCTGAGCAATAACAGACATCCACACAACTGAAGCTGCAGGCAAATGCTAGTATTATTATAAGTGGGCATTTTCCCCTTCTACCCTGCACATCTGGTGTCATTCAGAGACATGCCTTATATGGTCTGGTTGAGGCCTTACTGTAGACAAATCACATGGCCCTACGTGGGCACTGCTATTATGTAGTGCTAGGACTGCTGACATCAAAGAAGCTTTGATGCGGCTCAGCAGCTAACCGTGTATTTGCAAATTCATGTAACAAATATCTCTGAAATTCTATTACCAGATAGGTTCAGGTATTGTTACGGGTATTAGTCAGGGTGCTGGGGGGATACCGGGGGGGGGAAGCACCCCCCTCTCTGTTTGCTGTGACCCCTCCCCTTTTCTAGAACCTGATAAGTATCTCTAGAGTGATTGAGCAGCTACCACTGTTTGTTTGTATGTCTGGTTGGGTACCTGTTATTCAGTGGTGCAAGTAGAAAAATAAGAATTTACTTACCGATAATTCTATTTCTCATAGTCCGTAGTGGATGCTGGGACTCCGTCAGGACCATGGGGAATAGCGGGCTCCGCAGGAGACAGGGCACATCTAAATAAAGCTTTTAGGATCACATGGTGCGTACTGGCTCCTCCCCCTATGACCCTCCTCCAAGCCTCAGTTAGGTACTGTGCCCGGACGAGCGTACACAATAAGGAAGGATCTTGAATCCCGGGTAAGACTCATACCAGCCACACCAATCACACCGTACAACTTGTGATCTGAACCCAGTTAACAGTATGATAACAAAAAACGAAGTAGCCTCTGAAAAGATGGCTCACAACAATAGTAATAACCCGATCTTTGTAACAATAACTATGTACAAGTATTGCAGACAATCCGCACTTGGGATGGGCGCCCAGCATCCACTACGGACTATGAGAAATAGAATTATCGGTAAGTAAATTCTTATTTTCTCTAACGTCCTAGTGGATGCTGGGACTCCGTCAGGACCATGGGGATTATACCAAAGCTCCCAAACGGGCGGGAGAGTGCGGATGACTCTGCAGCACCGAATGAGAGAACTCCAGGTCCTCCTTAGCCAGAGTATCAAATTTGTAAAATTTTACAAACGTGTTCTCCCCTGACCACGTAGCTGCTCGGCAAAGTTGTAATGCCGAGACCCCTCGGGCAGCCGCCCAAGATGAGCCCACTTTCCTTGTGGAGTGGGCCTTTACAGATTTAGGCTGTGGCAGGCCTGCCACAGAATGTGCAAGTTGGATTGTGCTACAGATCCAACGTGCAATCGTCTGTTTAGACGCAGGAGCACCCATCTTGTTGGGTGCATACAATATAAACAACGAGTCAGATTTTCTGACTCCAGCTGTCCTTGAAATATATATTTTTAATGCTCTGACAACGTCCAGTAACTTGGAGTCCTCCAAGTCGCTAGTAGCCGCAGGCACCACAATAGGCTGGTTCAAGTGAAAAGCCGAAACCACCTTAGGGAGAAAATGAGGACGTGTCCGCAGTTCTGCCCTGTCCGAATGGAAAATCAGATATGGGCTTTTGTATGATAAAGCCGCCAACTCTGAAACTCTCCTGGCTGAAGCCAGGGCCAATAGCATGGTTACCTTCCATGTAAGGTATTTTAAATCTACCGATGTTAGAGGCTCAAACCAATGAGATTTGAGAAAATTCAAAACTACGTTCAAATCCCACGGTGCCACTGGAGGCACTATTGGGGGTTGTATATGTAGTACACCTTTGACAAAAGTTTGTACTTCAGGCACTGATGCCAATTCCTTCTGGAAGAAGATTGATAAGGCCGAAATTTGAACTTTAATGGACCCCAATTTTAGGCCCATAGACAATCCTGCTTGCAGGAAATGTAAGAATCGACCCAATTGAAATTCTTCCGTTGGAGCCTTCTTGGCCTCACACCACGCAACATATTTCCGCCAAATGCGGTGATAATGTTGTACAGTCACTTCCTTTCTAGCCTTAATCAAGGTAGGAATAACTTCCTCTGGAATGCCCTTTTCTTTTAGAATCCGGCGTTCAACCGCCATGCCGTCAAACGCAGACGCGGTAAGTCTTGGAACATACAAGGTCCCTGCTGAAGCAGATCCCTTCTTAGAGGTAGAGGCCACGGATCCTCCGTGAGCATCTCTTGAAGTTCCGGATACCAAGTTCTTCTTGGCCAGTCCGGAGCCACCAGTATTGTTCTTACTCCTCTTTTCCGTATAATTCTCAGTACCTTTGGTATGAGAGGCAGAGGAGGAAACACATACACTGACTGGTACACCCACGGTGTTACCAGAGCGTCCACAGCTATTGCCTGAGGGTCTCTTGACCTGGCGCAATATCTGTCCAATTTTTTGTTGAGGCGAGACGCCATCATGTCCACCTTTGGTTTTTCCCAACGGTTCACAATCATGTGGAAGACTTCTGGATGAAGTCCCCACTCTCCCGGGTGAAGGTCGTGTCTGCTGAGGAAGTCTGCTTCCCAGTTGTCCACTCCCGGGATGAACACTGCTGACAGTGCTATGACATGATTCTCCGCCCAGCGCAGAATCCTTGCAGCTTCTGTCATTGCTCTTCTGCTTCTCGTGCCGCCTTGTCGGTTTACGTGGGCGACTGCCGTGATGTTGTCCGACTGGATCAACACCGGCTGACCCTGAAGCAGCGATTTTGCCAGGCTTAGAGCATTGTAGATCGCTCTTAGCTCCAGTATATTTATGTGAAGGGACGTCTCCAGGTTTGACCACACGCCCTGGAAGTTTCTTCCCTGTGTGACTGCTCCCCAGCCTCGTAGGCTGGCATCCGTAGTCACCAGTACCCAGTCCTGTATGCCGAATCTGCGGCCCTCTAACAGATGGGCACTCTGCAACCACCACAGGAGAGACAACCTTGTTCTTGGTGACAGTGTTATCCGCTGATGCATGTGCAGATGCGATCCGGACCATTTGTCCAGCAGATCCCACTGAAATGTCCGTGCATGGAATCTGCCGAATGGAATCGCTTCGTAAGAAGCCACCATCTTTCCCAGGACTCTTGTGCATTGATGTACTGACACAGTTCCTGGTTTTAGGAGGTTCCTGACAAGTTCGGATAACTCCCTTGCTTTCTCCTCCGGGAGAAACACCTTTTTCTGAACCGTGTCCAGAATCATTCCCAGGAACAGCAGACGAGTTGTCGGGGTCAATTGAGATTTTGGAAGATTCAGAATCCACCCGTGTTGCTGAAGCACTACCTGGGTTAGTGCTACACCGACTTCCAGCTGTTCTCTGGACTTTGCCCTTATCAGGAGATCGTCCAAGTAAGGGATAATTAATACGCCTTTTCTTCGTAGAAGAACCATCATTTCGGTCATTACCTTGGTAAAGACCCGAGGGGCCGTGGACAAACCAAACGGCAGCGTTTGAAACTGATAATGACAGTCTTGTATCATGAACCTGAGATACCCTTGGTGTGAGGGGTAAATTGGGACATGCAGATAAGCATCTTTTATGTCCAGGGACACCATGAAGTCCCCTTCTTCTGTATGTACAGGTTCAAGGATTTCAGGTTTAGAATAGGTCTTACCGAAACGTCCGGCTTCGGTACCACAAATAGTGTGGAATAATACCCCTTTCCCTGTTGTAGGAGGGGTACCTTGACTATCACCTGCTGAGAATACAGCTTGTGAATGGCTTCCAAAACCGACGTCCTTTCTGAGGGAGACGTTGGTAAAGCAGACTTTAGGAACCGGCGAGGGGGAGACCTTTCGAACTCCAACATGTAACCCTGAGATATTATCTGCAGGATCCACGGGTCCACTTGTGAGCGAGCCCACTGATTGCTGAAAATCTTGAGTCGACCCCCCACCGCTCCTGAGTCCGCTTGTAAAGCCCCAGCGTCATGCTGATGGCTTTGTAGAACCCGGGGCGGGCTTCTGGTCCTGGGCAGGGGCTGCTTGCTGCCCTCTCTTACCCTTTCCTCTGCCTCGCGGCAGATAAGACTGTCCTTTTGGTCGCTTGTTTTTATAGGAGCGAAAGGACTGCGGCTGAAAAGACGGTGTCTTTTTCTGTTGGGAGGGGGTCTGAGGTAAAAAAGTGGATTTGCCGGCAGTTGCCGTGGCCACCAGGTCCGAAAGACCGACCCCAAATAATTCCTCTCCTTTATATGGCAATACTTCCATATGCCTTTTGGAATCCGCATCACCTGACCACTGTCGCGTCCATAAACTTCTTCTGGCAGATATGGACATCGCGCTTACTCTTGATGCTAGAGTACAAATATCCCTCTGAGCATCTCGCATATAAAGAAAAGCATCCTTTAATTGCTCTAGAGTCAATAAAATACTGTCCCTATCCAGGGTATCAATATTTTCAGTCAGAGAATCCAACCACACTACCCCAGCACTGCACATCCAGGCTGAGGCTATTGCCGGTCGCAGTATAACACCAGTATGTGTGTATATACTCTTCAGTGTAGTTTCCAGCCTCCTATCTGCTGGATCCTTGAGGGCGGCCGTATCAGGAGACGGCAACGCCACTTGCTTTGATAAACGTGTGAGCGCCTTATCCACCCTAGGGGGTGTTTCCCAGCGCGCCCTAACCTCTGGTGGGAAAGGGTATAATGCCAATAACTTCTTGGAAATTAGCAGTTTTCTATCTGGGTTAACCCACGCTTCGTCACACACGTCATTCAATTCCTCTGATTCTGGAAAAGCTACAGGTAGTTTTTTCACCCCCCACATAATACCCCTTTTTGAGGTACCAGCAGTATCAGAGATCTGCAAAGCCTCCTTCATTGCCGTGATCATATAACGTGTGGCCCTATTGGAAAATACGTTTGTTTCTTCACCGTCGACACTAGATTCATCTGTGTCGGTACCCGTGTCGACTGACTGAGGTAAGGGACGTTTTACAGCCCCTGACGGTGTCTGAGACGCCTGAGCCGGTACTAACTGGTTTTCCGGCCGTCAACTGACTTTTGTAATGTGCTAACATTATCACGTAATTCCATAACTAAAGCCATCCATTCCGGTGTCGACTCCCTAGGGGGTGACATCACCATTACCGGCAATTGCTCTGCCTCCACACCAACATCGTCCTCATACATGTCGACACACACGTACCGACACACAGCAGCCACACAGGGAATGCTCTAATCGAAGACAGGACCCTCTTAGCCCTTTGGGGAGACAGAGGGAGAGTTTGCCAGCACACACCAAAAACGCTATAAATGTATATAAACAACCCTAGAAGGTGTTGTTTTTGATATAAGCGCTTTTAATATATCAATATCGCCAAATTATGCCCCCCTTCTCTTTGTTACCCTGTTTCTGTAGTGCAGTGCAGGGGAGAGTCCTGGGAGCCTTCCTCACCAGCGGAGCTGAGCAGGAAAATGGCGCTGAGTGCTGAGGAGAATAAGCTCCGCCCCTTTTTCGGCGGGCTTTTCTCCCGGGTTTTAAGAAAACTGGCCTGGGTTAAATACATACATATAGCCTTAATGGCTATATGTGATGTATTTATTTTGCCACTAAAGGTATTTAATATTGCTGCCCAGGGCGCCCCCAGCAGCGCCCTGCACCCTCCGTGACTGAATCAGTGAGACGTGTAGCAACAATGGCGCACAGCTGCAGTGCTGTGCGCTACCTTCATGAAGACTGAGGAGTCTTCTGCCGCCTGCTTTCCGGACCTCCGTCTTCAGCGTCTGTAAGGGGGATCGGCGGCGCGGCTCCGGGACGAACCCCAGGAGGACCTGTGTTCCGACTCCCTCTGGAGCTAAGTGTCCAGTAGCCTAAGACTCCAATCCATCCTGCACGCAGGTGAGTTGGAAATCTCTCCCCTAAGTCCCTCGATGCAGTGATCCTGTTGCCAGCAGGATTCACTGAGATTTAAACCTAAAAAAACTTTTTCTAAGCAGCTCTTTAGGAGAGCCACCTAGATTGCACCCTTCTCGGACGGGCACAAAAACCTAACTGAGGCTTGGAGGAGGATCATAGGGGGAGGAGCCAGTACGCACCATGTGATCCTAAAAGCTTTATTTAGATGTGCCCTGTCTCCTGCGGAGCCCGCTATTCCCCATGGTCCTGACGGAGTCCCAGCATCCACTAGGACGTTAGAGAAAAATGTCTTACAGGTACTGTGTGTGCGCGCCGAAGTTGCGCGCGTCAAAAATGGGTGTGGCCAAATGCCATATAGGGCGTGGCCAATGAAAATGTGGGCGTGATACACAGATGTGGGAGGGGCAGATACACATATGATCCCCACAGTGCCAGATACACGTTGCCCCACAGTGCCAGATACACGTTGCCCCACAGTGCCAGATACACGTTGCCCACAGTTCCAGATACACGAATGCCCCACAGTGCCAGATACACGAATGCCCCACAGTGCCAGATACACGAATGCCCCACAGTGCCAGATACATGAATGCCCCACAGTGCCAGATATACATTGCCCCCCACAGTGCAAGATATACATTGCCCCCCACAGTGCCAGATATATATTGCCCCCTACAGTGCCAGATATACATTGCCCCCCACAATGCCAGGTATTTATGAAGCAGCCCCCCCCCCCCTTCCCCTGTTCACCGCTGCTGCTGTCCTGTCTCCCATGTGTGAGGGGAGCTGAGCGCAGCCTGCGCCTCTCCTTCCCCTCAGTCTCCGCCGAGTGAGTTCAATTCAGCGCCGATCCGTGAGCCAATCAAAGCTCCGCGAGCTCTGATCGGCTCACGGGCGGCGCTGATTTGAACGAAGACATTGAGGGGCAGGAGAGGCGCAGGCTGCGCTCTCCTCCCCTCACATCAGCGGTAGCGAGCGGCGGCCCGTCGGTGTGGGTACGGCGTACCCACGGCGAAATTCTTAAGGGTACGCCGTACCCATCCGTACCCGCATACTTGCACCGCTGCTGTTATTGTGCAATTTGCTGCCCCTTTAATTCTTTAAATGCCAGGGCCCCCTCACCTCATGTCCAGTCTTTGCTTTATATTACAGTACATACCATTAGAGCCTCCGCCCTGGCCCCTTTGCCCCTTGGCTTACCTTGTTGTATACTGTACCAAGTGAATGATAGAAATGGTAATCCAATCTCAGACCCTCACTCATCACTCACTCAACAGATTGCGGTTGTCCAGTCGGCGGAAGTACTGCAGTACAGTCAGGGCCAGCCCAAGCTTATTTTTTTTAGTAAGCAAAAATCTATTTTGGCGCCCCTTCATGGGATAAAAAGGGTGTGGTCTTACCAGAAAGGGGTGTGGCTACACAATTGTACTCCCCATGGTACAGGGTGATAGTGGGTGACAGGGAGATAATAGATTACTGGTGAGGCAGGGGTGACAGGGAGATAATGTGTGACTGAGGCAGGGTGACATTGAGATAGTGGATGACTGATGTCCCCAGTGCAGATACACATGTCCCCACAGCGCCAGATATACCCCCAGTGCCAGATACACATATCCCCACAGCGCCAGCTATGCCCCCAGTGCAGATACACATATCCCCACAGTGCCAGCTATGCCCCCAGTGCAGATACACATATCCCCACAGTGCTAGCTATGCCCCCAGTGCAGATACACATGTCCCCACAGTGCCAGCTATACCCCCAGTGCAGATACACATATCCCCACAGTGCTAGCTATGCCCCCAGTGCAGATACACATATCCCCACAGTGCCAGCTATGCCCCCAGTGCAGATACACATATCCCCACAGTGCTAGCTATGCCCCCGTGCAGATACACACATCCCCACAGTGCCAGCTATACCCCCAGTGCAGATACACATATCCCCACAGTGCCAGCTATGCCCCCGTGCAGATACACATATCCCCACAGTGCCAGCTATGCCCCCAGTGCAGATACACATATCCCCACAGTGCCAGCTATGCCCCCGTGCAGATACACATATCCCCACAGTGCCAGCTATACCCCCAGTGCAGATACACATGTCCCCACAGTGCCAGCTATACCCCCAGTGCAGATACACATGTCCCCACAGTGCCAGCTATGCCCCCAGTGCAGATACACATGTCCCCACAGTGCCAGCTATGCCCCCAGTGCAGATACACATATCCCCACAGTGCCAGCTATGCCCCCAGTGCAGATACACATATCCCCACAGTGCCAGCTATGCCCCCGTGCAGATACACATGTCCCCACAGTGCCAGCTATGCCCCCAGTGCAGATACACATGTCCCCACAGTGCCAGCTATGCCCCCAGGTGCAGATACACATATCCCCACAGTGCCAGCTATGCCCCCAGTGCAGATACACATATCCCCACAGTGCCAGCTATGCCCCCGTGCAGATACACATGTCCCCACAGTGCCAGATATACCCCCAGTGCAGATACACATGTCCCCACAGTGCCAGCTATGCCCCCAGTGAAGATACACATATCCCTACAGTGCCAGCTATGCCCCCAGTGCAGATACACATATCCCCACAGTGCCAGCTATGCCCCCAGTGCAGATACACATATCCCCACAGTGCCAGCTATGCCCCCGTGCAGATACACATGTCCCCACAGTGACAGCTATACCCCCAGTGCAGATACACATGTCCCCACAGTGCCAGCTATGCCCCCAGTGCAGATACACATATCCCCACAGTGCCAGCTATGCCCCCAGTGCAGATACACATATCCCCACAGCGCCAGCTATGCCCCCAGTGCAGATACACATATCCCCACAGTGCCAGCTATGCCCCCAGTGCAGATACACATATCTCCACAGTGCCAGATATGCCCCCAGTGCAGATACACATGCCCCCACTGTGCCAGATATGCCCCCAGAGCAGTGCAGATACACATGCCCCCACAGTGCCAGATATGCCACCACAGTGCCTCCCAGTGCAGATACATATGCCCCCACAGTGCCTCCCACAGTGCCAGATATGCCCCCAGTGCTGCTACACATGCCCCCACAGTGCCAGATATGCCCCCAGTGCTGCTACACATGCCCCCACAGTGCCAGATATGCCCACAGTGCTGATACACATCCCCACAGTGCCTCCAACAGCGCCAGATATGCCCCCAGTGCTGATACATGTCCCCACAGTGCCTCCCACAGCGCCAGATATGCCCCCAGTGCTGCTACACATGCCCCCACAGTGCCTCCCACAGCACCAGATATGCCCCCAGTGCTGCTACACATGCCCCCACAGTGCCTCCCACAGTGCCAGATATGCCCCCACAGTGCCAGATATGCCCCCAGTGCAGATACACATGCCCACACAGTGCATCCCACAGTGCCAGATATGTCCCCACAGTGCCAGATATGCCCACAGTGCTGCTACACATGCCCCCACAGTGCCAGATATGCCCACAGTGCTGATACACATCCCCACAGTGCCTCCCACAGCGCCAGATATGCCCCCAGTGCAGATACACATGCCCCCACAGTGCCAGATATGCCCCCACAGCGCCAGATATGCCCCCAGTGCTGATACATGCCCCCACAGCGCCAGATATGCCCCCATAGCGCCAGATATGCCCCAGTGCTGATACATGCCCCCACAGTGCCTCCCACAGCGCCAGATATGCCCCCAGTGTTGATACACATGCCCCCACCGTGCCTCCCACAGCGCCAAATATGCCCCCAGTGTTGATACATGTCCCCTCAGTGCCTCCTCCCCTGAAAAAAAAAAAAGTGCTGCTCACCTGCTGCTGCTGCTGTGAGGGGAGGAGAGGGCAGCGCGCGCCTCTCCTACCCCTCCGTCTCCAGCGGCGGTATGTATCTGAAACTCGGCGCCGGCCCGTGAGCCAATCAGAGCTCGCGGTCCGGCAGCCAATCAGGAGCCTCAGCTGCCGGTCCGCGAGCTCTGATTGGCTCACGGGCCGGCGCTGAATTTCAGATACACACCGCCGCTGGAGACGTCAGTGCGCGCCGGGCGGTGGCCGGGAGCGGGTCGAGCCGCTTGCTAGCCACCGCTGCTGTAGAGAGTGAGTCACTGTGACTCACTCTCTGCAGCAGCGCCCTCTACGGCCCGGCGCTCAACGCGGCTGCGTAGCCCGCGTATGCGTCGGGCCGGCCCTGAGTACAGTCTGCAGAGGCACAGAGCAAGCACTGTGACTGGCTGCAGTGAGTTGTCATGTGCAGAAGCAGTGGAGTCGGGCTGGAACAGAAAGATTGTGGCGTTACTGCTAGTCTGTCAATTCACCAGTCACCAGGCTGGAAAAAAATGCCTATTCAGGATTACTTACACACCAGACTCTGGCTAGTTGCCCTGATTTCTGGACTGACTGAAGTAATCCCAGACAGATGGCAACGCTATCGTCAGCTGCTTTTCCATACAAACTTATCATGTACTGGCTACAAGAACGAAAACATCGCTACTGTGGTGAAGTACCTAAAGGCAATGAAACAGATGCTAAATTTAGTGTACACCATTGCCCAACCATTTGAGTCTTACACTGTACATTCTAGTAGTATGTAAGCTGCCACAGAGAGACCCAACAGTGACTGCAGGTGTGTCCAGGGCCATTAAGAGCTGTCAAGGGTCTGGATAGTGGGTGGGGGTCTTGTACAAATCTGAGAGGCATGGCTACAACCTCTCTAGCAAATGACCCAGGTTTTCATTCCAGGCCCCCAATCCCACACCTCTGGGTGTGTCTGACTCAGCCCCATTTTGCGTATATCTGTACTATTGGAACAACAACTAAGTACGTTTTATTAAGTAATGCAAAATAAAAGCAGAGCAAATCCCCTTCTCATTTAAATGTCATAATAAAACTTACCCTTTACAGTTAATGATATTTAGCTTGCCAGGCAATTAAGGGTTACTATTCTAGGCTTTGGGTGGGGGGGGGAAGGTTTAGCACAAACTGTACACTGTGGTAAATATTCCTATTTTTATGTCTTGCTGAACACAGAGAAAATATTGATTTCTGTTTATCCCTCTGTTTATCCATAGAATCAGTTGCTAAGCAACACTCAGGCGCCTGACAAATATCCATCTTTGCTGGCATTCTGATACCGCTATGTACTGTAAGCAGGTGTATAGTCCTGAGGGGGAACAGCAGAGACCAGTAAATGTGTTCACAGATCAGTGAGATTTCCACAGGGTTATTTATCAAAGTCTCCAGCTTGTAAAACCCCAGTTATAATAGATGCAAAATAACATAGTACCATTCATCAGGCAATATCCCATTACCCTCAGCCCTGTTACAGTACATTCAGAATGATTTGTTTCTTACTCCTGTGCTGTCATTAGTTTTTCACCATTTGAGGACTGTTACCTATTTCATTGCAAATCCATTTTTTTTTCTTTTTTACTTTCCATCAAAGACCTTTTCCCATCTAATATTTGAAAATTAAGGTTTTTTTTTCCCCATTTGACACAGATCATTAGTGAGAGATCTCTGAAATGTTTTTTTTAGCTGAGAGGTTTTACGATTCCTGGAAATGGGAAAAGGGACTTATGGACAAAGATATAACATTTATTGTGAGTTTAGCAAGAGACACTAGACTGTGACCGAAATGACTATTATTCCAGTAAAATTAAAGTCATAGGCACCAATAAGAAGGTATTGTTCAAAAGTCCACCTCCAAAGGGATGAAAAGGGGTGAAATGTGTTTCTCTACCGTCCTAGTGGATGCTGGGGTTCCTGAAAGGACCATGGGGAATAGCGGCTCCGCAGGAGACAGGGCACAAAAGTAAAGCTTTCCGATCAGGTGGTGTGCACTGGCTCCTCCCCCTATGACCCTCCTCCAAGCCAGTTAGATTTTTGTGCCCGGCCGAGAAGGGTGCAATCTAGGTGGCTCTCCTAAAGAGCTGCTTAGAAAAGTTTAGCTTAGGTTTTTTATTTTACAGTGAGTCCTGCTGGCAACAGGATCACTGCAACGAGGGACTTAGGGGAGAAGAAGTGAACTCACCTGCGTGCAGGATGGATTGGCTTCTTGGCTACTGGACATCAGCTCCAGAGGGACGATCACAGGTACAGCCTGGATGGTCACCGGAGCCTTGCCGCCGGCCCCCTTGCAGATGCTGAAGTAAGAAGAGGTCCAGAATCGGCGGCAGAAGACTCCTCAGTCTTCTAAAGGTAGCGCACAGCACTGCAGCTGTGCGCCATTTTCCTCTCAGCACACTTCACACGGCAGTCACTGAGGGTGCAGGGCGCTGGGAGGGGGGCGCCCTGGGAGGCAAATGAATACCTATTTTGGCTAAAAATACCTCACATATAGCCTCCGGAGGCTATATGGAGATATTTAACCCCTGCCAGAATCCGTTAAGAGCGGGAGACGAGGCCGCCGAAAAAGGGGCGGGGCCTATCTCCTCAGCACACAGCGCCATTTTCCCTCACAGAAAGGCTGGAGGGAAGGCTCCCAGGCTCTCCCCTGCACTGCACTACAGAAACAGGGTTAAAACAGAGAGGGGGGGCACTAATTTGGCGTTAGAAATATATAAAAAAGATGCTATAAGGGAAAACACTTATATAAGGTTGTCCCTATATAATTATAGCGTTTTTGGTGTGTGCTGGTAAACTCTCCCTCTGTCTCTCCAAAGGGCTAGTGGGTCCTGTCCTCTATCAGAGCATTCCCTGTGTGTGTGCTGTGTGTCGGTACGTGTGTGTCGACATGTATGAGGACGATGTTGGTGAGGAGGCGGAGCAATTGCCTGTAATGGTGATGTCACTCTCTAGGGAGTCGACACCGGAATGGATGGCTTATTTAGGGAATTACGTGATAATGTCAACACGCTGCAAGGTCGGTTGACGACATGAGACGGCCGACAAACAATTAGTACCGGTCCAGACGTCTCAAAAACACCGTCAGGGGTTTTAAAACGCCCGTTTACTTTATTCGGTCGACACAGACAGGGACACTGAATCCAGTGTCGACGGTGAATAAACAAACGTATTCCTTATTAGGGCCACACGTTAAAGGCAATGAAGGAGGTGTTACATATTTCTGATACTACAAGTACCACAAAAGAGGGTATTATGTGGGATGTGAAAAAACTACCGTAGTTTTTCCTGAATCAGATAAATTAAATAAAGTGTGTGATGATGCGTGGGTTCCCCCCGATAGAAAATTATGGGCGGTATACCCTTTCCCGCCAGAAGTTAGGGCGCGTTGGGAAACACCCCTTAGGGTGGATAAGGCGCTCACACGCTTATCAAAACAAGTGGCGGTACCGTCTATAGATAGGGCCGTCCTCAAGGACCAGCTGACAGGAGGCTGGAAAATATCATAAAAAGTATATACACACATACTGGTGTTATACTGCGACCAGCGATCGCCTCAGCCTGGATGTGCAGAGCTGGGGTGGCTTGGTCGGATTCCCTGACTAAAAATATTGATACCCTTGACAGGGACAGTATTTTATTGACTATAGAGCATTTAAAGGATGCATTTCTATATATGCGAGATGCACAGAGGGATATTTGCACTCTGGCATCAAGAGTAAATGCGATGTCCATATCTGCCAGAAGATGTTATGGACACGACAGTGGTCAGGTGATGCAGATTCCAAACGGCACAAAGGTGTATTGCCGTATAAAGGAAGAGGAGTTAATTGGGGTCGGTCCATCGGACCTGGTGGCCACGGCAACTGCTGGAAAATCCGCCGTTTTTACCCTAAGTCACATCTCTGCAGAAAAAGACACCGTCTTTTCAGCCTCAGTCCTTTCGTCCCTATAAGATCATATCTGCCCAGGGATAGAGGAAAGGGAAGAAGACTGCAGCAGGCAGCCCATTCCCAGGAACAGAAGCGTTCCACCGCTTCTGACAAGTTCTCAGCATGGCGCTGAGACCGTACAGGACCCCTGGATCCTACAAGTAGTATCCCAGGGGTACAGATTGGAATGTCGAGACGTTTCCCCTTCGCAGGCTCCTGAAGTCTGCTTTACCAAAGTCTCCCTCCGACATGGAGGCAGTATGGGAAAAAATTCACAAGCTGAATTCCCAGCAGGTGATAATTAAATTACCCCTCCTACTACAAGAAAAGGGGTATTATTCCACACTATATTGTGGTACTGAAGCCAGAAGGCTAGGTGAGACTTATTCTAAAAAAAATTTTTAACACTTACAAAGGTTCAAATCAAGATGGAGTCACTCAGAGCAGTGATAACGAACCAGGAAGAAGGGGACTATATAGTGTCCCGGGACATCAGGGATGCTTACCTCTATGTCCCAAATTTGCCCTTCTCACTAAGGGTACCTCAGGTTCGTGGTGCAGAACTGTCACTATCAGTTTCAGACGCTGCCGTTTGGATTGTCCACGGCACCCCGGGTCTTTACCAAGGTAATGGCCGAAATGATGATTCTTCTTCGAAGAAAAGGCGTCTTAATTATCCCTTACTTGGACGATCTCCTGATAAGGGCATAGTCCAGGGAACAGTTGGAGGTCGGAGTAGCACTATCTCGGATACTGCTACAACAGCACGGGTGGATTCTAAATATTCCAAAATCGCAGCTGATCCCGACGACACGTCTGCTGTGCCTAGGGATGATTCTGGACACAGTCCAGAAAAAGGTGTTTCTCCCGGAAGAGAAAGCCAGGGAGTTATCCGAGCTAGTCAGGAACCTCCTAAAAACAGTGCATCATTGCACAAGGGTCCTGGTAAAAATGGTGGCTTCCTACGAAGCAATTCCATTCGGCAGATTTCACGCAAGAACTTTTCAGTGGGATCTGCTGGACAAATGGTCCGGATCGCATCTTCAGATGCATCAGCGGATAACCCTATATCCAAGGACAAGGGTGTCTCTCCTGTGGTGGTTATAGAGTGCTCATCTTCTAGAGGGCCGCAGATTCGGCATTCAGGATTGGATGCTGGTGACCACGGAGCCCAGCCCGAGAGGCTGGGGAGCAGACACACAAGGAAAAAAATTCCAGGGAGTGTGATCAAGTCTGGAGACTTTTCTCCACATAAATATACTGGAGCTAAGGGTAAATTTATAATGCTCTAAGCTTAGCAAGACCTCTGCTTCAAGGTCAGCCGGTATTGATCCAGTGGGAAAAACATCACGGCAGTCGCCCACGTAAACAGACAGGGCGACACAAGAAGCAGGAGGGCAATGGCAAAAACTGCAAGGACTTTTCGCTGGGCGGAAAATCATGTGATAGCACTGTCAGCAGTGTTTCATCCCGGGAATGGAAACTGGGAAGCAGACTTCCTCAGCAGGCACGACCTCCACCCGGGAGAGTGGAAACTTCATCGGGAAGTTTTTTCCACATGATTGTAAACCGTTGGGAAATACCAAAGGTGGACATGATGGCGTCCCGTCTGAACAAAAAACGGGACAGGTATTGCGCCAGGTCAAGAGACCCTCAGGCAATAGCTGTGGACGTTCTGGTAACACCGTGGGTGTACCAGTCGGTGTATGTGTTCCCTCCTCTGCTTCTCATACCTAAGGTGCTGAGAATTATAAGACGTAGAGGAGTAAGAACTATACTCATGGCTCCGGATTGGCCAAGAAGGACTTGGTACCCGGAACTTCAAGAGATGCTTACAGAGGTCTTATGGCCTCTGCCGCTAAGAAGGGACTTGCTTCAGCAAGTACCATGTCTGTTCCAAGACTTACCGCAGCTGCGTTTGTCGGCATGGCGGTGGAAAGCCGGATCCTAAGGGAAAAAGGCATTCCGGAAGAGGTCATTCCTACCCTGGTCAAAGCCAGAAAGGAGGTGACCGCACAACATTATCACCACATGTGGCGAAAATATGTTGCGTGGTGTGAGGCCAGGAAGGCCCCACAAAGAAATTTCAACTCGGTCGTTTCCTGCATTTCCTGCAAACAGGAGTGTCTATGGGCCTCAAATTGGGGTCCATTAAGGTTCAAATTTCGGCCCTGTCGATTTCCTTCCAGAAAGAATTGGCTTCAGTTCCTGAAGTCCAGAAGTTTGTCAAGGGAGTATTGCATATACAACCCCCTTTTGTGCCTCCAGTGGCACTGTGGGATCTCAACGTAGTTCTGGGATTCCTCAAATCACATTGGTTTAAAACCAGTTAAATCTGTGGATTTGAAGCATCTCACATGAAAAGTGACCATGCTCTTGGCCCTGGCCTGGACCAGGCGAGTGTCAAATTGGTGGTTTTTTCTCAAAAAAGCCCATATCTGTTTGTCCATTCGGACAGGGCAGAGCTGCGGACTCGTCCCCAGTTCTCTCCCTAAGGTGGTGTCAGTGTTTCACCTGAACCAGCTTATTGTGGTGCCTTGCACCTACTAGGGACTTGGAGGACTCCAAGTTGCTAGATGTTGTCAGGGCCCTGAAAATATGTTCCAGGACGGCTGGAGTCAGGAAAACTGACTTGCTGTTATCCTGTATGCACCCAACAAACTGGGTGCTCTTGCTTCTAAGCAGACTATTGCTAGTTGGATGTGTAATACAATTCAGCTTGCACATTCTGTGACAGGCCTGCCACAGCCAAAATATGTAAATGCCCATTCCACAAGGAAGGTGGGCTCATCTTGGGCGGCTGCCCGAGGGGTCTCGGCTTTACAACTTTGCCGAGCAGCTACTTGGTCAGGGGCAAACACGTTTGCTAAATTCTACAAATTTGATACCCTGGCTAAGGAGGACCTGGAGTTCTCTCATTCGGTGCTGCAGAGTCATCCGCACTCTCCCGCCCGTTTGGGAGCTTTGGTATAATCCCCATGGTCCTTTCAGGAACCCCAGCATCCACTAGGACGATAGAGAAAATAAGAATTTACTTACCGATAATTCTATTTCTCGGAGTCCGTAGTGGATGCTGGGCGCCCATCCCAAGTGCGGATTATCTGCAATACTTGTACATAGTTACAAAAATCGGGTTATTATTGTTGTGAGCCATCTTTTCAGAGGCTCCGCTGTTATCATACTGTTAACTGGGTTTAGATCACAAGTTGTACGGTGTGATTGGTGTGGCTGGTATGAGTCTTACCCGGGATTCAAAATTCCTCCCTTATTGTGTACGCTCGTCCGGGCACAGTACCTAACTGGCTTGGAGGAGGGTCATAGGGGGAGGAGCCAGTGCACACCACCTGATCGGAAAGCTTTACTTTTGTGCCCTGTCTCCTGCGGAGCCGCTATTCCCCATGGTCCTTTCAGGAACCCCAGCATCCACTACGGACTCCGAGAAATAGAATTATCGGTAAGTAAATTCTTATTTTTTTTTATAAATTCTTCATTATCTCTTATTTCCGATAAGATTTAGATTTGGTTTTTGCATACAAATGTTACCAAATTAAGGCGCTCATTCCGAGTTGATCGCAACAAGCAACTTTTTGCTGCTGGTGCGATCAACTAATCTCTTTCCTATGGGGGAGTGTATTTTAGCATAGCAGGGCTGCGAACGCTTGTGCAGCCCTGCTAAGCTAAAAAAGTTTCAAGCAAAACAAGACCAGCCCTGGACATACTTACCCTGTGCAATGGATCCAGGGATGATGGGCCTGGCTCTGACGTCACTCCTCCGCCCTCCGTTTGCCTGGACACTCCTGCGTTTTGCTTGTCACTCCCCAAAAACGGCAGCAAACGGTAGGTTGACGCCACGGAACGCCCTCTTGCTGTCCATCTTCTTTGTGGTAGCCGCTGCGACCGCTTTCTTCTCTGTAAGCGTCGTTGCGGGCAACGTTGCGTGTGCGCAGTGCGCACACCGCAAATGCGCATTCCAGACCCGTTCGTAGTGAAGAACCGCTGCATGCGAACGGGTCGGAATGACCCCCTAAGTGCCTGAGTAGGTGTATATATTTTTAGCAGCATGTTAATTTAGGTTTAAAAACAATTGTTTTTTCATGATTCTTTTACCGACAATCTATTAATTTCTCTGACGTCCTAGTGGATGCTGGGGACTCCGTAAGGACCATGGGGAATAGACGGCTCCGCAGGAGACTGGGCACATCTAAAGAAAGATTTAGGTCTATCTGGTGTGCACTGGCTCCTCCCCCTATGACCCTCCTCCAGACCTCAGTTAGAATCTTGTGCCCGGCTGAGCTGGATGCACACTAGGGGCTCTCCTGAGCTCCTAGAAAGAAAGTATAATTTAGGTTTTTTATTTTACAGTGAGACCTGCTGGCAACAGGCTCACTGCAGCGAGGGACTAAGGGGAGAAGAAGCGAACCTACCTAAGTGGTGGTAGCTTGGGCTTCTTAGGCTACTGGACACCATTAGCTCCAGAGGGATCGCACACAGGACCCGACCTCGTCGTCCGTTCCCGGAGCCGCGCCGCCGTCCCCCTTACAGAGCCAGAAGCAAGAAGGTCCGGAAAATCGGCGGCTGAAGACTTCTGTCTTCTCCAAGGTAGCGCACAGCACTGCAGCTGTGCGCCATTGCTCCTCATGCACACCACACACTTCGGTCACTGATGGGTGCAGGGCGCTGGGGGGGGGGCGCCCTGAGCAGCAATATTAACACCTTGGCTGGCAAAACTGACACCATATATAGCCCCAGAGGCTATATAGGTGTAAATTACCCCTGCCAGAATAACACAAAAAGCGGGAGAAAGCCCGCCGAAAAAGGGGCGGAGCCATCTCCCTCAGCACACTGGCGCCATTTTCCCTCACAGCTCCGCTGGAAGGATCGCTCCCTGGCTCTCCCCTGCAGTCCTGCACTACAGAAAGGGTAAAAAAGAGAGGGGGGGGCACAAATTTAGGCGCAGTATAATATATATATATGCAGCTATAAGGGAAAACACTCTTTATAGGTGATATCCCTGTGGTATATAGCGCTCTGGTGTGTGCTGGCATACTCTCCCTCTGTCTCCCCAAAGGGCTTTGTGGGGTCCTGTCCTCTGTCAGAGCATTCCCTGTGTGTGTGCTGTGTGTCGGTACCGCTGTGTCGACATGTATGATGAGGAAAATGATGTGGAGGCAGAGCAAATGCCTGTAAATGTGTTGTCACCCCCTGAGGGGTCGACACCTGTGTGGATGGACTTATGGAAGGAATTACGTGACAGTGTCAGCTCCTTACATAAAAGGTTTGACGACATAGGACAGCCGGCTACTCAGCTTGTGACTGTTCCAGCGTCTCAAATGTCATCAGGGGCTTTAAAACGCCCGCTACCTCAGATGGCAGACACATATGTCGACACGGATACCGACTCCAGTGTCGACGATGATGAGACTAGTGTACCCTCCAATAGGTCCACCCGTTACATGATTGAGGCAATGAAAAATGTATTACACATTTCTGATAGTACCCCAGGTACCACAAAAAAGGGTATTATGTTCGGTGAGAAAAAACTACCAGTAGTTTTTCCTGCATCTGAGGAATTAAATGAGGTGTGTGAGGAAGCCTGGACTTCCCCCGATGAGAAATTGATAATTTCTAAACGGTTATTGGCAGCGTACCCTTTCCCGCCAGAGGATAGGTCACGTTGGGAAACGTCCCCTAGGGTAGATAAAGCGCTTACACGGTTATCAAAATAGGTGGCACTACCGTCTCCGGATACGGCCGCCCTAAAGGATCCTGCTGATAGAAAGCAGGAGGCTACCCTAAAAGCTATATATACACACACGGGCATTATATTGCGACCAGCGATTGCATCAGCATGGATGTGCAGTGCTGCTGCTGCGTGGTCAGATTCCCTGTCGGATAATATTGATACCCTGGATAGGGACACTATTTTGCTGACAGAGCAAGAAGGCACCGTATTATCAAGTACAGTCCTTTCGGCCCCATAAACACAAGAGGGCTCGAGGCGCATCCTTTCTGCCGAGAGGCAAAGGTAGAGGGAAAAAGCTGCAGCATACAGCCAGTTCCCAAGAGCAAAAGTCCTCCCCCGCGTCCGGTAAGTCCACAGCATGACGCTGGGGCTTCACAGGCGGATCCGGGTACGGTGGGGGCCCGTCTCAGAATTTTCAGCACACAGTGGGCTCTCTCACAGGTGGATCCCTGGGCCCTTCAAGTAGTATCTCAGGGGTACAGGCTGGAATTCGAGACGTCCCCCCCACCCGCCGTTTTCTAAAACCTGCCTTACCAGCAACTCCCTCTGCCAGGGAGGCAGTGTTGGTGGCTATCCAAAAACTGTATTCACAGCAAGTGATTGTCAAGGTACCCCTCCTTCAGCAAGGGAAGGGTTACTATTCCACAATGTTTGTGGTACCGAAACCGGACGGTTCGGTGAGACCCATCTTAAATTTAAAATCCTTGAACACTTATATCAAAAGGTTCAAGTTCAAGATGGAATCGCTCAGGGCGGTTATTGCGAGCCTGGACGAGGGGGATTACATGGTCTCCCTGGACATCAAGGATGCGTACCTGCATGTCCCCATTTACCCTCCTCACCAGGAGTACCTCAGATTTGTGGTACAGGACTGTCACTATCAGTTCCAGACGCTGCCGTTTGGGTTATCCACGGCACCGAGGGTCTTTACCAAGGTAATGGCCGAAATGATGATACTCCTTCGCAAGAAGGGAGTTTTAATTATCCCGTACTTGTCCGATCTCCTGATAAAGGCGAGGTCCAAGGAACAGTTGGTAGTGGGGGTAGCACTTTCTCGGGAAGTGCTACAACAGCACGGCTGGATTCTCAATATTCCAAAGTCACAGCTGGTCCCGACGACACGTCTTCTGTTCCTGGGAATGATTCTGGACACAGACCAGAAAAAAGTGTTTCTTCCAGTGGAAAAAGCAGAGGAGTTGTCATCTCTAGTCAGAGACCTCCTAAAACCGGGACAGGTGTCGGTACATCAATGCACACGAGTCCTGGGAAAAATGGTAGCTTCGTACGAAGCAATTCCATTCGGAAGGTTCCACGCAAGGACTTTCCAGTGGGACCTGTTGGACAAATGGTCCGGGTCCCATCTCCAGATGCAACAGCGGATAACCCTGTCGGCAAGGACCAGGGTGTTGCTGCTGTGGTGGCTGCAGAGGGCTCATCTACTAGAGGGCCACAGATTCGGAATACAGGACTGGGTCCTGGTGACCACGGATGTCAGCCTTCGGGGCTGGGGCGCAGTCACACAGGGAAGAAATTTCCAAGGACTGTGGTCAAATCAGGAGATTTCGCTTCACATAAATATTCTGGAGCTAAGGGCCATTTACAATGCCCTAAGCCAAGCAAGGCCCCTGCTTCAGAACCAGCCAGTACTGATCCAATCAGACAACATCACGGCGGTCGCCCATGTAAACAGACAGGGCGGCACAAGAAGCAGGAGGGCAATGGCAGAAGCCACAAGGATTCTCCGATGGGCGGAAAATCATGTGTTAGCACTGACAGCAGTGTTCATTCCGGGAGTGGACAACTGGGAAGCAGACTTCCTCAGCAGGCACGACCTCCACCCGGGAGAATGGGGACTTCATCCAGAAGTCTTCCAAATGCTGGTAAACCGGTGAGAAAGACCACAGGTGGACATGATGGCGTCCCGCTTCAACAAAAAGCTAAAAAGATATTGCGCCAGGTCAAGGGACCCTCAGGCGATCGCTGTGGACGCTCTAGCAACACCGTGGGTGTACCAGTCGGTTTATGTGTTTCCTCCTCTGCCTCTCATTCCCAAGGTACTGAGAATAATACGAAGGCGAGGAGTGAAAACTATACTCGTGGTTCCGGATTGGCCAAGAAGAGCTTGGTACCCGGAACTTCAAGAGATGCTTTCAGAGGACCCTTGGCCTCTGCCGCTCAGACAGGACCTGCTGCAGCAGGGGCCCTGTCTGTTCCAAGACTTACCGCGGCTACGTTTGACGGCCTGGCGGTTAAACACCAGATCCTGAAGGAAAAGGGCATTCCGGAGGAAGTCATCCCTACCCTGATCAAAGCCAGGAAGGATGTCACCGCAAAACATTATCACCGCATTTGGCGGAAATATGTTGCTTGGTGTGAGGCCAGGAAGGCCCCAACGGAGGAATTTCAACTGGGCCGATTCCTGCATTTCCTGTAAGCAGGGGTGACGTTGGGCCTCAAATTGGGGTCCATTAAGGTCCAGATTTCGGCCCTGTCGATTTTCTTCCAGAAAGAACTGGCTTCACTGCCTGAAGTTCAGACTTTTGTCAAAGGAGTTCTGCGTATTCAGCCTCCTTTTGTGCCCCCAGTGGATCTCAATGTGGTTTTGGAGTTCCTGAAATCACATTGGTTTGAACCACTTAAGACTGTGGATTTGAAATATCTCACGTGGAAAGTGGTCATGCTGTTGGCTCTGGCTTCGGCCAGGCGTGTGTCAGAATTGGCGGCTTTGTCCTATAAAAGCCCTTATCTGATTTTCCATATGGATAGGGCAGAGTTGAGGACTCGTCCTCAGTTTCTCCCGAAGGTGGTATCAGCGTTTTACTTGAACCAGCCTATTGTGGTGCCTGCGGCTACTAGGAACTTGGAGGATTCCAAGTTACTGGACGTAGTCAGGGCCCTGAAAATTTATGTTTCCAGGACGGCTGGAGTCAGGGAAACTGACTCGCTGTTTATCCTGTATGCACCCAACAAACTGGGTGCTCCTGCTTCTAAGCAGACTATCGCGCGCTGGATTTGTAGCACTATTCAGCTGGCGCATTCTGCGGTGGGACTACCGCAGCCTAAATCTGTAAAAGCCCATTCCACAAGGAAGGTGGGCTCATCTTGGGCGGCTGCCCGAGGGGTCTCGGCTTTACAACTTTGCCGAGCTGCTACTTGGTCAGGGGCAAACACGTTTGCAAAATTCTACAAATTTGATACCCTGGCTGAGGAGGACCTGGAGTTCTCTCATTCGGTGTTGCAGAGTCATCCGCACTCTCCCGCCCGTTTGGGAGCTTTGGTATAATCCCCATGGTCCTTACGGGGTCCCCAGCATCCACTAGGACGTCAGAGAAAATAAGAATTTACTCACCGGTAATTCTATTTCTCGTAGTCCGTAGTGGATGCTGGGCGCCCATCCCAAGTGCGGATTGTCTGCAATACTTGTAAATAGTTATTGTTACACAAATCGGGTTGTTATTGCGAGCCATCTGTTCAGAGGCTCCGTTGTTATCATACTGTTAACCGGGGTTCCTATCACGAGTTATACGGTGTGATTGGTGTGGCTGGTATGAGTCTTACCCGGGATTCAAAATCCTTCCTTATTGTGTCAGCTCTTCCGGGCACAGTGTCCTAACTGAGGCTTGGAGGAGGGTCATAGGGGGAGGAGCCAGTGCACACCAGATAGACCTAAATCTTTCTTTAGATGTGCCCAGTTTCCTGCGGAGCCGTCTATTCCCCATGGTCCTTACGGAGTCCCCAGCATCCACTACGGACTACGAGAAATAGAATTACCGGTGAGTAAATTCTTATTTTTTATTTCATTTTAAATTGGAGGATTGTTAGGGGCTTCTTTAGCATCCACCCGAAACTGTCTTCATTCCGAGAATTCCTCTGATCCCATCAGATTACCATTTCCAGTTCAAACGGCTGCAGTTCCCGGTAACGGTATGCTACACCATGGCCAATAACAGAGCTCAGGGGCAGAGTGTGAAAGTGGCTGGTGTGGATGTGAGTGCCTGCTTCTCCCATGGCCAGTTGTATGTTGTCTGTTCCAGAGTCAGCTCCTCTGACAGCCTGGCCATTCTCTAGCCTGAAGGAAAGGCCTGAAGGAAAGGCTAAAGATGTAGCTTACCAGGAAGTCCTTAAAAATTAAAGTTATATATATATATATATATATATATATATATATATATATATATATACACACATACCTCCCAACATGATCCTCTCCAGGAGGGACACAATGCTCTGCTTCTGGACTTTTCTCTTAATTTATGATTGCCATCACCTGTATTGAACAGGGTAATGGACAAGAAAGGTGTTTCACCACAGGTGAGGCCAATCATAAATTAAGAGGGAAGTCCAGGAACAGAGCATTGTGTCCCTCCTGGAGAGGGTCATGTTGGGAGGTATGTATATATATATATATTATAAGGGCACGGTCGTGCCCTTATATTAAGGCTGAATCGAACAAACGGAATTCTCCCATAGGGAACTTCTGAGATGGGGGCATGGTGTTTGAGGGGCTACACCTCAAAACTGATTGGACGTACCGAGCTGAAATTTGGCATGGACGTGTAGAATCGTCACCCGCTGGTGCATGCCAAATTTCAGGGCAAAATAATAAAAAATGAGGAATTGAGAGTAAGCTAAAGTTCCAACTGTCAGTTTTTTTCTGCCACTCCCTCTGTGGCTTTTTGACATGGTTTTCCTATAGAGTGAATGAGGATTTTTTTGGGAAGGCATAACTCAGGATAGAGGACAAATTAAGACTTGGGGTTTGTTTTATTAGATAGAGTATGTCCCAGTGTAGTGCCTTTTGGGGTTGTGGTTTTTCAAAAAGTTATAGTTTTTTTTTAATTAAGTAAAATATGCCCCATTTTAAAGATAGGGCTTTTCAATTTGTTGCGCCTGCGCAGTGGCCGCCAGCAGGGGGTGAACATAGATGAGCTTGTCAAGTTGTGCACGAGGAGAGCGCGGGAAGCAGTGTCTCGTGCATGACGAGGACAGCTGCAGGCCGCGGGAGGACGAGAAGGAGGGAGCCTCTACAAGACCCGGAGGAGATCGCGGGACGTGAGCGACGGAGGGAGCCTTACTGGGGGAGGAGAACGACGGAGCAGAAGCCGGGTCCCCTTCAGGAGTGTCAGCGGGAGGAGATAGCCGCAGCTCGGAGGATGCCGGGCCCACTTAACTCAGCGGGAGCGTCGGCAGGATGTATGCCATCCTTTCTTATTTTTCTTATACTTCTCCCGCCCTGTTGTGTCCGCCCGCCCTGCTGTGTCCGCCCGCCCGGCCGCCCTGCTGTGTCAGCCCGCCCGGCCGCCCTGCTGTGTCCGGCCGCCCTGCTGTGTCCGCCCGGCCGCCCTGCTGTGTCCGTCCCCCGCCTGCCCGCCCGGCCGTGTCCGCCCGGCCTGCTGTGTCCGTCCTCCGATGCTGTGCCCGCCCTGCTGTGCCCGGCCGCCCGCCCGCCCTGCTGTGTCCATCCGGCCTGCTGTGTCCGTCCTGCCGTGTCCGTCCTCCGCCCTCCATGCTGTCTACGCCCATCCCCCCCCCGCCCTCCCTGCTGTCTACGCCCTCCCTGCTGTCTACGCCCACCCCCCCCCCGCCCTCCCAGCTGTCTACGCCCACCCCCCCCGCCCTCCCAGCTGTCTACGCCCACCCCCCCCGCCCTCCCAGCTGTCTACGCCCATCCCCCCCCGCCCTCCCTGCTGTCTACGCCCATCCCCCCCCGCCCTCCCTGCTGTCTACGCCCATCCCCCCCGCCCTCCCTGCTGTCTACGCCCATCCCCCCGCCCTCCCTGCTGTCTACGCCCATCCCCCCCCCGCCCTCCCTGCTGTCTACGCCCATCCCCCCCGCCCTCCCTGCTGTCTACGCCCATCCCCCCCGCCCTCCCTGCTGTGTACGCCCACCCCCCCGCCCTCCCTGCTGTGTACGCCCACCCCCCCGCCCTCCCTGCTGTGTCCGCCCATCCCCCCCCGCCCTCCCTGCTGTGTCCGCCCATCCCCCCCCGCCCTCCCTGCTGTGTACGCCCATCCCCCCGCCCTCCCTGCTGTGTACTCCCACCCACCCCCGCCCTCCCTGCTGTGTACGCCCACCCCCCGCCCACCCTGCTGTGTCCGCCCATCCCCCCCCCGCCCTCCCTGCTGTGTCCGCCCATCCCCCCCCCCGCCCTCCCTGCTGTGTCCGCCCATCCCCCCCGCCCTCCCTGCTGTGTACGCCCACCCCCCCGCCCTCCCTGCTGTGTACGCCCGCCCTCCCTGCTGTGTCCGCCCACCCCCCCCGCCCTCCCTGCTGTGTCCGCCCATCCCCCCCGCCCTCCCTGCTGTGTCCGCCCATCCCCCCCGCCCTCCCTGCTGTGTCCGCCCATCCCCCCCCGCCCTCCCTGCTGTGTACGCCCATCCCCCCCGCCCTCCCTGCTGTGTACGTCCACCCCCCCCCCCCCGCCCTCCCTGCTGTGTACGTCCACCCCCCCCCCCGCCCTCCCTGCTGTGTCCGTCCATCCCCCCCCCGCCCTCCCTGCTGTGTCCGTCCATCCCCCCCGCCCTCCCTGCTGTGTCCGTCCATCCCCCCCGCCCTCCCTGCTGTGTCCGTCCATCCCCCCCCGCCCTCCCTGCTGTGTCCGTCCACCCCCCCCGCCCTCCCTGCTGTGTCCGTCCACCCCCCCCCCCGCCCTCCCTGCTGTGTCCATCCATCCCCCCCGCCCTCCCTGCTGTGTCCGTCCATCCCCCCCGCCCTCCCTGCTGTGTCCGTCCATATCCCTGCTGTGTCTGTCCATCCCCCCCCCCCCCGCCCTCCCTGCTGTGTCCGTCCATCCCCGCCCTCCCTGCTGTGTCCGTCCACCCCCCCCCCCCGCCCTCCCTGCTGTGTCCGTCCATCCCCCCCGCCCTCCCTGCTGTGTCCGTCCATCCCCCCCGCCCTCCCTGCTGTGTCCGTCCATATCCCTGCTGTGTCCGTCCACCCCCCCGCCCTCCCTGCTGTATCCGTCCATCCCCCCCGCCTTCCCTGCTGTGTCCGTCCATCCCCCCGCCCTCCCTGCTGTGTCCGTCCATCCCCCCCCGCCCTCCCTGCTGTGTCCGTCCATCCCCCCCCGCCCTCCCTGCTGTGTCCGTCCATCCCCCCCCCCCGCCCTCCCTGCTGTTTCCGTCCACCCCCCCCCGCCCTCCCTGCTGTGTCCGTCCATCCCCCCCGCCCTCCCTGCTGTGTCCGTCCATCCCCCCCGCCCTCCCTGCTGTGTCCGTCCATCCCCCCCCGCCCTCCCTGCTGTGTCCGTCCATCCCCCCCCGCCCTCCCTGCTGTGTCCGTCCATCCCCCCCGCCCTCCCTGCTGTGTCCGTCCATCCCCCCCCGCTCTCCCTGCTGTGTCCGTCCATCCTCCCCCGCCCTCCCTGCTGTGTCCGTCCATCCCCCCCGCCCTCCCTGCTGTGTCCGTCCATCCCCCCCGCCCTCCCTGCTGTGTCCGTCCATCCCCCCCGCCCTCCCTGCTGTGTCCGTCCATCCCCCCCCGCCCTCCCTGCTGTGTCCGCCCATCCCCCCCGCCCTCCCTGCTGTGTCCGTCCATCCCCCCCCGCCCTCCCTGCTGTGTCCGTCCATCCCCCCCCTGCCCTCCCTGCTGTGTCCGTCCATCCCCCCCGCCCTCCCTGCTGTGTCCGTCCATCCCCCCCTGCCCTCCCATCCCCCCCGCCCTCCCTGCTGTGTCCGTCCATCCCCCCCGCCCTCCCTGCTGTGTCCGTCCATCCCCCCCGCCGCCCTCCCTGCTGTGTCCGTCCATCCCCCCCGCCGCCCTCCCTGCTGTGTCCGTCCATCCCCCCCGCCCTCCCTGCTGTGTCCGTCCATCCCTCCCCGCCGTCCCCAGACGCATCACCTGACACTCACACGGACCTGACACACACGCACACATTCACACGCAGCGCCTGACACACACAGACGCGCAGCGCCTGACACACACAGACGCGCAGCGCCTGACACACACAGACGCGCAGCGCCTGACACACACAGACGCGCAGCGCCTGACACACACAGACGCGCAGCGCCTGACACACACAGACGCGCAGCGCCTGACACACACAGACGCGCAGCGCCTGACACACACAGACGCAGCACCTGACACACACACACACGCAGCACCTGACACACACACGCAGCACCTGACACACACACGCAGCACCTGACACACACACGCAGCACCTGACACACACACTCACGCACCTGACACATGCACTCACACGCAGCACCTGACATACTCACACGCAGCACCTTACACACACACACACATGCAGCACCTGACACACACACGCAGCACCTGACACACGCAGACATGCAGCACCTGACACACGCAGACACGCAGCACCTGACACACGCAGACACGCAGCACTTGACATGCAGCACCTGACACACACACACGCAGCACCTGACACACACACACACACACACACAGCACCTGACATTCAGACATGCAGCGCCTGACACATACACACACGCAGACATGCAGCGCCTGACATGCAGCACCTGACAGACACACACACAGACATGCAGCACCTGACACACACACACACAAATATGCAGCACTTGACACACCCACACACATACAGACATGCAGCACCTGACACACACACACACAGGCAGCACCTGACACACACACACAGACGCAGCACATGACACTCACACGGACCTGACACACGCACACACTCACACGCAGCACCTGACACACACACACAGACGTGCAGCGCCTGACACACACAGACGCGCAGCGCCTGACACACAGGCACGCAGCACCTGACACACACACACAGACGCGCAGCACCTGACACACACACACACAGACGCGCAGCACCTGACACAGACGCGCAGCGCCTGACACACACACACAGACGCGCAGCGCCTGACACACACACACAGACGCGCAGCGCCTGACACACACAGACGCGCAGCGCCTGACAGACACAGACACGCAGCGCCTGACACACGCAGCGCCTGACAGACACGCGCACTCACACGCAGCACCTGACAGACACGCGCACACGCACTCACACGCAGCACCTGACAGACATGCGCACACGCACTCACACGCAGCGCCTGACAGACACGCGCACTCACACGCAGCGCCTGACACACACGCGCACTCACAGGCAGCGCCTGACACGCACACACACTCACACGCAGCGCCTAACACACTCACACGCAGCGCCTGACACGCACATACTAGTGATGAGTGGGTTCGGTTCGTCGGAATCCGGACCCCCCGAACTTCACCCCTTTTACACGAGGCAGGTTCGAACCTTCCCGCCTTGCTCGGCTAACCCAAGCGCGCCCGAACGTCATCATCCCGCTGTCGGATTCTCACGAGATTCGGATGTCTGCATTCGTGGAAAGGGGTCCCATGTGTAAACATGGGACCCCTTTCAGTCCGTCTGGTCCGGGTGTTCGGTTTGTTGTTTTGCCAAGTACGTGGATTTAATCTGGAACCTGGATCAGGTGAGTATAATTATCTTTTATTTTCAGGTACCCGTGGATTCTACTTGGAGAAGAGGACCGACTGCTTCGTGTCAACATAGGTAAGTATGTGTGTGTCGGCAGGTGTGAAATAAAGTTATACTTTCACGGTGTCTGTGTCCTGTTTTTATTTGGGTATTTTTTTTCCAGTAGAACTACAGGTACCAGCGGGCCCGTTTTTCTCCCGCATGCTGGTACTTGTGGTTCTCAAAGTACCAGCTTGCGGGGGAGGCTTGCTGGGACTTGTAGTACTACTGGAAAAAACAATATTCTTTCAATTTTCTCAAGGCTATCAGCCTCCCATCCGCAGCCCTTGGATGGGGGGGACAGCCTCGGGCTTCACCCTTGGCCCTTGGGTGGCTGGGGGGGGGGACCCCTTGATTGAAGGGGTCCCCACTCCCCCAGGGTACCCCGGCCAGGGGTGACTAGTTGGATATTTAATGCCACGGCCGCAGGGCACTGTATAAAAGTGACCCCCGGCTGTGGCATTATCTGTCCAGCTAGTGGATCCCGATGCTGGTGTAAAAAATACGGGGGTCCCCTACTCTTTTTGTCCCCCGTATTTTTTGCACCAGCACCAGGCGCAGAGCCCGGTGCTGGTTTTAAAAATACGGGGGATCCCCTGTCCGTTTTTCCCCCGGATTTTTAGAACCAGGACCGGCTCGAAGAGCCCGAGGCTGGTTATGCTTTGGAGGGGGGACCCACGCAATTTTTTTTTCCGGGTTTTTTACATTCCATTTAAAAAAATAATAATCTTTTAAAAAATATATAAATAATACTTGTGCCTCCAAAAAAGACAAACCAAGTACCTAATCCCTTCTAATATAGATATGCTATTACCAAAAAAACAACAACTTTTATTTATTAGATTCCGCCTGCAAAGTGTGACGGATTGAAAATGACGAATTTACTGTTTAAAAGCACTGTTGTCGAATTTACAAACTTCAATTGAATATACTTTTGTCGAATTGCTGCATTTGTACCATTGCAGAAAAGTCGAATTTGTCAAATGACGAATTTTAAAAAGTCGAATTTTGAAAGCCTGTAAGAATAGGCCCCGCCCCCTTCTTCACATCAGCCGTCCCCTTCTACCCCTGTACCTTGCTCTCTCCTGTCTGTGTTCTCTCCCGTCTGTAGGACTAGGCCCCGCCCCCTTCTTACCCTCCAGTGACTGCTCTCTCCTGACAAGTGGACCAGGCCTGCCCCCTACACGCTGCTGGTGTCTTCATTGTTACTTGGTCTGGAGCTCCGTTGGGGAGAGAACTCACGTGAGCTCATTAAGAATGAGGAACTGGGATGTGCACCTGGCACACACGCACACACACACACGCACACACGCAGCACCTGACACACACGCAGCACCTGACACACACGCAGACACGCAGCACCTGACACACACACACACACGCAGCACCTGACACACACACACAGCACCTGACACACACACACGCAGCACCTGACACACACACACACGCAGCACCTGACACACAGACACGCAGCACCTGACACACACACACGCAGACATGCAGCACCTGACACACACATGCAGCACCTGACAGACACGCACACACAAAGACACGCAGCACCTGACACACACGCAGCATTTGACACACACACGCAGACACGCAGCACCTGACACACAGACATGCAGCGCCTGACACACGCAGACATGCAGCACCTGGCACACACATGCAGCACCTGAAAGACACACACACACAGACATGCAGCACCTGACACACCCACACACACAGACATGCAGCACCTGACACACCCACACACATACAGACATGCAGCACCTGACACACACACAGGCAGCACCTGACACATATATACATGTGGCATTTAACGCACGCACGCACAGCACCTGACACACAATCATATACACACGCAGCACCTGCTACTCACACATATATACACATGCAGCACCTGCCACTCCCACATACATGAACAGCACCTAACACACACATATATACATGCAGCACCTGACACACACATACACGCGCAGCACCTGACATTCGCACACATGCAGATGCGACACCTGACACAAACACATACACTCTCAACACCTGACACCCACGTGGCAGCTGACGCATACAAATGAAGCCCCTGAGATACACACATATACACGTGCAGCACCTGAGACACACACACACACATGTATGTACACGCGCGGCTCCAGGCACACACATACGTACGTACACGCGCGGCACCTGACACACACACACACACACACACACGTACATACACGTGTGGCACCTGACACACACACACGTATGCACACGCGTGGCTCCTGACACACATACACACATGTACGTACACGCGCGGCTCCTGACACACACACATACACATATATGTACGTACACGCGCGGTTCCTGACACCCACACACATGGACATGCGCGGCTCCTGGCACACACACACGTACACGTGCGGCACCTGACACATACACGCGTGTACGTACACACATGCACAGCACCTGACATACACATGTAGGTACGCGCCACCTGACACACACACACGTACACGCACGACACCTGACACACGTACGTACACGCACGGCACCTGACGCACACGTACGTGCACGCACGGCACCTGACGCACACGTACATACTAGTGATGAGTGGGTTCGGTTCGTCGGAATCCGAACCCCCCGAACTTCACCCATTTTACACGGGTCCGAGGCAGGTTCGAACCTTCCCGCCTCGCTCGGCTAACCCGAGCGCGCCCGAACGTTGTCATCCCGCTGTCGGATTCTCGCGAGATTCGGATGTCTGCATTCGTGGACATGGGACCCCTTTCAGTCCGTCTGGTCCGTGTGTTCGGTTTGTTGTTTTGCCAAGTACGTGGATTTAATCTGGAACCTGGATCAGGTGAGTATAATTTATCTTTTATTTTCAGTTACCCGTGGATTCTACTTGGAGAAGAGGACCGACTGCTTCGTGTCAACATAGGTAAGTATGTGTGTGTCGGCAGGTGTGAAATAAAGTTATACTTTCACGGTGTCTGTGTCCTGTTTTTATTTGGGTATTTTTTTCCCAGTAGAACTACAGGTACCAGCGGGCCCGTTTTTCTCCAGCATGCTGGTACTTGTGGTTCTCAAAGTACCCGCTTGCGGGGGAGGCTTGCTGGGACTTGTAGTACTACTGGAAAAAACAATATTCTTTCAATTTTCTCAAGGCTATCAGCCTCCCATCCGCAGCCCTTTTATGGGGGGGACAGCCTCGGGCTTCACCCCTGGCCCTTGGGTGGCTGGGGGGGGGGACCCCTTGATTGAAGGGGTCCCCACTCCCCCAGGGTACCCGGGCCAGGGGTGACTAGTTGGATATTTAATGCCACGGCCGCAGGGCACTGTATAAAAGTGACCCCCGGCTGTGGCATTATCTGTCCAGCTAGTGGAGCCCGATGCTGGTGTAAAAAATAAGGAGGACCCCTACTCTTTTTGTCCCCCGTATTTTTTGCACCAGGCGCAGAGCCTGGTGCTGGTTTTAAAAATACGTGGGATCCCCTGTCCGTTTTTCCCCCGGATTTTTAGAACCAGGACCGGCTCGAAGAGCCCGAGGCTGGTTATGCTTTAAGGGGGGACTCCACGCAATTTTTTTTACGGGTTTTTCACATTCCATTTAAAAAATAATAATAATCTTTTAAAAAATATATAAATAATACTTGTGCCTCCAAAAAAGACAAACTAAGTACCTAATCCCTTCTAATATAAATAGATATGATATTACCAAAAAAGAAAACTGCAAAAAAAAACATGTTTTTACATTTTTTTATTAGATTCCGCCAGCAAAGTGTGGCGGATTGAAAATGACGAATTTACTGTTTAAAAGCACTGTTGTCGAATTTACAAACTTCAATTGAATATACTTTTGTCTAATTGCCGCATTTGTACCATTGCAGAAAAGTCGAATTTGTCAAATGTCGAATTTTTAAAAAAATCGAATTTTGAAAGCCTGTAAGAATAGGCCCCGCCCCCTTCTTCACATCAGCCGTCCCCTTGTACCCCTGTACCTTGCTCTCTCCTGTCTGTGCTCTCTCCCGTCTGTAGGACTAGGCCCCGCCCCCTTCTTACCCTCCAGTGACTGCTCTCTCCTGACAAGTGGACCAGGCATGCCCCTACACGCTGCTGGTGTCTTCATTGTTACTTGGTCTGGAGCTCCGTTGGGAAGAGAACTCACGTGAGCTCATTAAGAATGAGGAACTGGGATGCTTTAATTTTATTGTGAGTAGTGTAGTGTGGTGATGTAGTATGTTGTATGGGGGGTATAGTGTAATTATGAAGTGCAGCATATGGGAGGGCTATAGCATAGTGATGTAGTGTGGCATATGGGGGGTGGTAGCGCATAGGCGTGCGTACAGGGGGTGCCTGGTGCGCACAGGCACTCCCTAATGTCCAGCATCGCTGCACGCCACGCTTGCTGTAGCACAGTGATCACTGAGTGTGTGATCGGTGGAGCCTAGCCTGCAGCTCATTTCCGTACCTCCCACCACCGATGCGCCCGCCCCCCCTCTTCCTGCTGCTAATACTATGCTGAGTGCATTAGTTGGCGGCCTCACTGCGGGGACTGGCGTCACCTTGCAATGTGACTTGGTGATGTCCGCCCATGCTCTCCTCCCGCCCACCTGTGCTTTCCTCCCGCTGCGGTCTCTCAGTCCTAGTGTGCCGCGGCCGCCACACCACTGGGGACTGGGAGCCGCCGGCAGACACATTCTGCTGAGACTTACTTGTCAGTGCGGGTACCGGACGGCAGGCGGCGGGTGGGAGGGCAGACGGGGAGCAGGTGTCACAAGGAGTGTGTGGGTAACTAATTCACAATACTTCCGCTCAACGTGGCACTGCTGGTCCTTCATCTCCCATGTCTCTTCACCAGGTGGCGGGCGGCCCGGAAATTAAGTGATGTGTTGTGCAGCAGTCAGTGTGAAGTGACTGTGAGTAACACTGGTGGTGCTGATGATGCTGCTGCAGAATCGGGAAGCAATTAATTCATAAATATAATGTACTCTATCAATGTATTATACATACATAAACATGGACATACGTGTATTTGTGTATACATGTATATACATGAGTGTGTGTGTGTGTGTGTGTGTGTGTGTATATATATATATATATATATATATATATATATATATATGACTTGGGGTTTGTTTCATTAGATAGAGCATGTCCCAGTGAAGTGCCTTTTGGGGTTGTGGTTTTTCAGAAAGTTACAGGTTTTTTTTAATTAAGAGAAATATGCCCCATTAGAGATCGGGCATTTCAATTTGTTGCGCCTGCACAGTGGCCGCCAGCAGGGGGTGTATTAGAGTGCCTTCACTTGAGAGCCGCAATATGGCCGCCTTCTCCCCGGTTATTCTGTAAATAGGAAAATAACCTCACAGGTTCACATAGGGCAGAGTTGCCACCACTAGTGCAGGGCTGTAACGTACAGTACTAAGGAAAAGCCATATACTAAAGCGGCACGGTGACCTCACCCCTCTCAGAGACACCAGGGCGCAGCACACTGTACGGGGTACACTTGGTACACACACCTGTTAGCTCAGGGCAGCACTATAGGACCCTCCTGTAATGCTGTGCTGGAGGCGTGTAGTGATCAGGGCACTGGGAGACTGGCTGGCTGGTCTCCGTCTCTGCTGCCTATAGAACTTCCACCTCTGTTATATATCAGGGCTGCTCTCCTGTGTGTTCTCTTCCTCTCCTACTTCACACTGGAACTAGCCGCCCAGAGAACGAGAGGGCAGCGGCTGACATCAGAGAGGGTGCAGCAATCTGTGTGGGCAGAGCCCCTCACAGCAAGGTGTCCTTTTGCTGTGCCCCATGTAATCACTGTGATCCATACAGACTCTCACCCTGGTAAGCTCTCTATTTATTATTTATTTTTGTACACTGCAGCATGCTCGAGGGAAGGGAGCAGGCACCCCCCCACCCCACCGCCACTACTCCTCCGCCAGCATCACTGCCGAGCCGGTCAGTGTTCCGGTGGCAATGAGCAGTAGGCAGCCACCAGCAACAACAGCCAGGAAGCTGTTACTCCCGGCAGCAGTAGCGTCAAGCTGCAATTCAGCCAGCGGCACGATGATCCGGGAGACAGTGGCAGCACAGGGAAGCAGTACCCCCTCCAATCGCAGCACCAACCTGGAGACTGAGGCAGCAACCCACCCCCAGCAGCAGCACCACCCTGATGATAGGTAAGATGCATTTTGGTGTCACAAGAAGGTGGCCGGAGTAGTGGCTGGCTGTGGTCACACCCCGGGCAAAAGTGATAGTGATTTCAGTGTTCCCTTGCGCGGGGATTGGATGTGTAGATGTATGAAGGCTATGTTTGTATAGATGTGAGCGGCAGTGTGCGGATGTATGAGAGCGGCAATGTACAGCTGTATGAGTGCGATGGTGTGCGGCTGTAAGAGTGCGATGGTGTGCGGCTGTAAGAGTGCGATGGTGTGCGGCTGTAAGAGTGCAATGGTGTGCGGCTGTAAGAGTGCAATGGTGTGCGGCTGTAAGAGTGCGGCAGTGTGCGGATGTATGAGAGCGGGGTTGTACGGATGTATGAGAGCGGCAGTGTATGGATGTATGAGAGCAGCAGTGTACAGTTGTGTGAGAGCGGCAGTGTATGGATGGCAGCATCATGGGGAGGGATGTCAGAATGCTGTTATAGGGTTCCTAATACAAAATGGAATCCGTATAGTGGGCGGGGCTGCACCATGGCACCACGTTGGGCTTGATGGGCAGGTAGTGCGGCAAGCACACCCAAATTGGCGTCTGACGTCGCCCGCAGTCCACACTGTTGTGAGGAGTCAGAGTTAATTTTGACTGTGTAGTGTACTCACAGAGGACCTACCGCCCGTCCCCTCCTCGCATCTGAGCAGCAGGTCAGTCTCTTATTTTCTTTTTAATCAGGAGAGGCCGAGTGAACTCTGAGCAGGGGGGCAGAGCTACATGGGACCCAGAGGGGCTGCTGTGCTGTCAGAGAGGAAGAGAGAGATGAAGCTACTGCAGATCCCCAGCTGATTGTGAGGTGCCGGGTTGAAGGGTGATGTGATCACCCTTCTCCCTCGCTGCAGCTGGGGACCGCATCTAGGCTTCCTCCATCGAGTGCATGCGGCGCAGCAGTGGGCGGCGTGTAATGAGTTTGTCTGACTCATTATACTGCTGCCTGTTGTGGACACCTCCGTCCGTACGGACTGGTGTACATGCCCAGCACAGAGGTGACAGTGTTGGTAGAAGTGCTGCCCAGCTCTGACCCTGCAGGCCTCCCTGATCTGGCTGCGGCCGCTGCTGCTGTGGCCTGAAACCCCTGCCGGTCCCCTCCATAGACTTCCGCCTGGCCAGCGCTGAGGTACTAGGGGTAGCCCAGCTGCGGGAAGGGTATGTCTCTGGCTTTCTCTCCGGCAGGGGAAGGTGACAGCGGCGGAGGAAGTGCTGCCCACCTCAGACACTACAGGCCTCCCCGATCCAGCTGCGGCCACAGCTGATGCTGCCAGAACCCCCTGCTGGTCTCCTTTGTTGACTGCCGCATGGCCAGTGCTGAAGTACTGGGGGTAAGCCAGCTACGGGAAGAGTGTCTCTGGCTCTCTCTCTCTGGCAGGGGAAGGAAGGGCTGATTCTCTGGCACAACAGGGAGGGCTGGGCTGCAGGAACACAGCACTGGAAGAAACAGGAGGCCGAACTCATGACCAAAAAGTGAGCAGTGCAGTGATCAGCCCCCTAGTCTTTCCCTCTCTCTGGGTGCAGAGCTGTATTCTACAGAGAGAGCTGGGATGGGAAGAAGGGGAACGGCACTTGACATACACATACACGCGCAACCTGACACACACATACACGTGCGGTACCTGACACACACACACGTAGCATCAGACACAATAAAATAAACATGCAGCACCTGACCCACACATACACGCGCAACACCTGACACACACACATATACACGTGCGGCACCTGACACACACACGTAGCATCAGACACAATTAAATAAACATGCAGCACCTGACACATGCATATACACGCAGCACCTGACACATACATATACACGCACACCATCAGACACACACATACACATGCAGCACCTTACTCACACACACATAGACACGTGTAGTACCTGACGCACACACATGTACACGCGCAGCACCTGACGCACACTCATGTACACACGCAGCACCTGACGCACACTCATGTACACGCGCAGCACCTAATGCACACTCATGTACACACGCAGCACCCGACGCACACTCATGTACACGCGCAGCACCTAATGCACACTCATGTACACGCGCAGCACCTGATGCACACATGTACACGCGCAGCACCTGACACAGACATACGTATTCATGCACAGCACCAGACCTACCCTTGTACACACGCGGAGCACCTGATACTCACACACATATACACCCGCAACACCTGACACACATACACGTGCGGCAGCTGACGCATACACACGCACCATCAGACACACTCGTATATACACGCAGCACCTGACACACATACACACACACACAGGAGCTGATACACAGGCAGCACCTGACACACACACACATATACACGCGCAGCACCTGACACCACGCACTCACACGTACAAGCAATGCATTTCACGCCTACCTCCAGCCTCAGT
This sequence comes from Pseudophryne corroboree, assembly GCF_028390025.1. NCBI lineage: Eukaryota > Metazoa > Chordata > Amphibia > Anura > Myobatrachidae > Pseudophryne > Pseudophryne corroboree. The sequence goes on from NC_086452.1 coordinate 84,099,855, forward strand.
CACAGGCTGCTGCCGCCTACCCCCCTCCCTGCATCAGCTGCAAAGGCAGCAAAATATTTTGACCAAAGTCTAAAGGCCCATACACATTAAACGATGTCGCTCTGTGAGCGACATCATCTAATGTTTCCCCCGGCCGGCCGGCGGCCAACTGTACACGCTGAGCGATATGACCGCTCATATCGCTCAGTGACGTCACGCCCCCGCCAGCCCTGCATGAAGGTCGTGGACGACAGTCCACATCCTTCATGCATGACCTACCGACAGCGACGATTGTTGCCGACCCGCGGGGCCGCGCATCGTTCGTCGCTGGCGGCATACACACTTAACGATAAAACGAGCGACATCGCTCAAAGAGGGGGAAAATGAGCGACGTTGCTCATTAAATCGTTAAGTGTGTATGGACCTTAAACAATTCGGTTTGGTTAATAAAATAATTTTGCACAGAACAGTGATGTTATACGAACATTTTCATTAAACATTTAAAAAATCAAATGTTTATTCTTACAGTGAAATTTTACATTTCTGAATAAAAAGAATAAATTTAAAAAAAGCGATGAAATTCCATAGACAAAAAACCTTACGGTTTCACATGTCCCATTAAGGCTTCTTAGACATGATCGAAATTTCAGAAACCTGTTGTAACTCTTCCACTCAAACTCCTAAAAGCAATGAAATTCCGATCATTAAGGCTGACGCCTTAATGGACGTGTTCCTTGCGCAATACAGATATGGTATGCCATCACAGCCTGTGGGTAAGTGCAGATTCAGCACTCTCACAGAGTGAGATTGCTGTCACTCACACAATGGTGGAGCTGCTAATTCACAGATTTGTGTGCTCATTGGAATACACACATGCAGTCTATGCAACTGAAGGTCTGAGCGGAAGACAAAGCTGCTCAGATGAGGTAAGAGTGTTGTTGATTGGAGGGAGGAGAGCGGTGTGGATGGGGGAACAGAAGTGTGTGGATAGAGTTGAACACTAAGCAGCACTGATGGGGGGGACAAAGAAACACGGGGTAATTCAGACCGCAGCAGCAGCAATCGCAGTCTGAATTAGTTTGTGAGGTGCGCACGTGCAATGGCCGCACTGTGCGTGCGTACCCCAGGAGCCCAGTGAGATGCTATCAGCATCTCACTGGCTGCGATCACCCTGCCTGATTGATAGGCAGAGGTGGTTGCGGGGAAGGAGGGGGGCGTGCAAACAGCGTTAGCATGCCATTGGCAGGGCATGGTCTGCACAACGGAGGCGTTTCCAGACCACTGGGGGGTGGGCTGTAGCGGTTATCCCCCTGCCAAGAGCACATGATCCACGAAATTTACCTTCAGGATGTCAGCTACATGAATGGGGTAAGAGTGGTGTGGATAGGGGGTAGATTAAGCAGCAAGTATGGGAAGGGAGACAGAGCGGTGCAGATGGGTTGAAAACACTGGCATGGATGGGTAGAAAACTGGTGCAGATGGGAGAGAAAATAGTGTGCCATGTACTGAAGGAGGCAGAGTGACGTTGAAGAAGGAAACACTGAGCAGCACAGAGAAGGAAACGGTGGTACAGACAAGGCACAGGTGGGGAAAGACAGATGGTGCAGATAAGTTAGTACAGACTAGCACAGATGGGAGAACACAGCAGTAGGGATTGGGGAAGACAGGGCAGCATGGGGGTGTATAGGGGAAGTAAGTGTAGATGCATAGACCGTAGATAGGGTATTATAGTTTTAGCAATTAACCAAGATGTTTGAGGGAGCTAAATGTGTATACTATGTGAGATGGATGTATGGAGTCAGAAGGATGTTGTAACAAGGTGGGATGGTTGTGGTGACCGAATGGGATGGTTGTGGGCACTGTGTGGGATGGGAGCACCACAAAACTGCTCAGACCTTCAGTTGCATAGACTGCATGTGTGTATTCCAATGAGCACACAAATCTGTGAATTAGCAGCTCCACCATTGTGTGAGTGACAGCAATCTCACTCTGTGAGAGTGCTGAATCTGCACTTACCCACAGGCTGTGATGGCATACCATATCTGTATTGCGCAAGGAACACGTCCATTAAGGCGTCAGCCTTAATGATCGGAATTTCATTGCTTTTTGGAGTTTGAGTGGAAGAGTTACAACAGGTTTCTGAAATTTCGATCATGTCTAAGAAGCCTTAATGGGACATGTGAAACCGTAAGGTTTTTTGTCTATGGAATATATATATAGATGTGTCCACATACATCTTTGCTATATCCCGCCATGTATGGATTGGTTTTGCATGCCATAGACTCAGAGATTTAGCCATGTCTTGTGATTATTCTTAACTTGCTTCTTTAATATGTTACTTTATATATATTCTATTATGGCAAACTAAAATTTTAAAATCCATCCACTCGCTACTCGTGAAAAACAGCTAAGCCGTGTTTTGCATGTTGTGCCAAATTTAGCAAAATAGCAAAGATGCAAGTGGACAATGCCGGCACTCACTGATTCCTAACAAGGGGGGTCATTCCGAGTTGTTCGCTCGTTATTTTTTTCTCGCAACGGAGCGATTAGTCGCTAATGCGCATGTGCAATGTCCGCAGTGCGACTGCGCCAAGTAAATTTGCTATGCAGTTAGGTATTTTACTCACGGCATTACGAGGTTTTTTCTTCGTTCTGGTGATCGTAATGTGATTGACAGGAAGTGGGTGTTTCTGGGCGGAAACTGGCCGTTTTATGGGTGTGTGCGAAAAAACGCTACCGTTTCTGGGAAAAACGCGGGAGTGGCTGGAGAAACGGAGGAGTGTCTGGGCGAACGCTGGGTGTGTTTGTGACGTCAAACCAGGAACGAAACTGACTGAACTGATCGCAGATGCCGAGTAAGTGTGGAGCTACTCAGAAACTGCTAAGAAGTGTCTATTCGCAATTCTGCTAATCTTTCGTTCGCAATTTTGATAAGCTAAGATTCACTCCCAGTATGCGGCGGCTTAGCGTGTGCAAAGCTGCTAAAAGCAGCTTGCGAGCGATCAACTCGGAATGACCCCCAAGGTACTGTGCGGTGCCACCTAAATAAGCTGCAAGCAGCATCAGCACAGTGGGGGTCAGTGGCGTAACTAGAAATTTTTCTCCCCCAAGCCAAAAAATTCTTCGGCGCACCCCCCCCCCCCCCCCCCCCTTTCATGCTCCATAATTGGGAGCAAGAAAGGGATAAATATGCGCGCGCCTTCGGCGCGCTTGCCAAAAAAGGGGAGTGGTTTTGTTGGAGTGGGCGTGGTTTCACATAAAGGGGCGTGGCATTGCAGGAAAAGACTACCTTATACCCCAGTTTTGCAACCTGCACGCCCATACGTTGGCCACCACAGGAAAGAAAAATAATCCTGATTCATGCCCCTTACATTATTTGTCATTTTTCCTCCTTATAGTAATGCCCAGTATACATTATGCCACAAACTGCAATGGCCCTTAGACATTATGCCGCACACAATAATGCACGACACAATATGCACACACTGTAATGCCCCCGACACATTATGCCACACACCGTAATGTCTGTGACACATTATGCCACACACCGTAATGCCTGTGACACATTATGACAGGAATCGTAATGCCCGTTATACATTATGCTACACACTGCAATGCCCCTGATACATTATAGCACATACAATGTCTGTGACACATTATGACACACACCGCAATGTCCGTGATACATTATGCCACACACTGCAATGCCCGATACATTATAGCACATACAATGCCTGTGACACATTATGCCACACACTGCAATGACCTTGAGACATTATACCACAATGCCCGTGATATAGTATACCATACACCGTAATGCCTGTGACACATACCGCAATGCCCTGCCCGTTATACCCTATGCCACACATCGCAATGCCCGTTATGTATTATGCCACACTGCAATGACCCTGAGACATTATACCACATACTACAATGCCCGTGATATAGTATACCACACACCGTAATGCCTGACACATTATGACACACACCGCAATGTCCGTGATACATTATGCCACACACTGCAATGACCCTGAGACATTATACCACATATCACAATGCCCGCGATATAGTATACCATACACCGTAATGCCTGTGACACATTATGACACACACAGCAATGTCCGTGATACATTATGCCACACACCGTAATGCCCATTACACATTAAGTCCTACAGTAAGGCTTCTAATTACTTTTCAATTACCTGCTCGTTGTCAGGGGTTTCATGCACTGGGTGTCATGCTCGTTGCCAGGGGTTTCATGCTCTTGGTTCCATGCACGGTGCCAGGGGTTTTCATGCTCAGGGTGTCATGCTCGTTGCCAGGGGTTTCATGCACTGGGTGTCATGCTCGTTGCCAGGTGTTTCATGCACTGGGTGTCATGCTCGTTGCTAGGAGGTAGTCCTTGTTGCTAGGGCTGTGCTCCCAGTGCCACATATGTCCCCAGTGCCAGATATTCCCCCACGGTGCCAGGTACTTACATGCCCCAGTGCCAAATATAGTCGTCGTCCCCATGTGCCAGGTACATATATACCCCCCCAGTGCCACATATGCCCCCAGTGCCAGATATTCCCCCCCAGTGCCACATATGCCCCCAGTGCCAGATATGCCCCCAGTGCCATATATTCCCCCCCAGTGCCAAATATGCCCCCAGTGCCAGATATTCCCCCCCAGTGCCAGATATTCCCCCCGTGCCATATATGCCCCCAGTGCCAGATATTCCCCCCCAGTGCCAGATATTCCCCCCGTGCCATATATGCCCCCAGTGCCAGATATTCCCCCCCAGTGCCAGATATTCCCCCCGTGCCAGATATCCCCCCCAGTGCCATATATGCCCCCAGTGCCAGATATTCCCCCCCAGTGCCATATATGCCCCCAGTGCCAGATATTCCCCCCCAGTGCCATATATGCCCCAGTGCCAGATATCCCCCCCCCCAGTGCCAGATATTCCCCCAGTGCCAGATATTCCCCCCCAGTGCCAGATATGCCCCCAGTGCCAGATATTCCCCCCAGTGCCAGAAATGCCCCCAGTGCCAGATATTCCCCCCCAGTGCCATATATGCCCCCAGTGCCAGATATTCCCCCCCAGTGCCATATATGCCCCAGTGCCAGATATCCCCCCCCCCAGTGCCAGATATTCCCCCAGTGCCAGATATTCCCCCCCAGTGCCAGATATGCCCCCAGTACCAGATATTCCCCCCAGTGCCAGAAATGCCTCCCTCCCCCCCCCCCAGTGCCATATATGCCCCCAGTGCCAGATATTTACCACCACCCCCCCCCGCCATCGCTTTTTGGAGGGACACAGAGGGCACAGCTCGCCTCTCCTGTGTCCCTCCTGCTGCATCATCTCCGGCGGCCGCGGGTCTATTAGGGGGAAGTGCCGGTTCGTGAGCCAATTAGAGCTCACGGACGGCACTTCCCCCTATTAGACCCGCGGCCGCCGGAGATGATGCAGCAGGAGGGACACAGGGAGGCGCGCTGTGTTCCCTCCGTGTCCCTCCAACAAGCGGCGGAGGGAAGGAGACTGCAGACTGACATGCGGACGCTCGTCCGCATGTCAGTCTGCTGTAAATCAGTGGCGCCCTCGCCCCCAAGCCACCGCGAGGACTGCGGGGGCAGTAGTTACGCCACTGGTGGGGGTCATGCCGAGTTGATCGCACTCTGCAACATTTTGCAGCCCATGCGATCAGATAGTTGCCACCTATGGGGGAGTGTATTTTAGCTGTGCAAGTGTTGCGAACGCTTGTGCAGGGGAGCAGTACAAAAACATTTTGTGCAGTTTCTGAGTAGCTCTGAACTTGCTCAGCCACTGCGATCACTTCAGCCTGTCAGGTCCCGGAATTGACGTCAGACACTCGCCCTGCAAATGCCTGAACACGCCTGCGTTTTCCTCTCCACTCCCAGAAAACGGTCAGTTGACACCCCAGAACGCCTTCTTGCTGTCAGACACCTTGCGATCGCCGATGCGATCGAAATCTTCTTTAGAGCAATCGCTGCCTGGCATTCCCCGTCGCCGGGTAGTGATGCACCTGTGCATTGCAGCTGCAGCGCATGCGCATTTCGGACCCGATCGCACGGCAACGAAAAACTGCGGCGTACGATCGGGTCGGAATGACCCCCAATGTCCCAATGGCGGCACTCCAAATAAAGAAGTCCATTCATGCAATAGACCTGCTCTCTAACTTAGGGGGTAATTCAGAGTTGATTGCAGCAGCAAATTTGTTAGCAGTTGGGCAAAACCATGTGCACTGCAGGGAGGGCAGATATAACATTTGCAGAGAGAGTTAGATTTGGGTGGGTTATTTTGTTTCTGTGCAGGGTAAATACCGGCTGCTTTATTTTTACACTGCAATTTAGATTTCAGTTTGAACACACCCACCCAAATCTAACTCTCTCTGCACATGTTACATCTGCCCCCCTTGCAGTGCACATGGTTTTGCCCAACCGCTAACAAATTTGCCGCTGCGATCAACTCTTAATTACCCCGTTAGTAAGTAAATTATGGTAACCAGAAATATATCAAACCTTCTAAAGATGTACCAGTGAATGTATTACCTATAGCAAACAATATGATTCTATAGTACCTATCATTTTTCAAGAACATTGTATGACCTGGTTGCTATGGGAAACACCTCAACTTGGCCTTTCTTTAATAAATCTCACACTAAACACATACATGGGTATTACTATTGCTTGTAGCATGGTATTACTATAGCTTGTAGCCGGCACAGAGTCTGTGGATGACATGCACATGTGCCTGTCATCCATTCTTGGTTGCTTTGTAGAGCAAAGTAGCAGTGTCAGAGCGTCCTCCTCAACTTCTCCCCCGTCTACGGGACACTGTGCCCTCAGGTGGGACTTGTCCCGCTGGAATAAGGACAGTTGGGAGGTATGCAATGTGTGGGTGCCCCTAATGTATGGGGCCCCCAGGACAGCCGCCCTGCCCCTCCCTTAATCCGTCCATGGGCCCTCATTCCGAGTTGTTCGCTCGCAAGGCGAATTTAGCAGAGTTGCTCACGCTAAGCCGCCGCCTACTGGGAGTGAATCTTAGCTTCTTAAAATTGTGACCGATGTATTCGCAATATTGCGATTACAAACTACTTAGCAGTTTCAGAGTAGCTTCATACTTACTCGGCATCTGCGATCAGTTCAGTGCTTGTCGTTCCTGGTTTGACGTCATAAACACACCCAGCGTTCGCCCAGACACTCCTCCGTTTCTCCAGCCACTCCCGCGTTTTTTCCGGAAATGGTAGCGTTTTTATCCACACGCCCATAAAACGCCGTGTTTCCGCCCAGTAACACCCATTTCCTGTCAATCACACTACGATCGCCGGAGCGAAGAAAAAGCCGTGAGTAAAAATACTATCTTCATAGCAAAATTAATTGGCGCAGTCGCAGTGCGAACATTGCGCATGCGTACTAAGCAGAAAAACGCTGCGATGCGAAGAAAATTACCGAGCGAACAACTCGGAATGAGGGCCATGGTTACTCTATTAGAGGTTCAGTTACCTGGCAGGGCAGGAGAACGCTACACATGGGTTCCTGGTTCACTTCTACTGAAACTGCATCAAGATTCACCCTACTGTCAGTCTAAAGGCTGGTCACATCAACAACACAACAACAACAGGCCATGTATTCTCTAATCAGGGCCAAAATGAAGATAAAAAGTACCAGAACAAAAGGGAATCCACAGCGCTGTTTCCATTTAATTCCCTTTAAGTTTCCAGGGATTGCTTGTTCTCATACAGCAGTTCCTTTATAGAAATCTGACTCTTAAATAAAATCTCAGTTCTCAATAATATCTCACAAAGAATCCCGTTTTCTGAGCCACACATGAAGCACACACAAAAGTCAAAGTCAGAATTTCCAAATATCCAGGTACAAATGGAATCCAAAAAAACAGTAAAAACGTTTTATTTTTTAAAAGATTAAAAAGTTCTTCTTGCTCATAGCGTATGGCACATTGCAAGCAGAATACAGCGGTATACAATCCTGGCTTTATAGATCTTAATACACGGGGGAGCTCACTGGCATGCAGTCCTGGCTGGCAGATGTAAACACACACAGAAAAGCTCATCGGACCCTCAGGACGCCGTTGTTTTGAGGTGACCTTCCTCCACTGGGAGTTACTTTACCCGCAGTCTCCCCCCGTCTTCAGCTGGCTGTCCGCTGGTTGCGAGCCTCTGAGTGCCGGCCAGGTTTCTCCGCACCCTTACCGCTCCCAAACAGCCGCTTCCCTGTACCACACAACGTACAGTGACCAAGTCCACCTGCTGCCCACGCATTTCTACCCAAATTGTGTCTTTGTCAAGGCATAGGTGGGCTTGGTCTGGTCACTAATGTATACTGCGTCCCAAGAATCTACTAGGCTCACTCCTGTGTACAACTATACATCGTCTCTGATAATTTAAAGGTGTACCTGCTTTCCTTATACACAGCCAAATAAAAAAAATTCTACAATTGGCAATCATATGATATAGTTTTACAGTACAAATGCAAAAGTTCTATAAACTCTACTAAATATTCCTAGCTAACATATTGGTCACCTGAGGCAAAACATAATTGGCGCCCACCCCCAACATGTCCTCAAATTCACATGCCCCCCCCCCCCCCCAGGGTGAAGAAACATGCCCATAGTTCCTGAAGGCTGTGATAGGGTCAAGTATGTCAGGTAGAGGTGAATGAGGCCATATTGCTCCCTGCACCATGATTCACGCGTGGGGAGATGTTCATAACTGAAGTCGGAGGACCTACACAGGCAGCGGAGCAGGAGCAATGTGCTGTGCGATCAGAGCTGCAGGCTGAGCAGTGCACAGAGGTCGGCAGGCAGTGACACATGATGCCGGGTATGGTGCTCTGGAGCCTGCAGCTGAGCTCAGTGGATGGAAGATGGTGGGTATTGAAGGCAGGTGGTGAAGGAGCGGTGATGCAAGGTGCAAGCTCACGGTGGTCAGTGCAGGCACCACGATCATCGCTACATGGGGCCTCTCCCTGGGAGCAATTGGGAGTCCAGGAGATGGAGTGCGGGATCCCAGGAGAGAGACAGGTGTCCGTGTGCCACATTATATGCACACAGTGTGTATATAGAAACCTGTGTGCCGTGGTTGGCAGGCTGTGGGTCTGCAGGGGTGTGCCTGGCAGGGCATGCTGCTGTCTATTCTGTCTCAGCCCCGGGGCACATGCCCCCCCCCCCCAGTAACGGCCCTGCTCTAATAAAGTAGTTAGTCATACCTTTGTTAAGGCAGTCCAACCCCCTCTAGTGGCTAACCACAACCCTGAACTTAAGCATTGGCCTCTACCACTGCATACCCTGGTGGGCCCTTCGGGCCCTAGTCCTCTAGTGGTACCTAAGCATAAGCTGGCACCTAATTTATTAAGCACACATGATGCCCACCAGAAAACACCTTACTGATGTGCAGGAGTGGTGGAAACCTTAGAAGATGTGTGCTGAGCAAAGGTTTAAAGGACCAGAGTGGCCTATCTGACCACATTAGAATGACTCTTTCATTAATAATTGTTATATAAACACTGCTCAGTATAGCCTCACTATCACGCAAAGAATTATAATGTGCCTAGGGGCAGCCTGACCACTAAATTCACCCCTGATTATGCTATACGCCCCAAGCCGAATTTGCATTGTGCAGAGGACATTTTACATGTTGTAAATGAATATGTTCTTATCTATTAACTGCACTCTATATTGTTGCTGGTAGATGTGTGGCTATTGGTTGGCCATTGGCCCTGGTATGGTTCTACATTCCTTACTTGCCAGCAGGTAATCACCTACAGAACTGTCCAGTTACCAAGCAGAGTGAATGTACATGTAGATTAGATGGAGACATGAGTAACAGAAGTAAAGTTAAGGTTCAGAGATACATCAATTGATTATGAATATTTAAAAAAAAAGGCAGTAATGCAAAATCCATCCAAATTAACATCATATAAAGAAATAAATGGAGTGTCTATAAAAAATGACGAGACACCATAAATAATCATCATTAACCTAATTCAGTCACTACTAATCAGCAGAGGACAATGTTACAACTGAGAAAGCAATATGCTTCTTAATTCTGATGCGACGTGAAGGTTACCTGTCTATAAAGTCACTTGAAATAGATTTCGGCATAAAGTAATCTGTTTAATCTATCTTTTACTTATTCCTGCCGAGTCTCATTACCGCCCCAGCAGCAGGTGGAGACCAAAAGCTTATAAATACACAGGATGTCATCACAGATCAAATCCTTGCTGAGAACTAAAAAAGGTTACTATTGTGATGAAATGGTTAAGTGGAGTTTTTCCACTCCTGGCACCAAAGCCAGATGAATGTCTTTTCTTTGTGGGCATGTTATATCATATAATTGCGGCGCTATTTCCATTCTATCGTATTGTATGTTCTGACAGCCGCAAATGGATGCAAGAAGGGATGGAGAAACAGGGAAGTTATTTTATTCCTTAGCGCACAATTAGATGCCTTTTCTTCCTCTGACAGAAGCGGTTACCATTGTGCTACGCATGTAAATATAGATAAAAGCATCATAAATCAAAATTGCATGGCCCGCATGCTCCGTACACTTTTTTTTCTCTGACGTCCTAAGTGGATGCTGGGGACTCCGTCAGGACCATGGGGATTAGCGGCTCCGCAGGAGACAGGGCACAAAACTAAAGCTTTAGGATCAGGTGGTGTGTACTGGCTCCTCCCCCTATGACCCTCCTCCAAGCCTCAGTTAGGTTTTTGTGCCCGTCCGAGCAGGGTGCAATCTAGGTGGCTCTCTTAAGGAGCTGCTTAGAAAAAGTTTTTAGGTTTCTTATTTTCAGTGAGTCCTGCTGGCAACAGGCTCACTGCATCGAGGGACTTAGGGGAGAGAAGTTCAACTCACCTGCGTGCAGGATGGATTGGCTTCTTAGGCTACTGGACACCATTAGCTCCAGAGGGAGTCGGAACACAGGTCTCACCCTGGGGTTCGTCCCGGAGCCGCGCCGCCGACCCCCCTTGCAGATGCTGAAGATTGAAGGTCCAGAAACCGGCGGCAGAAGGCTTTTCAGTCTTCATGAAGGTAGCGCACAGCACTGCAGCTGTGCGCCATTGTTGTCACACACTTCACACCAATGGTCACGGAGGGTGCAGGGCGTTGCTGGGGGCGCCCTGGGCAGCAATGTATAATACCTTATTCTGGCTAAAAATACATCACATATAGCCCCTGGAGGCTATATGGATGTATTTAACCCCTGCCAGGTCTCAGAAAAACGGGAGAAGAAGCCCGCCGAAAAGGGGGCGGGGCCTATTCTCCTCAGCACACAGCGCCATTTTCCCTCACAGAAAGGCTGGTGGGAAGGCTCCCAGGCTCTCCCCTGCACTGCACTACAGAAACAGGGTTAAAACAGAGAGGGGGGGCACTTATTTGGCGATATGTATATATATATTAAAATGCTATAAGGGAAAAACACTTATATAAAGGTTGTCCCTGTATAATATAGCGTTTTTGGTGTGTGCTGGCAAACTCTCCCTCTGTCTCCCCAAAGGGCTAGTGGGGTCCTGTCCTCTATCAGAGCATTCCCTGTGTGTGTGCTGTGTGTCGGTACTTGTGTGTCGACATGTATGAGGACGATGTTGGTGAGGAGGCGGAGCAATTGCCGGTAATGGTGATGTCACTCTCTAGGGAGTCGACACCGGAATGGATGGCTTATTTAAGGAATTACGTGATAATGTCAACACGCTGCAAGGTCGGTTGACGACATGAGACGGCCGGCAAACCAATTAGTACCTGTCCAGGCGTCTAAAACACCGTCAGGGGCGTTAAAACGTCCTTTTACCTCAGTCGGTCGACACAGACACAAACACGGACACTGACTCCAGTGTCGACGGTGAAGAAACAAACGTATTTTCCTTTAGGGCCACACGTTACTTGTTAAGGGCAATGAAGGAGATGTTACATATTTCTGATACTACAAGTACCACAAAAAAGGGTATTATGTGGAGTGTGAAAAAACTACATGTGGTTTTTCCTGAATCAGATAAATTAAATGAGCGTGGGTTCCCCCCGATAGAAAATTATTGGCGGTATACCTTTTCCCGCCAGAAGTTATGGCGCGTTGGGAAACACACCTTAGGGTGGATAAGGCGCTCACACGCTTATAAAAACAAGTGGCGTTACCGTCTCCAGATACGGACGCCCTCAAGGAGCCAACTGATAGGAGATTGAAAAATATCCTAAAAAGTATATACACACATACTGGTGTTATACTGCGACCAGCGATCGCCTCAGCCTGGATGGGCAGCGCTGGGGTGGCTTGGTCGGATTCCCTGACTGGAAATATTGATACCCTTGACAGGGACAGTATTTTATTGACTATAGAGCATTTAAAAGATGCATTTCTATATATGCGAAACTCTGGCATCAAGAGTAAGTGCGATGTCCATATCTGCCAGACGATGTTTCTGGACACGACAGTGGTCAGGTGATGCAGATTCCAAACGGCACATGGAAGTATTACCGTATAAAGGGGAGGAGTTATTTGGGGTCGGTCCATCGGACCTGGTGGCCACGGCAACAGCTAGAAAATCCACCTTTTTTACCCCAAGTCACATCTCAGCAGAAAAAGACATAGTCTTTTCAGCCTCAGTCCTTTCGTCCCCATAATATCTGCCCAGGGATAGAGGTAAGGGAAGAAGACTGCAGCAGGCAGCCCATTCCCAGGAACAGAAGCCTTCCACCGCTTCTGCCAAGTCCTCAGCATGACGCTGGGGCCGTACAAACAGGTGCGGTGGGGGGTCGTCTCAAGAGTTTCAGCACGCAGTGGGCTCACTCGCAAGTGGACCCCTGGATCCTACAAGTAGTATCCCAGGGGTACAGATTGGAAATTCGAGACGTCTCCCCCTCGCAGGTTCCTGAAGTTTGCTTTACCAACGTCTACCTCCGACAGGGAGGCAGTATTGGAAACAATTCACAAGCTGTATTCCCAGCAGGTGATAATCAAAGTACCCCTCCTACAACAAGTAAAGGGGTATTATTCCACACTATATTGTGGTACTGAAGCCAGACGGCTCGGTGAGACCTATTCTAAATGGAGTCACTCAGAGCAGTGATAGCGAACCAGGAAGAAGGGGACTATATGGTGTCCCTGGACATCAAGGATGCTTACCTCCATGTCCAAATTTGCCCTTCTCACAAAGGGTACCTCAGGTTCGTGGTACAAAACTGTCACTATCAGTTTCAGACGCTGCCGTTTGGATTGTCTACGGCACCCCGGGTCTTTACCAAGGTAATGGCCGAAATGATGATTCTTCTTCAAAGAAAAGGCGTCTTAATTATCCCTTACTTGGACGATCTCCTGATAAGGGCAAGGTCCAGAGAACAGTTGGAGGTCGGAGTAGCACTATCTCAAGTAGTTCTACGACAGCACGGGTGGATTCTAAATATTCCAAAATCGCAGCTGTCTCCGACGACACCTCTGCTGTCCCTAGGGATGATTCTGGACACAGTCCAGAAAAAGGTGTTTCTCCCGGAGGAGAAAGCCAGGGAGTTATCCGAGCTAGTCAGGAACCTCCAAAAACCAGGAAAAGTGTCAGTGCATCATTGCACAAGGGTCCTGGGAAAAATGGTGGCTTCTTACGAAGCGATTCCATTCGGCAGATTTCACGCAAGAACTTTTCAGTGGGATCTGCTGGACAAATGGTCCGGATCGCATCTTCAGATGCATCAGCGGATAACCCTGTCTCCAAGGACAAGGGTGTCTCTTCTGTGGTGGCTGCAGAGTGCTCATCTACTAAAGTGCCACAGTTATGCATTCAGGACTGGGTCCTGGTGACCACGGATTCCAGCTTGAAAGGCTGGGGAGCAGTCACACAAGGAAAAAATTTCCAGGGAGTGTGATCAAGTCTGGGGACTTCTCTCCGCATAAATATACTGGAGCTAAGAGCAATTTACAATGCTCTAAGCTTAGCAAGACCTCTGCTTCAAGGTCAGCCGGTATTGATCCAGTGGGACAACATCACGGCAGTCGCCCACGTAAACAGACAGGGCGGCACAAGAAGCAGGAGGACAATGGCAGAAACTGCAAGGATTCTTCGCTGGGCGGAAAATCATGTGATAGCACTGTCAGCAGTTTTCATTCCGGGAGTGGACAACTGGGAAGCAGACTTCCTCAGCACGACCTCCACCCGGGAGAGTGGGGACTTCATCGAGAAGTTGTTTCCACATGATTGTGCACCGTTGGGAAAGACCAAAGGTGGACATGATGGCGTCCCGCCTGAACAAAAAACTGGACAGGTATTGCGCCAGGTCAAGAGACCCTCAGGAAATAGCTGTGGACGTTCTGGTAACACCATGGGTGTACCAGTCGGTGTATGTGTTCCCTCCTCTGCTTCTCATACCAAAGGTACTGAGAATTATAAGACGTAGAGGAGTAAGAACTATACTCGTGGCTCCGGATGGGCCAAGAAGGACTTGGTACCCGGAACTTCATGAGATGTTCACAGAGGACTCAGGGCCTCTGCCGATAAGAAGGGACTTGCTTCAGCAAGTACCATGTCTGTTCCAAGACTTACCGCGGGTGCGTTTGACGGCATGGCGGTTGAACGCCGGATCCTAAGGGAAAAAAGGCATTCCGGAAGAGGTCATTCCTACCCTGGTCAAAGCCAGGAAGGAGGTGACCGCACAACATTATCACCACATGTGGCGAAAATATGTTGCGTGGTGTGAGGCCAGGAAGGCCCCACAAAGAAATTTCAACTCGGTCGATTCCTGCATTTCCTGCAAACAGGAGTGTCTATGGGCCTCAAATTGGGGTCCATTAAGGTTCAAATTTCGGCCCTGTCGATTTTCTTCCAGAAAGAATTGGCTTCAGTTCCTGAAGTCCAGAAATTTGACAAGGGAGTACTGCATATACAACCCCCTTTTGTGCCTCCAGTGGCACTGTGGGATCTCAACATAGTCCTGGGATTCCTCAAATCACGTTGGTTTAAACCGCTCAAATCTGTGGATTTGAAATATCTCACATGGAAAGTGACCATGATGTTGGCCCTGGCCTCGGCCAGGCGACTGTCAGAATTGGCGGCTTTGTCTCATAAAAGCCCATATCTGATTGTCCATTCGGACAGGGCAGAGCTGCGGACTCGTCCCCAGTTTCTCCCTAAGGTGGTGTCAGCGTTTCATCTGAACCAGCTTATTGTGGTACCTGCGGCTACTAGAGACTTGGAGGACTCCAAGTTGCTAGATGTTGTCAGGGCCCTGAAAATATAGATTTCCAGGACGGCTGGAGTCAGGAAAACTGACTTGCTGTTATCCTGTATGCACCCAAAAAACTGGGTGCTCTTGCTTCTAAGCAGACGATTGCTAGTTGAATGTGTAGTACAATTCAGCTTGCACATTCTGTGGCAGGACTGCCACAGCCAAAATATATAAATGCCCATTCCACAAGGAAGGTGGGCTCATCTTGGGCGACTGCCCGAGGGGTCTCGGCTTTACAACTTTGCCGAGCTGCTACTTGGTCAGGGGCACACCCTGGCTGAGGAGGACCTGGAGTTCTCTCACTCGGTGCTGCAGAGTCATCCGCACTCTCCCGCCCGTTTGGGAGCTTTGGTATAATCCCCATGGTCCTGACGGAGTCCCCAGCATCCACTTAGGACGTCAGAGAAAATAAGATTTTACTTACCGATAAATCTATTTCTCGTAGTCCGTAGTGGATGCTGGGCGCCCATCCCAAGTGCGGATTGTCTGCAATACTTGTACATAGTTATTGTTACAAAAAAATCGGGTTGTTATTGTTGTGAGCCGTCTGTTCAGAGGCTCCTACGTTTGTCATACTGTTAACTGGGTTTAGATCACAAGTTATACGGTGTGATTGGTGTGGCTGGTATGAGTCTTACCCGGGATTCAATATCCTTCCTTATTGTGTACGCTCGTCCGGGCACAGTATCCTAACTGAGGCTTGGAGGAGGGTCATAGGGGGAGGAGCCAGTACACACCACCTGATCCTAAAGCTTTAGTTTTGTGCCCTGTCTCCTGCGGAGCCGCTAATCCCCATGGTCCTGACGGAGTCCCCAGCATCCACTACGGACTACGAGAAATAGATTTATCGGTAAGTAAAATCTTATTTTTTTTTGGGGGGGGGGGGGGGGGGTTTCAAAGGGCAGGTGAAAAAGTTGCCCATAGCGACTATCCGGCTTGCAACTGTCACGTATCTAGCACTAACTGTCATTTATCTGGATGCTTTGTGCTGCTGCTCCTCTTTATCTACAAGGCTTAGTACATCTCCCCCTCAGGGGCAGAACATCTATGACAGCCGGAGGGATTGCAGCTGCAAGCAGCTAGTCCCCCAAAGACTGTGGGGTAAATTTACTAAGATTGGAGCTCTATTAAAGATAGGATGTTGCCCATAGCAACCAATCAGATTCCTGGTATTATGTTCTAAAAGGTGCTAAATAAATGAGAAGTAAAATCTGATTGGTTGCTATGGGCAACATCCCATCTTAAATAGAACTCCCATCTTAGTAAATCTACCCCTGTGTGGGGGAGGTTGCTTCTCCTGTCAATCACCATGACACCAGCAGTGAGGCTGCAGACAATTTTTCATCCCCTGCTGGCTTACTGAAGCGCACGTTAGTGACCAGGCCAACACTAATATCAAAGGAGAACCGTGACTGGTTAACAGTTTAGATGACTTCCAATCAGAACTGGCGACAGGGGGGACAAAGGGGACACCAGTACAGGGCCCCAAGGTTCAGGGGAGATAAGGGACACAAAAAATGGGGCCATATTGCTGTTTAACGCTTCAACTGCTCAGTTTAAGACAACAATGAATAGGTCCCCAACCCCCCTTCCTCCCTTCCTTTTACTCTGTCACTTGCATACCCTCCAACAATTTACACATAAAAATCGTTACAAATTAGAAAATGGGGCGTGGTCACGGGTAAAATGGTGTGTGGCCACGCCCCTTTTCATATACTTTCAATGGAAGTTTGGAGAGCCAAATATCTGTATTATCTGCCAATCATTGCGATGCTTTCTGTATTATCTGCTTGTCACTGTGATGCTCTCTCTATTATATAGAGGTCACTGCGATGTTTGCTATATTATATGGTGATCACTGATCCTCTCTGCTTTATATGGTGCTCAAAATCATGTTATCTACATTATATGGTAGTCACTATAATATTTTATACATTATCTAGTAGTCATTACGATGCTCTCTGCAGTACCGGTGACAGGGGGGACAAAGGGGGCGCCCATACAGGACCACAAGATTCAGGGGGCCCCAACGATTAGGGGCACAAAAAACAGGACCACAGCACTTAATAATGCTTTTAAGTAAGAAAACAATTAACAGGCTCTCGAACCCCTCTCACCTCCATTTACTCCGTCACTTGCTCTACTTCCCTATGGTCAGTGCTGTATTACCGTCATTACGCATGCCGCTGCGCTGACGCTTCCCTGTCTGCACCTGCCATGGCCACCTAAGGGTCGGGTAACCCAGCAGGGCTCACTGACAGTCTGAGTCAAAGGCAGAAGCCCCCCGCAGCCCCTCCACTGTCCAACTCCGCTCCCCATTTTTTAAGCCACTGTGCTTTGAAAGGGGGGTGGGGTGTCAAGCGTGATTGCGGGGGCCCTAGAGTACCCGGTGTACCGGGCCCCAAGATTTCTGTTGCTTGCCCTGCTTCCAATAGGTTACTAGCCACAGGTTACTAGCCAGTAGAGGGAGCCAGAGTAACTGTCTGCTTCACAGAAATGAAGACCTTGATTGACATAAGGCCCATAAATGTCTAGTTATGCCCGTATGCTACTCCTAAGTTTTAAATGGGTAATCGGTCAGCTGAATGTCAACCATTAAGCAGAAAAGAATATTATAAATGTAATTTGAAACTGATTTATGTGTTAGAGCTACAACAGGCAGAACTTATTCGACCTAAAAGGGAAACTGTATCAAGCCTTCTAAAGAGGTCACGTGGACACAGATTTATCAAAGTTTGGAGAGTGATAAAGTAGAAAGAGATAAAGTACCAGCCAGCCAGTCCCTGACATTTTTCAAACACAGCCTGTAACCTGACAGTAAGAAGCTGATACTTATCTCTCTCCACTTTATCTCTCTTTAGCCTTTGATTAATCTGGACCATGGAGAGAGTTTGCCCATAGCAACTGATTCACTTCTAGCTATCATTTTATAAATGATACTTCTTAAATGACAGATTTGGTTGCTATGGGCAACTTCTCTACTTATACATCTCCCCCAAAGTGTTGCATATTACGGACTTCTACAGGGAGGAGAAATTGTCACTAAGCAATGTGAGGTCATCTATACTTATGACAGAGATGCCAGAATACAGTCCTCAAGGCACCCTAATGATCCAGGTTTTAAGGATAACCAAGGTTAGACACAGGTGACCTAGGGGGACATTTACTAAGCAGTAATAAGAGCGGAGAAGTGAGCCAGTGGAGAAGTTGCCCATGGCAACCAATCAGCACTGAAGTGACATCTATAATTTGCATACTATAAAATGATACAGAGCTGCTGATTGGTTGATGGGGCAATTTCTCCACTGGCTCACTTCTCCACTCTAATCACTGCTTAGTAAATGTCCCCCTTAATTAGCACCTCAGTCAATTTGATTTAGCTATCTATGACCAGCCATGGATATCCTTAAAACCTGGTCCGTTCGGGTGCCTTGTGGATTGTGTTTTGGTACCTCTGACTTATGACACTGAAGTTTCTGCTGTCTGTCCTTGAGTCACCCTCCTTGTTGTTCGTCTGAATGTGTAACGGATAAGTGTTTCTCATTTACAAAGAACCTGACCTGACAAATTACTATTCCAACAACAGCCGGGATGTAATAAAGTACAAATTTGGCGGCTGTGCGGGATGCCGGCTGAACTTGGACTTTTTTAAAGGGGCACTCATATACAAGGAATGGTTAAGCCTTGCACATGATTGTACCTTTAGAACAAGGTCAGAGTTTGGCATCCCGCACGGCCGGCGAATTCAGACTTCATTAAATACTTGGCAACATGTGCTTTGTGTAGCTGACACAAGTTCCTCCAAAGACCTTACGTGCCTACTTTTTAGACCTAACCCCTAGAGCCCTTAGCGCGGAGATCCAATGTACAAGTGTGGGGGGTGTTTAGCATCATCACTGCTTCACATAGCATTTAAGTGAACTGTGTTCTCACAGCGCAGGAGGCGGGGCCTGGTGATGCAAGTAAGAGAAGTCGGATCAAGGAAGGTGGCCTCCTCCCGAGCTCCCCTTTTTTTAGGGCTCTGCTTTGTATTAGGTGGCTGCAATGGAGAAACTGGATGGCTGGTGACACCTGGAGTAATGTTAGGGAGCTTTAAGGTGTCTTCGTATAACTATATCATACGGACATCATAAAAAAAGAGGCAACTATTAAAGCATTCCATACTACAGAGCCTAATAGACTATATACATCTATAAAATATGGATCCACTGTTTATGCGAGAGGATGGCATATAAGCCGCCTGGCATGTAGGAACAACTGTAAACCTACTGACGTGAGGATGGGTTACACAGGATTAAGTTTATAGTCACTGACTGTGTAGTAGCTGGGATCATTAATCCTTATGGTAGCATCTCATTCCCATTTGCTCCTGGGTGTGAGTAGAATCGCAGAGAAACATTGCATTAGAGTTTATCTGGTGGTGATCAGATGCATATGTGATTAACACTTACAGGAGGACTGAGTATCCTCCTGTGCTGTCAGTATTTAAAGGGAACACATACAAAGCTACTGTTTTGCATTAAATGTCATTCATCAGTTTATTTCTCACTGAATAACAATCATTGATGTACTGATGTTTTATTTTCAGCCTTTATATCAATTGAAAGTATATTACAAAAAGAGAGAGGAATACAGGTTACTATTTTTAAATAATCCAGTTTCTCTGACCGATGAGAAGATGCTAATTTAAAAAGCACACTTTAATGGGAATACTTTTTCTCTTTCGTTTAAATTAAATCTCCGAAGCCCAGTTGCATTTTTGGTGCTTATATGTAAATGTCAGCGGGGATTTGAGATTAAAAGCTGTATTTTTATACAAGTCAATGAAGATCTCCAAAGGATAAAGAACTTTTCAAACAGAAATTCGCCAGCTTGGCAGAGACAGTAGCACAACCCGGCTCACTCGTAAGACGGAAATATGTCTGCTGGTCCGGCTCTCTTTTTTATTGTAATATTTTAATTAACCCTTGTGCCTCCAGAGATGTGTGTTACCTTGAAACTAAGATGCTTTTCTACCTTCATTAAAATATCCCCTAGGTTGACAGCAGTTGGTTCATAACAGCAGTAGATCTATGGTTTCACGTTTTTTTTTTCTCTCCTAATGCTGAGCCTGTGGGGTTGGCTTGGAGTTAATCTTTATTTTCACATCATTTAACGTTCCTGAGTGATTAGGAGGTTTATGCAGATATATGAAACAATTTAGCTCCAGATGTAGACTGGAAGGATTTTCAGAGCTGTGGTGTTAAACGTTCAGTGTAAATAATTAACAGGTGACTGGAGTCTCAAAGTCAAATCAAAGCCTCAAAATTTAAAGGGGCTTCTCACCGTATTTATAAAACCTTTTTTTACATTTGGGCAATTTATTCCATGGTACAGTGGGAAACATGCACAATAATAAAACTGGTGCTAAAGACAAAGCGATGAGGGTCCTGCTTGTGATCTTACAGTCTTGAGAGATCATTACCAACACTTTTATTTATCACTTTTAAATGATTGGAGAATGGAGGTGTCTACAGGAGGACCAATGGGAAGCTGCAATGTAATTGTTCCTTCTCATTGGTCACCATGTTCATCCGCCTTCAAAATGTTACACTTGCAGGGACTGTGAGTCTAACTATGGATCATTCCATGGCTGGACAGAGGGGAGGGGGGGAAGGGAGCGGGGGGGGGGGGGGGGGGGTAGCTTTACTGCCCCGCTTCCTTCCTATAGATGGTAGTGCAGGCTTAATTCATCAATCTGTAAATATCTTCTTACAATGGTGGTCAGTCCGAGTTGTCGCTCGCTGCTATTTTTAGCAGAATTGCTAATAGGCCAAAATCCGCCAGTTCTGCGCATGCATATGCACAGCAGGGTGCACGCACTAAGCAATTTTACACAAAACTATGCTATTTTACTCACGGGCGAACAAAGCTTTTCAATCGCTCTGCTGATCGTAGTGTGATTGACAGGAAGTGGGTGTTTCTGGGCGGAAACTGGCCGTTTTCAGGGAGTGTGCTAAAAAACGCAGGTCGTTGCCGGGTAAAAACGCAGGAGTGGCTGGAGAAACGGAGGAGTGGCTGGCCGGACGCAGGGCGTGTTTGTGACGTCAAACCAGGAACTAAACTGACTGAGGTGATCGCAATCTAGGAGTAGGTCTGGAGCTACTCAGAAACTGCAAGGAAATACTTAATAGCAGAATTGCTAATCTTTCATTAGCAATTCTGCTAGTAATAGCAGAATTGCTAATCTTTTGTTAGCAATTCTGCTATGCTAAGATACACTCCCAGAGGGCGGCGGCCTAGCGTGTGCAATGCTGCTAAAAGTAGCTAGCGAGCGAACAACTCGGAATGAGGGTCAATGTTACCAAACATAGGGGGTTATTCAGATCCCGTAACAAATGCTATGGGATGTGCAAAGTGACGACTATCGGTACTGCAGGATCCGTTCTGTGCATGCGTGAAAGGGTTCTGCAATGAAGGTAGGAGGATGGCAGCAGACTGACAGTGATTGACAGTCTGCTGTCGTTTAGGGGGCGAGATGGCTTCCGGTTGTAATGTCGCTGCCGCTTAGGGGGAGGGAAGAGGTCAGGGATCTCCGTCGTAGGACAGAGAATTCCTGGCTTCTGCGACGTGCGGCTTACATGTCACCATGGGTACCGCAAGCTGTCCAATGGCGAGTAAGAGATCCGATGCTGCACCCTAGGATGCAGATTTGATCACTACTGCAGCAGGAGGTGTCTGCTTGTGATAGACGGCTCCTGCTGCATCACCACACAGCGCTAGAGAAGCTGCAGAGATACAGTAGCTACTCTGTCCCCATCTAAATGAGGCCTATACTGCTTTATATTTCTGGATTTCTTTTGTGATTTTCACCAATGTTTCTGTATCTACAAGGCAGGACATATAGAGGTATATTCAATTGAAGTTGAAAACTGCCGTCTGTCGAAAAGACGTCAGTTTTCGACTTTTTAAGGTCGAATCCTGATTCGACCTATTCAATATTTTCCTACATTTTTCGACAAGTCGATGAATTCGACTTGTCGAAAAGCACGTGGATCGGCGGAATAGCAAGAGAAAAATTACCAGTGTAATTAGTCCGGCGCCTTTAAAAGGAGGTGTTTGACCTAAAGCAGCTGCTTTAAGGGGTAGTTACCCCCTTAAGGAACAATGTAAAAGGAGAAAAATGCAGCGCTATAAACTGAATATGTAGAAATATATAATTTATTAAAAGAAAACTTGCAATATCACGTGAATATTACTATATTAGCACACAATGAGCACTAATTAAAAACTTAGAGCAGATGGGGCAATCTCAGCACAGCAAGTAGAATGAATAAATATCACAAATGGAAGCCTCACATGATCCATGA
Source organism: Pseudophryne corroboree (assembly GCF_028390025.1). Taxonomy (NCBI): domain Eukaryota; kingdom Metazoa; phylum Chordata; class Amphibia; order Anura; family Myobatrachidae; genus Pseudophryne; species Pseudophryne corroboree. The sequence continues at coordinate 84,122,407 of NC_086452.1, forward strand.
TCCTTTATAGCTTGAATTCGAGCATCAAATTCTCATGTAGAGCTTGGTCTTTTACTCCTTATTGTAGACAACAGTGTATCCCTGTTTGAACCAATGGTGGACTTCTAGGCGTTGTTCCAGGACATCTATAGGAATATATTGGTGTAGGCTTCTCCAAAGGTTTGGAGAAGCCTACACCAATATTCCTATAGATGTCCTGGAACAACGCCTAGAAGTCCACCATTGGTTCAAACAGGGATACACTGTTGTCTACAATAAGGAGTAATATTCAAGCTATAAAGGTCTGTGCAAACTACTCCATAAGGACTACCAACATTCCTACAGTGTTTTATGCACCCCTGGGACTGTGGCAATCATTTCCATGACTCTTAACAAAGGATCATGTGAGGCTTCCATTTGTGATATTTATTCATTCTACTTGCTGTGCTGAGATTGCCCCATCTGCTCTAAGTTTTTAATTAGTGCTCATTGTGTGCTAATATAGTAATATTCACGTGATATTGCAATTTTTCTTTTAATAAATTATATATTTCTACATATTCAGTTTATAGCGCTGCATTTTTCTCCTTTTACATGGATCGGCGGAATAGCTGCCGATCCACGTGCTTGTGTCGAAAACGGGGCCAAAACCGACAGGTTTTGGCCCTCTTTTCGACCATCTCAGTCCGACATCAAAATGATGTCGGACTGAGATGCGGACCCAGAGGAAGAGAGGTGGGGGAAGCCGCAGGGAGATGGGGGGACAGCCGGCGGGCATACAGGGAGATCAGCACTACAGTAGCGCTGCAGCTGGATGTCACTCAGCCGCCCGACCTCACGGCAGCTTCCACCCGGCTCCAGCAAGTCGAATTAAGATGGGATTGAATAGGGGTTGTCGGATCCATTCCGACAAAAACATGTCGGAATGGATCCGACTTTCATTGAATATACCCCTTAATGTGCTGTCTATAGTTAAGCTAGCCTTATTCTTTGTTCACTTTGCTTTGGGAATGAAACAGAAACATAGATTTTGGCGGCAGATAGGAACCACTTGGCAAATCTAGTCTGCCCATGTACATGTACATGCACACACTTACACACACACACCAGGGTTCATTTTGATGTTGGGAGCCAATTAACCTACCGTTATACTTTTGGATTGTGGGAGGAAACCAGAGTACCTGGAAGAAACTCACGCAAGCATGGGGAGAATATACAAACTCTACACAGGGCCATGGTGGGAATCGAACCCATGATCTCAGTGGGATACCAAATGTGTGGGATTTAAACAATCTGTAGACAATAAAAACATTTAGAATTCAGTATGAGAGAGCTAGCAGCAATCCAGTCGTTCAGTTCAGCCATCTCCTGTGTATACATAAGTCTGTATGTATAAGTGGTTGTGCAAGCCAATAAACTAAAGTTGCCCTAAATTTGAAACTTATTGTTTTAATATCTTTAGTAATAGCCTTTATCATGAGGCCTACTGTGACAAATTACATGGCCCTATGTGGGCACTGCTATCAAGTAGTTAGGACTGCTGTATCGGAGAAGCCGTGACGTGGCCAGCAGCTAAACATGTGTTTGCAAACATTTGTGACTAATTCTCTGAATTTTATTACCAGATAGGTTCAGGGATGGTTACAGGTAATTTTCAGTGTGCGGAAGGGAATTTAGGGGTGGGGATTTGCACCCCCCTCCTCTCTGTCTGTTGTTTGCCTGTGACCCCTCCCCCTTCCAGCACCTGATATATAATTATCTCCAGGTATGATTGAGCAACTGCCAAATTGTTTGTCTGCTTGTGTGCAAGAGGCATTGAATGGGAGCAGCATTTTGAAGGCATGCTGCTCCTTGTAGTGCCAATGGGAGATCCTGGGGGTGGCTCCTGGGTAAGTTAGCTCTCTGTCGGGAAGTGTTTTAGTAATAGCCTTTATCATGAGGCCTACTGTGACAAATTACATGGCCCTATGTGGGCACTGCTATTATGTAGGTTAGGACGTCTGTATCGGAGAAGCCGTGACGTGGCCAGCAGCTAAACATGTGTTTGCAAACATTTGTGACTAATTCTCTGAATTTTATTACCAGATAGGTTCAGGGATGGTTACAGGTAATTTTCAGTGTGCGGAAGGGAATTTAGGGGTGGGGATTTGCACCACCCTCCTCTCTGTCTGTTATTTTAATATCTTTCAGGTCCGGTTCTAGAACCTGATTCATACCTGATCGCTGCTATATGTTTTCGCACAGCGGGCGATCAGGTACTAACTGTGCATACGTAAGCGCTGCAATGCGCACGCATGTCGGACAACAACAAAGGGCATCGCCGGTCAGTGAAAATCCGATTGCACGGTCGTTCGCAAGGTGATTGACAGGAGGAGGCCATTCGTGAGTGGTAATTGACCGTTTATTGGTAGTGTCCGGAAACACGCAGGCGTGCCCAAGCGTTTTCAGGGAGTGTGTCTTACGTCTGCTCCGGCCCGGATCAGCCTGTTCTTATCGCACTGTAAGAGTAAGTCCTGGGTTGCGCACAGACTACACACTGTGGATTTTTGCAGCTCGGCGTTCACATAGGATCGCACACACTTGCACGGCGAATTTACACTCCCCCTGGAGGCGGCTCGCAGGACAGCAAAATTAGCAGCCCAGGGATCAGGTCTGAATCACACCCCTAGACCGAGCCCAGGGCGAGAATTTCCTTTGGTGTGATGACAAGGGGCAAGCCATTCTGCTGTGTACCGGGGCTGCGGTAGAACTGGGAACACTTACGGCCACATTCCAATAATGAAAAGTGCAGCTTTATGGTGAAGTGCGCAATAAGACAAATATATCACACAACAGTTTTTAAAAATTTAATTCACCTGTAATTACTGTGTTTGATATACAGTATTTCCTCTTATTGCAAACACACCAGAAATCTGCTAAATCTGAAAAGTAGGAATATAACGGCAGAAAGTTCCTCCTGCTTATAGCTCTCTACACGTTACACTCCTTGGATGTATTCAAGTGCAATAACTGAAGGCAGTTTTGGAAGTGAAATTGTAATTTTTCCAGTATTGAACCCAAATGTCATATCTGTAATGTACAAGCTGTAGAATAGCCTTTGAAGAGTAGTCTTTAATTCTTGTTTACAAAACGGAACATGATTCATAACTTTTCACAAACACTCTTATAGTGTTTCATTACAAACGCGTTTCAGAGGCAGAGGCTAAACTGTCCCGTTGGCCGGGGAGAAAGGACATAGGTTAAATGACATGTTATCTACTCTTTGGCTCTGTCTTAGTCAGATATCATAGCAAAAAATGTATTCAAGTTTTGAATAAGAGCAGTACAATGTAGGCAGGGGCATATTAAGAGAGGAAGAGGCCCGTGTGCATTGTCTGTCCAGGCCACCTCCTCTGTAGCTGGTAGTGCAAGTCTCTGGTAAAATGAGCACTAGAGCATGCACGGGTCTCTGGGAAAATGGTGTGGCGGCCATTTTCCCTGTGATTTCCCTACTGTGCATGCGCATAATGCTGGGAAAATGGCCATTTTCCTGGTGATTTGGGCAGTGCTGCTGCTGCTGACGTGGGGCTTCGCAAAGGTAAGTAATGAAGAAATGGGTGCATAGTGTGCAGTGTGGGGGCACCCTGGACCCAGTGAGCACCGTACACTAAGCACCCATTATAGATAAGCCACTGAATGTAGGATACATTCCTGTATTTCCAAGAGCTAATGGCAGACAATCATTGCTTATCTAATATTTAGGGTGTACAGTATTTGATTATAGTCAGAGCACCTTTTTGTTATCAGGATTTTTGTTATGCTTGTACCCCTCTTTGGATAGGACATAACAATCCATCATCGATCAGATCATCAGACTGTTTAGAGCAGCACATAATATTTCAGGAGATTGGTGCTCTGTTCTGATCAACTGTCCACTTGTAATAATCTTAGTGAAAACTGGGTGACATGTGACAGGGTCCCTGTTACAATGTAAGGAGGGGAATGCAGTGGGCAGGTGGGAGGCTACAGATAAGAGTTTGATAGTGAACAGAATCTGTCCATAGCCCAGTGCAGAAGTGCCCAAGGCAGCCAACCCCTGCCCCGTGTGCTGTGATGTCATTTATCAAGTTCCAGGAGCAGGAAGTAGGGCACCTTTCCAAGCAGCACCCTGTAAGCTGGAAACAGTCACGGAAGCGACCTTGCCAGTCTCTTGGCCTTGCACCATGGATGGTGGTCTCACAGCCCTCGTTTCGGTCCTAGACATGAAGCTGCTGGAAGGACACTTTGGTGTCAATTGCTTAATGAAACCAAGTCCATATATCTGGACTATGGGCAGGATGTACTAAACGGAAAATGCGGTAAACTCCCGTCTACCGCATTTTCGGAATGTTCTATGCCCCATACCCCAGCGGTCAGCACCACGGAGGGGTTCGCCAGCTTTTGCTGGCGATACTCCATAGAAGCCTATGAGCTTCTCTCCGCAGTGCCGCTGGGGATCACAGAGGACAGCTCTTATCGGAAGAGCTGTCCTCCGCATAAGTACATTGTGGTGCCGGGCGGCAATGTCATTTAGTAAATCCCACCCTATATATGGGTTGTTTAGAGCCCCTGACTTTTTCCTTCTTTATCTACCTAAACAAACAAAAAATAAATAACATTTTATTATTTTATATGTAAACCAGGAGAAAATTAGTGGATAAGTGGCTATTTGGTTATTAAAGAATAATTGAGAAAAGTGAGACAATGTTCTCTATACCATAATCAGCTGGTACAGAGGCATACAGTGCAGGAAAATATGACTTTATGTGGAAAGCCTAAGGTCTTGTAATCAGAGGCTCATACTAACATTCATTACACCCCAGTTTTGCACCCTGCAGTGCCAGACATTGGCCACCACAGGATATAGTCCACATCCACTGTTATGCCACAAGGAACAGACTGCAAGGCAGTCCTACCAATGGGTGCATGGATTCTCCTCAGACCAAAGCTGATCCAGTTCTTGGCAACATTTGAAACCGCACTAAGATATCAGGTTTAAAACACATAAAATACACTTACAAAAATGTATTAATCATACGGTCAGCTATTAAAGAAAAGTATCAGGCTATGGGGGTATTTGACCAGTTGAAAAAAAAATGCATTTTTCCGCTCGTTTTTAGGTCGAATTTACATTCGACCTATTCAATGCCCGTGCTGTTTCTTCGACTGGTCGGAAAAAAAACATGCATGGGCGAAAACCACGTGGATCGGTGGTGAATTTTGATGACTTTGCAGGTGTTTTCAACAGTTTTTGGGTCCGTTTTTCGCCCATGCTGAGTCTACAAAAAAACAACCCACAAAGGCATGGGCAACAATGGATTGAAAAACGCTATTGAATACACTGAGGTCGAATTAGTGCCAATTTTCTGACTGTCGGAAAATTTGACACTAATTGAATATACCCCTAAAGAGGAAACCTCACCAGCTTCTAATTTGGACACTATACATCCAATGTATGCAGGAATATGGACACTGCAACAAACACACCACTAAAGATCCTTCCCCAGAGGCCACCAGATCAGTGTACAGATACTCCCAAAACAGGACAGGTTAATGTATAGCGAAGCTGATAGAAGCCTGACTGCCTGCAAGGGCAGGAGCTGGGAGAATATTAGAGTGCTTCCCCGTTTAGCGGTTGAGGCCAGAACTGTGTGGCTGCCAGGCAGGGGCACTCAGGTACACACTGTGGGGCAGATGTATTAACCTGGAGAAGGCATAAGGAAGTGATAAACCAGTGAAATTTGCAAGGTGATAAAGGCACCAGCCAATCAGCTCCAATATGTAAATTAAAGGTTAGGATCTGATTGGCTGGTGCCTTTATCACCTTGCACATATCACTGGTTTATCACTTCCTTATGCCTTCTTCAGGTTAATACATCTGCCCCTGTGTAACTAAACATAGGTTTTAAACTTTACTTACTGCTGGGCTGGGTGCCATGGCTGGCTTTCTAACTGCAGTGCAGGGCACAGGCAAAGAAACGGTAGCTCCTACCTGCAATGCCTGTGTTTGAATGGCGGGGATGGTCATGAGATTGTGACATCATCTCCAGTGGCACGAGCGGGATCACTTCCCCCTTAGCGGCACCGAACAGTAAGAGACAAAGAGAAGGAGAGATGCCCCCCCCCCCACCTCCAGCCAGAATGCACCACATCCTCTTTGCAGTGACTCACGGAGCAGTGGCACAGCTGCAGCGGTACAGTAATGAGTCAGTCTGACTCATTATTATGCCTCTGGCTCCAGCTGCAGGCTGGCCACAGGCGCTCTGTTGCGATTGCGTGGCTCTCCTGTCCCTAGATAAGGCCCTGATAGTGACAATCATAGTGACATCAGTGGTGTGCTGTCCCCCCCCTCACCTCTTGGTGCACAGCTTCTGTGGCTAGTTCTATGGCCCTATGATTTGCCACACACCCCTAAAAGTGGTGCTCAACCAACCTACACGCTAGCAAATATAATCCTACACTCATTTCATGTAATTTCCTAAAACTAATCTGTTGGTAGTTTGCTGGTCAGTGTTTGGTATAACGTATAATGGTGGTCATTCCGAGTTGATCGCTCGCTGCCAATTTTCGCAGTGCGGCGATCAAGTGAAAAAACTGCAAAAATGTGCATGGTACGCAGCGCACATGCGCTAAGTACTTTCACACAAAACTTTGTAGATTTACACAAGCTCGAGCGATGTTTTTTCATCGCTCGAGTGATCGTAGTGTGATTGACAGGAAGTGGGTGTTTCTGGGCGGAAACTGGCCGTTTTCAGGGAGTGTGCTAAAAACCGCAGGCGTGCCAGGTAAAAACGCGGGAGTGTCTGGAGAAACGGGGGAGTGACTGGCCGAACGCAGGGCGTGTTTGTGACGTCAAACCAGGAACTAAACGGACTGAGGTGATTGCAGTCTAGGAGTAGGTCTGGAGCTACTCAGAAACTGCAGGGAATTATTTAGTAGCAGTTCTGCTAATCTTTCGTTCGCTATTCTGCTAAGCTAAGATACACTCCCAGAGGGAGGCGGCCTAGCGTGTGCAATGCTGCTAAAAGCAGCTAGCGAGCGAACAACTCGGAATGACCACCAATATGTCCTAGAGTTGAGACTATTGCTTACCATATTTTTGCAAATATATGTAACTAAGATCTCTGAATTAGCTACTACCATGTAATATTTCATATCTTATTGCTAATGCCCCTCTGCTTTGTGTATCTTTCTAGTTTAGAACAACCCCTCCCTGTCAGCACCTGAAGAGCATTTACTAATTTGATTGAGCAGCGTTCATTTTAACTATTGCTGATATATGTAGCTGATATGTAGCCCCCTATGTGTGCATCTGGTTTGCTATTAGTCATCATCATCATCATCATCAGTGAGCCCATCCCTATGCTTGCCAACTTTTTGACTGACCCCTCCAGGAGGGGTCAGCATGGTGGGAGGTATGCGGAGTGTGGTTTGGCCAAGTGGGCAGTCGTGGTGCATGACACAGTGATTGCATCATGGCCTCACCTCCTGCTATACAATTCTACAATCACCGGCATTGTAAAGCAGGGGGAGGATCACCATTACACAATTGTGAGTGAACTGCATCATCAATTGCAACAGCCTTTACTGCCATTAAAGCTATTCCTCCAAGCACGTATATTTACGATGGTATCCAGTCTCTAGGTGGACCACACCTAGGTCGACAGTCATTAGGTTGACCACTATTGGTCGACATGCACTAGGTCAACATGGTAACTAGGTCGACATGTACTAGGTTGACATGACAAAAAGTCAACATGAGTTTTTTTTTTATTAAATTTTTTGAACTTTTTCATACTTTACGATCCACGTGGACTATGACTGGGAATGGTAACCTGTGCCGAGCGCAGCGGTAGCAGAGCAAGACACCTTGCCCGAAGCATGGTGAGCAAAGGGAGCCATGCGAGGGGACACAGTGCCTAGTCTGGGTTCCCGGTCACTCTTCGAAGAAAATGACACACACAAAAAGCCTCATGTCGACCTTTTGTCATGTCGACCTATTTTGGGTGTCGACTTATTCACTGTCGACCAATAGTGGTCGACCTAGACACTGTCGACCTAAGTGTGGCCGACCCTATGAACCACACCCATTTACAATTACACAATATCTGGATTAAGGGACACATGGGCCTGGGGCTGGAAATGATCAAGTGCCTATTGGGAGAAGTGGAGGAGGTGTGACCAGTGCTGTGTGGGTGTGGCCAGTAATGTGTGGGTGTGGTCATTGCTGTGTGGGTGTGGCCAGTGCAATGTGAGCATGTTCATACTTTACACTATCAGCCCCAATGTCTCCTTAAAGACATAAAAGTAGAGAAATTACCTGAATTTGTGATGGAAATAGACGCCGGAATCCTGACAGCTGGGGAAATTCCGGCACTCAGAGTCCTGACCCAAGACCGGTATTCCAACTCGGGTGCTGGTCCACGCCACCACCCGAGGTGGAATATAGTAGTGTCGGGCCCAATGCTTGGTGAGCACAGCGAGCCTGCGAAGGGGGCTCGCTGTGTTCGCTGACAGTATTCTGACTGTCGGGACTCCGGCGTCGGTCTTTGGCCCACTGGAATCCCGACCGCCAGTAAATCATACCGAACCACGACATATTTGCATTAAAAAGTTATATATGCTGTGTATCAATACCTGGTTTTATGTGTCGAAATTAGACTGTCACTATGCAGCCTGTGGATTGTATGTTTGGCCAGTGTGAAATAACTGGAACGGCAACTTTTGTCTATGTGTACAGCCAGTAATTCAATACTATTCTTCCTGTGCCACAGGTTGAGTTATTATACTCAGATGTGTGATGTACAGTCCAGCCATGGCCGGTTCTGCGGCTTTGCGCGCCCCGGGCGGCAATGGGGGGCGTGGCTTTGTGCAGGGGGCGTGGTCATTTACGCCCCCTGTACAGACTGAAATGTGCCCCCCCGCTGCCGCTGGCTGCTGTGAAGCCCTTCGTGGAGAGGTCCTTTGATGGCGGTGCGTGATGATGTCATCGCGCACCGCACAGCAAAGGTCCTCTCCACGAAGGGAAACTAGACGCGTAGCGTCTAGTTCCCTTCGTGGAGAGGACCTTTGCTGTGCGGTGCGCGATGATGTCATCGCGCACCGCACAGTAAAGGACCTCTCCACGAAGGGAAACTCTAGTTTCCCTTCACAGCGGGCAGCGGGGGGCAGCAGGCAGCGGGGGGCACAGCAGCAGCGGATCTTGCCCTGGTGCGGCGCCCTCCAGATGGCACCGGCGCCCTCCGGAAGGCGGCGCCCCGGGCAAAAGTCCTGCTTGCCCGTGGCAAGATCCGCTACTGAGTCCAGTGTGACGGAAAGGTTTGCGCCCCCTTAATATTATACAATGTACATGTCCACGGGGTCTGTTTACTCGTCACAGGCTATTGAATATTCTCTCCTGCAGAGGCGGCTTAATATAAAAACTCTTATTGGAGACTGATTGGAAATTCTGGTGTGTTCATCTCAGCGCTGCCTGCCTCATATTTATTCAGATTTTAGATACAGCTCCAGTCTGGGACTCAACATGAGGTTTTCATTCCTAATATTTAAAAGAATATTACATAGAAAGTGATAACTTGCCTTTTTATTTTTATTTTTTTTAAATAATGAGCCATTTCACCAATACAATCTTATGAGAAAAGTGAATGCTTTAAACAAGGGTTAACTTGTCATTTTCTGCTCCCGCTAATGCAAGAGGAGAGGGTGCAGGCGATTTGTTTAATAATGGATTCAAAGAAATTCATAATTTATGGCGTATTTTAATAAAAGGGGACATATTAATATTAATGTTCCAATCTGCAGCACTGAATTGATGAGGTCTGTCTCTTTCTTCTAGTGAACCTGGTCTCTGAAGCTGAGCAGAGGGTCGTGTTTATAACTGCCCGAGTTCACCCTGGGGAAACGCCGTCTTCCTTTGTGTGTCAGGGTGAGTGACTGTCAGTCTCTGTCTCCCTTCAGGCAAAATCAACACATGAGGCTTTTGGGGCAAAAGACGGGGAGGGGGGGGGGGGCATTACACGCATAAACAACAAATTCAGGAAAGTGGACTGTCACCAGAAGTGGCTGGTGTCCTCATCCCATGCTAGCAAGTGTTCCAAACTTCTGTGCTTCTGTCTAAACTCAGGCTGTGGTCCTGGATGCCAGTATGTGACAATGTATTGTTCATTTAGAAGAGTCTCAGTAGGAAAGAGGAGATTTCTTTGATAAACAAAGATGGAAGATGAACAACTTTTATTTAAAGCAGGCTCAGAAGAACTGTGGCTCTGCAACCACTGTGGATCTACATGTCCCAGCATGCCATGCTCTGCAACATCAGCGGTATCCGGATGATAGAGCTACAGTGCAATGTCTAGGTAGACAGTCAGTAGTTTGGTCAACATGCATTAGGTAGATGTGTAGTTGGCAGTACTTAAGGTCAACAGGCACAAAAGGCCGACGGGTTCAAAAGGTTGACATGGCAATGGTCGATGCACAGATGGTCAACACATGTTTTTTGGGTTCTTCAGGTTTTCCCAACATTCACTTGATTTACTATCCACGTGGACTACGATTGAGAATAGTAACCTGTCCACCTCAACCACTTGTGACCTTTTATCTGTTGACCTTTTGTACCTGTCAACGTAATGCATGTCAACCATATGTTGTCAACCTACTGACTGTCTACTTAGACACTGTAGATCTACTCTACCACATGCACAGCAGCACGGCGAGCAGCCCAGGTCACTGAAAAGTCAACACAACCCAACCCTATCACAGACTTCGCTGCCACTTTCTTTCACAGCATTGATAATCGGGTGTAGCCAACATGGTGCATGCTATATGACACTAGGAGCTTTATCAAACCTTCTACAAATAACAAGTGGAGGTGTTGTGGATAGCAACCAATCAGATTCCAGCTATTATTTTATAAAATGTGGTAGAGAGTGACAGCTAGAATCTGATTGGCTTCTATAGGCCACACCTCCACTTTCCTAAGGTCTGATAATGATCCCCTGAGCAATTTGGAATGACAATGGGGGTAATTCTGAGTTGATCGCAGCAGAAATTTTGTTAGCAGTTGGGCAAAACCATGTGCACTGCAGGGGAGGCGGATATAACATGTGCAGAGAGAGTTAGATTTGGGTGGGTTATTTTGTTTCTGTGTAGGGTAAATACTGGCTGCTTTATTTTTACACTGCAATTTAGATTGCAGATTGAACACACCCCACCCGAATCTAACTCTCTCTGCACATGTTATATCTACCCCACCTGCAGTGCACATGGTTTTGCCCAACTGCTAACAAAAGTCCTGCTGCGATCAACTCAGAATTACCCCCTATGTCTTAATTGGCTCATTATACTGTACTCAGCTAATACAATGAAGTGTGCCCAACACCACCCCTCCTTTCCGCTATAATATTAATTATAAGGTATAGTTATACTAACTCGCAGATGCCTGTGTAGCACATTACACGCGTCTTTCTCACCTTGCTTTGAAGTCAGTGTTGGCGCAGTGAAGCCGCTCTGCACCTTATTTTGCGGGGTTGAGGGTAACACTGCAAACCTACTGAAAACTACTGCTGAATACGACTTTATGACCACTCAGTCTCAATTGTTTTTTTATTCACTAAAATGCTGCTTGCTTTAACCTTATTTATGATTTTAATCAATCATGATCGAGAGGTTACAAAGGGCCCAGTTCAGACCTGATCGCTGCTGTACGTCTTCACACAGCTGGCGATCAGCGATAAACTGCACGTGCGTATGCACCGCAATGCACATGCACATTGCCAAACAACAAGCATCACCGGACAGCGACAGGCTGGTGCAAACATTTTGATCGCACAGCCATTCTCATGCTGATTGACAGGAAAAGGGCGTTTGTGGGTGGTAACTGACCGTTTTCTGGGAGTGTCAGGGAAAATGCAGGCGTTTCCAAGCGTTTTCAGAGAGGGTGTGTGACGTCAGCTCCGGCCCCGATCATCCTGTTCTCATCACACTGTAGGAGTAAGTCCTGGGTTGTGCACACACTGGTAAAAACATTCGATGGTGAGTGAGGTGCGAACGGATTTGCAGCTGTCCGCTGACTGAGGGATTTTTTTAGCATTGCGTACACATGCGATCGCACACTTGCACGGTGAATATACACTCCCCTTGGGTGGCGACTATCTGAACGCAGCACAACAAATTTAACAGCCCAGCGATCAGGTCTGAATCACCCTCTGAGTTACTATCTTTAACTTTTATATCACTCTTGTACATTTAAAGTTTGTTATTACATTAGCCAAATTATGTTACCCTTTAAAAGGTCACCAAAGAGGTGCATAGGTCAAAGTTTCACATGTGTGTGGCAGTAATAGAAGGGTGCACTCATCAGCTAGTTCACACTCACACAAGATATGTTCAAATCCACCCAGATTTTCCCATGAAAAGATGGACAATTTTCCTCATTCCTTTTGACCACCATTTTACATAGAATTTGACAGCAGATAACCACTTAGCCCAACTAGTCTGCCCCTGTTCTAACCTCAAAACCTATTTGATCCTTAGTTCTTGTTAATTTTTCCTCAAATGTCACCACAACCTATCTCCCTCCAGCTTCAGTGCATGTCCTTGTGTTCTAATACTTCTCTTCCTTTGAAGAATGTTTCCTTTCCGGACCTTGTTAAAACGCTTGATATATTTGAAAGTTTCTATCATGTCCCCCCTTTCCCTTCTCTGCTCCAAAGTATACATATTGAGATGTTTTAGTCTTTCTAGGTATGTTTTGTGATGTAGGCCATGCACCATTTTAGTTGCCCTTCTTTGTACACTCTCTAATGTATTTATATCTGGAGATATGGCCTCCAGAACTGAGCACAGTATTACTGATGAGGCCGTACCAATGAGTTGCAGTTAAAATGCCGGCTGTCGGGATCCCAGCATTCAGGATACTGACGCCAATATCCCGATAGTTGGTAATACCGATAGCCGGAATCCTGACCCACCAGGGCTATTCCCACTCGTGGGGCTCCTAGTGCTCGCCCTGCTTCCGGCATTCTGGTGGACAGGATATCGATGTCGGGATCTTGACAGCCGGCATCCTGTCTGCCGGTAAATGGTTTGTGTTCCCATACCAATAACCTATACAGTGGCATTATTACTTATTTCTTTCTGCTGCTGATTCCTCTTCCTATGCAACCAAGCATCTGACTTGCTTCCTCATTGCTTTGTTGCATCGCTTACCTGCCTTTAAGTTTCCTGAAGCAGTGACACCTAGATCCCTTTCCTCCTCAGTAGTTTCCATTACACTTTCATTTATTTGGGTTTTTTTAGGACCCAACTGCATGATTTAGCATTTTTTACAGTTGCCATGCTCCTGACCATTCCTCTAGTGGGTGTGGTTCGTTTTATCGACAGTATCTAGGTCGACAATGTTTAGGTCGACCACTATAGGTCGACAGTCACTAGGTCGACATGGATGGAAGGTCGACAGGGTTTCTAGGTCGACATGTGCTAGGTCGACAGGTCTAAAGGTCGACATGAGGATATTTATTTATTTTTGTGTCGTTTTCTTCGTAGAGTGACCGGGATCCCAAATTAGTGCACCGCGTCCCCTCGCATGGCTCGCTTCGCTCGCCATGCTTCGGGCATGGTGCCTTCGCTCCGCTACCGCTTCGCTCGGCACACTTTACCGTCCCAATCGTAGTCCACATGGATTGTTAAGTATGAAAAAATAAAAATAAATAAAAAATGTGAAAAACTCATGTCGACCTTTAGACCTGTCGACCTAGCACATGTCGACCTAGAAACCCTGTCGACCTTCCATCCATGTCGACCTAGTGACTGTCGACCTATAGTGGTCGACCTAAACATTGTCGACCTAGACACTGTCGATCTTCAGACCGGATCCCCCTCTAGTCTACCTAGATCATCTTGACCCAACAAATTCATGTAGTTTATGTTAAAAATTGTTGCATTCACACGTAAAAATTCATAATATCTCAAAATGACATCAGCCTTGCAGGTCTGAATGTTTTTCCAATGCATAAATAACCTTTTTTATTAGAACTTTGAAAAATTAATACTCAAAGGTATCTTACTGTATTTTCCATTACCTGTCCATGGTGCTGAAACTGATTATGTGCCAGTTATAGAGAGCAGAAACCGGAACACGTGGCTCTATAGCTGATCATGCTGGGATTTGCAGTTCTACAACAGCTGAATCCCCACGGGTCATCTACATTTGATATGTAATCTGCCTTTTTCCCTACAGTGTATCATACTCAATTGTGACATTTAAAACTAATATATCTTTTCTCATGACCACATGTTGGTGTCTTTGAAATATCAAATAACAATTTTCTACTTAACTGTGTGATAAAGATGAAAATAAAGGCGTAAATATCATTTTTATCCTGCTTTGTCTTTTTACACTACTAAAACGCTGCTTCCTCTCATTCATGTGCATACCAGTGCCATAGGCAATATACAGAAAATGCCAACAGAAAAAAGTACTGTAGAGCTTTTCGAAAGAAATTAATCAGTTATCATATACTTGATTCACTCACATCATTACTCAGTCTACTCTATAATTCATGCATTTTGTGCAATGCCCACTTTAGCGATCATTCACCCATTCAGACATATCTGACTGCATTTACGCATTACCACTTGTCTTACAAACAAATATCCTATTAACTCCACTCAGCAATAATATACCTATCACCTGTTCACACATCCCATCATCAACACTGTTTACACATTATCGCTTCCTACTATCACACATCATTTACTGTATATAATCCCTTCACTTGTCAGCTGCATCAAATTGACATTTAATCCCTTCACTTATAAATACAGCATCCACATACCAGTCACTCATTGGTAATTGCTCCTTCTGTACACCGTCATAAACTCACTCACCTGTTTTACTGACAGCCTTACTCTGTTTACTTCATACAGACAGACCACTAACACATACTGTACCTTGACTGCTGTAATCCTGAGTCTTGCATAGGTCAGTCTGGGACATGTACTAAGCAATGATAAAAGTGGAGAAGTCCTTCTCCACTTTTATCACTGCTTAGTACATGTCCCCCATGTGGCAAAAAAGTAGAAATATTCACCCATAGCAATGGGGATGAGTGAAATTTTCAAATCTATTCAACAGAATACGTATCTGCCCCATTTCGCTGTAGGTTGTAACATATTGCACATTCCACATTCAAACCCGCCACGGAGCAGGGTGAATTCAAGATCATTTTCCCAGCTCCATTTATAGATTGTACATATTTACAAGATATTAATTTGCAAATAAAGCGGGGGGGGGGGGGATGTATTAAACCTTCTAAAGAGTGGAGAAGAGGACAAGTGGAGCAGTTTCCCATAGCAACCAGTTAAGCTTTACTGTAGCTAGCATTTATCAAGTACATTCTAGTAGAAAGTAGGTAGTAGCTGATTGGTTGCTATGGGCAACTTATCTACTTCTCCACTATTTGATACTTTTCCCCCAGAGTATACAAATGGCTGTACAGCAGAACAGGGGAACTAACACTAAAGGGGACATTTACTAAGCAGTGATAAGAGCGGAGAAGTAAGCCAGTGGAGAAGTGGCCCCATCAACCAATCAGCAGCTCTGTATAATTCTACAGTATGCAAATTATAGATGTTACGTCAGTGCTGATTGGTTGCCATGGGCAACTTCTCCACTGGCTCACTTCTCTGCTCTTATCACTGCTTAGTAAATGTCCCCCTACAATACAGATTGTGCAGCTGTGGTCTCTTCAATCCACCACTTCACTCATTCTTGCCTAGCAACCAGTCATGCAAAAGATCACATTGCTTAACTAGTAACAGAGCCATCAAAGCTGACTGGATATGGGTTACTGCTTATTATAGTAATAAATAACAACCCCCAATTTCTCTTTGGGTTACAGGCCTGTGACTTCAGTTCTCCTTATACTTGCTTCCTTTCTCCATGGCTGATATTACATGAGAGAGACCATATTAGCAGCTTCTGGAGTCATTGCACTGATACATGCTAGGAGGCTCAAACATCTCCTTAGGTGGAACACAGGGTTGGACTGGCCCACAGGGGTATAGGGGAAACCACTGCCTGAAGGCCCACCCCCTTCTCTATGGATCAGGTTGCATACTGTGCACTTGAATTATACATTATACATATGTTACTTTGTTACTTTATACTGCACAGGACTATGGTGTATTTTCTACAGTGCATTGCTGTTATTATTCTGGTACATTATCATGCATGTACTAGCAGTATTTACTGTAAATATTTATCAAGAGGCCCAGACAATGCATTCTCTAATAGTTTGCCAAGCACCTATGGTTGCTGGCCACACCCCTAAGCATGGCCCCTTCCCCCCAGTGGACACTTCATGCCCCGGTCCAACACTGGTGGAGCATGCCCTGTTATTGGATACTCAGTAAAACCAACTCAAAGCAGTATAAAGAGTGTCAATCTCCAAATCAGATTAAATCTAGTCCATCAACAATCAATGCAGATTGTGAGCATCATTTTCTAGGCATGCCGATGCCCGTGTCTCCTGACGCTGCTGCACTGGCCCCGACACCATGAAAACAGCCGCTATCCTCAGTAACCTGACGGTTTCCCAGATGACAGATGTACAAGCAGAGGGATCTGATGCTGCGTCTTTGGACGCAATAGAAGGTGTCATACAGGAAGCAGGCATTGGGCGTCTCTCTACTCAAGATACCTCCTGGTGCTTTTACATACTGTATTTTAGCACAGTGGCTTTGCAACTACTGTATGCCCTTTTCCGAATCTGTCCATGTGAACGTGGTTGGAAGGTGGCCATACACCCAGGCTGATAACAGACTTCTTACAGTCTCCTTACCTCCCATGTCTGCTGATACTGTAATTGGTTACAATCATATTATTATCGAACATTGTGCTGTCTTTATTCAATATTGAGTTATAATATTGGGCCAGCATCCCGAGCTGCCAGTTATATGACCCTTACCTACAGTATTTATATGCATGCACAATAAAGTACAGATCTTGACTAGTGCAGTGCTAGAAATTGGTGGATAATTCAGACCTGACCATGGGCCTAATTCTGGGTTGATCACAGCAGGAACTTTGTTAGAAGTTGGGCAAAACCATGTGCACCGCAGGGGGGCAGATATAACATGTGCAGAGAGAGTTAGATTTGGGGGGTGGTCTTCAGTATGCCGAATGTCGGGATCCCGGCGCACATTATACCGGCGCCGAATCCCGACACCCGGCATACGACAGCTATTCTCCCTCGTGGGGATCCACGACCCCCCTAAAGGGAGAATAAAATAGTGTAGCGCGCGTAGCGCGCCACCGTGCCCGCAGCGTGGCGAGAGCAGCGAGCCCGCAAGGGGCTCCTTAGCGCTCGCCACGCTGTCGGTATGCCAGCGGTCGGGCTCCCGGCGCCGGTATGCTGGTCGCCGGGAGCCCGAGCGCCGGCATACCGTACTACACCCAGATTTGGGTGTGGTGTGTTCAATCTGCAATCTAAATTGCAGTGTAAAAATAAAGCAGCCAGTATTTACCCTGCACAGAAACAAAATAACCCACCCAAATCTAACTCTCTCTGCACATGTTATATCTGCCCCCCCTGCAGTGCACATGGTTTTGCCCAACTGCTAACAAAGTTCCTGCTGCGATCAACTCGGAATTATCCCCCATAGCAGAAAATTTGTTATCAGCTGAGCAAAACCATGTGCACTGCAGGTGGGCAGGGGTGTAGTGAGGGTGGCTCCGGTGGTGCGCGAGCTCCGGGTGCCGGAAAAGTTAAAGGGGCACACCGCCGCCTATCCCCCTCCCTACACCCACTATACCGTGGGCTGCTGTACTCGGACTCTGAGATTAGATAGAGAACAGGGCAGGCCAGAGACTCTGCCACCCTCTTTATATGTCTGCTTGTAGCTGTGTAGCAGGATTACTTCTGTCCTGCTACAACCCTCTCTTCCCTGGCCGCTGCAACACCCCTCTATACATTGATGCTGCAGAATAACATTTATAAGGGGCTCTACTGTGTGGCGTAATGTGAATAACTTACACGACTGGGGTATAATGTGAATAATGAGCAATTCTGTGTGGTATAATCTGAATGGGTACTATTCTGTGCCCACGCCCCTTCCCCATGATTCCACACCCCTATATTTTTGTGCTGTCCCTATATTATACATCGCTCAAAGAAAACTTTCACCCTGAGATCCACAAGGTCTAGAACCAGCCCTCTCACCGATTTAGGATTTTTAAATATTTTGTTTTTTTAAATGTAACATGCACCCAATTCAGTAAAGGAGAGGCGCCGCCGAAACATACCCTTGCTCTGGGCACCATGGCACCTAGCTACACCTCTGCAGGTGGGGCAGATATAACATTTGCAGAGAGAGTTAGATTTGGGTGGGTTATGTTGTTTCTGTGCAGGGTAAACTCTGGCTGCTTTATTTATACACTGCAATTTAGATTTCAGTTTGAACACCCCCCACATAAAATATAAAAAAAAAAAAAAAATCTAACTCTCTCTGCACATGTTATATCTGCCCCCCCCCCCTGCAGTGCACATGGGCCCTCATTCCGAGTTGTTCGCTCGCAAGGCGATTTTAGCAGTATTGCACACGCTAAGCCGCCGCCTACTGGGAGTGAATCTTAGCTTCTTAAAATTGCGAACGAAAGAATCGCAATATTGCGATTACACATCTCTGTGCAGTTTCAGAGTAGCTTCAGACTTACTCGGCATCTGCGATCAGTTCAGTGCTTATCGTTCCTGGTTTGACGTCGCAAACACACCCAGCGTTCGCCCAGACACTCCTCCGTTTCTCTAGCCACTCCCGCGTTTTTTCCGGAAATGGTAGCGTTTTTTCCCACACGCCCATAAAACGGCCTGTTTCCGCCCAGTAACACCCATTTCCTGTCAATCACACTACGATCGCCTGAGCGAAGAAAAAGCCGTGAGTAAAAATCCAAACTTCATAGCAAATTTACTTGGCGCAGTCGCAGTGCGGACATTGCGCATGCGCACTAAGCAGAAAAATGCTGCGATGCGAAGAAATTTTCCGAGCGAACGACTCGGAATGACCTCCATGGTTTCGCCCAACTGCTAACAAATTTGCTGCTACGATCAGGTCTGAATTACCCCCATGGTTACTAGTTCAATGAAAATGAAACCAGAAGATAAGGACAGATGGATTTCTCATCAAATAAATGCATTGCACAGAATGGTTTAACCTAAATATTATGGAGTATGCATCAGCGTACATTTCACAATAACGCAGTGGCTTTCATACAAAACAACATAATGACATATTATACATTATTATTTAATATACATGGCACTATGATTTTCAGCAAGTGAGATTTGCACATTGTATGCACTACAGGACCAAACATCTATGAGTTGTCTTATTGATATGCTTTTTAAGCCTCCCGTGGTAATAACAATCTAGTAGACATTAGAGACTGCTGAACGTAAGGGCCACATTCAGGGATCAGCATTAGGGCCCTTTATTGTTTAAATGGTAACAAAGGGGAAACTCTGGGCCATTTATTGCCTGTTCACTGAAAGACTTTGCCGTCTAAAATGAATATAAAATGTAATTTACAGTCTCCCCAATGGACTTAAATCCTTGTGTTCCTCATGACCAACAACATAACGGATTTGTATTGTTCCAAAATGTCACACTTGGGGAAAAACCTGTCAATATCGTGGGATATGAGCCTGATAAAGGTCTTGGAATAACACTCCAACGATTTTAATGCAGTGTTTCCACACCATAGCTGTAAGCACCAGTTTCTTCCCTTCAGCCGATCTGTGCATCGATAATATGCACTAAGGATTTTATTCAGTAAGGAATGCAAATTCTGCTCTTTAGTAGAATTTGCAATCCTTGACTCGCATGCTGGGGGCCGTCCATCGCAGGGCAAGGCCACCCAGCATGCCACTCACCGCCCCCCATCTGCGACCATGCACTAATCGCAATCGCACCGCAATTAGTGCGCGGTCGCAGAAATTAGGGAAGCTTCCTGCCGGCGCAGCCCGGCTGCGATAGCAAGGAGACCCGCCGCCATCTCTGATTGGAGCGGCTGCGTGTGACGTGATGCAGCCACCCCTATAACGCGATCGCCACGTCCCCATAATGCTCTGTCGCCACCTTGGAAACAGAGCATTTTGCCGCCCCACAAACGCCTCTGCCTGTGAATCGCGGCGTGAACGCAGAAATTTGCAGAACACAGAATCGCAGGGCGAACGCAGAAATTCCAGTTGAATTTGCGATCCAACCTGAATTAGGCCCTGTGTACTGTGTTTTTGTCCATCTTCTATATGCATAGTAAAGCTACACCTCCTTTCATATGCCTGGCACATCTGATCCTTTTACTTGCAGGGTGAAGAAGGTGCATTTGCTACATATACAGAGTTGGTTGCAGCTGACTACAAAGGTAGCAAACTGCTATTTAATTTCCTGTGCACATTTTACAGTTGCGCTGGGACACTAATGCCAGGTACACACTGGACAATGTGTGTACCCAGCGATCACATTAGCGATGGTACCGCATGCGGAGGGGGGGGGTTGTCTGGGGCCATGCATCTTCTGCCAGTCGCGTCCATCCTTACGTCTTCTGCCACAGTTGCGTCCATCCGTACATTGTCTGCCACAGTTGCGTCCATCCTTACATCTTCTGCCACAGCCGCGTTTCATCCATACATCTTCTGCCACAGCCGCGTTTCATCCATACATCTTCTGCCACAGCCGCGTTTCATCCATACATCTTCTGCCACAGTAGTGTCCATCCTTACATCTTCTGCCAAAGTCGCGTCTGTCCTTACTTCTTCTGCCACAGTATGGCCTTTTATGTCAGTGGTTGAGCATCTTCATACACAACCACGTTCAGCAACATACCTGCAACATTCCCATAACAGGCAACATCTGTGCAACTGTTTAGCACCCCAGTTATCTCCAAGTCACTGTCCAGAACCGCCCAATATATTTCAGAGAACGTGCACCCAAATCTGTAGTGGCATCACTGTATGAACACCATAGGAACACATGCTCAGGGTGGCACTGACACATGCACATATGAAAAACATTGCTCCGCTGTATCCAATGTCACCGCAGCATTTGGATCACACTCAGGCCCTCTGGATGGTTACAAAATGTTTATTCTAATTCATATATTCCTATGCAAAGTTATGGAAAGTAACTTAGTATTCTGAGGTTCTCACACTACGTAAAGATGTACACTGAACTGCATCTGCTCAACAAAATGCATTTGTCACAGACCTTGCCTGCAAAACCCATGTATGTGTGGTACCCACGTTTGGGGTACCCCTGCTATATCTTGTAACAGCCCTAAACAGCATCTAGCAACAGGGCTAGCTAAGTGGCCCGTAAAGGTTAATTCTTTTCCCCCTGCGTTGCCTAGCAACGTCTTGCTGAAAGGAAGAGCATTGGGACCCCGGAGAATCCAGCCCTAGAAGGGAGAGTGGGAAGCCTGGCTGCACGAGGATTGGAGGAAAAAGTGCGGGAAGACAGGGGGAGGGACTCACCGTGGGTTGAGGTGTGCTGGAGCGCGCTGCAGAAGAGAGGGGCCGGGAGCCGCGGCCGCCGCTGACAGAGCCAGGAAAGAGAGCCACACCAGCGCCACTGACTGAGGCGGACGGAGACCCGCTGGTGGAGAGACCCGGCCACTGACAGAGAGCTGCACGTGCTGCCGGAAGCGCCGCACAGCACGAGAACAGCTTGCAGGGACGGAACCCAGCATCACTACCGCTGCCAGGCATACAGAGGACCGGTCTTATCTGGAGCTGGAGAGGAGAGACATCGCCGGAGCACAGGTAGCCTCCAACACTGACAGTACTCCAACCTCCCTTCTTTCCCATACCAACTAAGGGGCGCAGGGAGTACTGTAGCAGATCACGTTCCCCCTCATATTAAGTACGCATATTGCCTGTGGCCATAAAGAGCTCATCAGGGACAGCACACTAAGCTACCACGTGACCAGCAACGCCACTGACCTATGACTCCTGTGTTATATTTCCCCATCGGGGACAAGGTCCTATAAACCACAGCTAGCCTCAATAGGCTGACTCCACCCCAACGGCCTACGCAGCTATACAAGGAACTAAGACACCCACTAAGTTGCATGAACTATGTTCTTGTACTCATAGCGAGTTCGATGCTCAGCCCTCTGAGCCATCCCCGGTGCTCATACACTAGACTTTACCTCAGTATCATTCCTGTTGTCCGTCGTGCTCAGGATCTAACACGCCATACAGTGGGAAACTGACCCTATTGATTATTATGTGCCCTGCATAGACTTATATTCAGACTTCTCCGGATTGTGTGTAGGACCAGTGACTGCTTTTGCGGGGTCCAGTGCCATCTAGTGGCCTATTGGTAGACTGTTTGAATAATTCAGGAAAATAACCTATCCGAATGGGTAGCGTACCCAAATTACTGTCAGGACATTTCTTACCTTAAGATATCATTATATTTCAAATGTTTGCTATTGCATGTGATATATTTGATTGTTTGACCAAGATATTGTCATGCCTTTGAGATACCTAAGCTGTGATTACTGTTATAGACAGGGAAAGACTCAGGGTACTGTATTAATATTCAACCTATGCAACTGTGTTTAATGAGAACTGCGTTATTGCGGTGACTGATGTCTTCCGTTCAATAAATGGTTGTCACCATCTCCATGTGTAGTGGTCCTTGAGCATATTGTGTTTGGGTTGTCCTCCCGGGGTTCTCCTGGTTCTTCTGCCCCAGCCCTGCAGGTGACGGAAAGAATAGTCGCTGGCCTCGACATCGTTGAAGAGTGGATACCGCCGACCACGAAAACGACCGAGCTTCAGGTACGAACCCCTTAGAGAGATATCACATATGCACTAAGCAATGGTGCTTCATAGCGATTCAGCACTCACCTGACCTGCAGAACAGGTTTTTCAGTAGTACTTTGCATTGTGGAGCTGGGACATGGGTGCTGCCATCTTGTGTCAAGTCAGGTGACCTCAAGCCAGCCAGTCCAGAACCCTATATAAATCCCTTCAGGCGCTTCCTCCAGGACCAGTGCAACTTCTGTGTTCCTGCATGTATGCTGGTACTAGCATTATCCAGAATATTTGCTCCACAGTGCAAACAGTCTTCAGCAAGTTAGCTGATTTTTGTTTGCCTGTGTATACCTAATCAGCCTCAGCTGTTCTAAGTCTACTGTTTTGTAACCTTCTGCTGCAGCCAGCCCTTGCTGCTAAAGGATTTTCAGAGTTCAAATTCCTAATCAGCAAAGCACTTCTACATTCTGAAGCTTTCCAAGTCTGTAGGCATCACCCTCTCTAAGTCTGCATCCAGTTTCAGCCATCTGCTTATTCAAGTCTGCTGATGTTAACCCTTCATTGCTACAAGTCCTGTTGCTTCCGTTCCTGTATCCAAGTGTATCTACAGTGTCAGGCACACCCGTCTGCCATAACTCTGCAGTATACCACAGTCATCTGTTTTACCTGTGAGCAAGTACAAGTTACTCTGCTTATACCAAAATCATCTGTTGACAGTCTTCTGGCACCCTTGTTCATCCGCTGTCCGGGGTGCTGCAAGTTCAACCTCTTGCACTCCTGTGAACCCAAACAAAATCTAATTGAGGACTTCAGCCTCTGTCGTCATCAGCCTACAATACGGCCTCCAGGCTCGGCCGCAGCATCACTGACCACCATCCTACCTGGGAGTCCACCCGTCCCAATACAGGTCATTACAATATCATCTATGGATATATTTGACAGCTTACTGGTAGAGGAGTGACTGTTGCCGTATTCTGATATTCCAGTATGCTATATTCATTGAAAGTATTTTATTATTTCTATACTCAATAAATACACTTCCTATGTAATGGAACTTATGTAGACCTCCAAGTGTTCTCCACATACCTTCCAGCTACTGTACATTAACACCATTGGCTACTGGCACAAATTCAAAACAAAAACACAAATCCTGACAGCATTCAGGTCATGTGACTGGCAAATATAAGCATAAAATCCTAACTAGTCCCATACCTATCACTCATCTCTTATGAAGCCTATTGTTTAGCGAAAGCAATGCCTGCTGGGAAACTAGGGCTTGGGATTTCAGATGACTTTAGAATTAATTATTTTTTGCCCCATATTACATTGTCATACTGCAGCAACACTATAACCTTGAATATTCAACCACTCGTTTGTTAAATGTGGTTCTACAAAAACAAGAGGTTAAGGGCAACCGTTCCACTCAGCAACATTTCTACTTGTTGATTGGAGCTTAATTAATTTAGAATGTCTGTATATTTTTGATTAAACATTTATTGGCATGTATATGCTAATTAAGTAGTACAAACTGTAAACATGCAGGAATATTCATTTGTACATAATTTAGCATCAGATTTTTTTCCCAGTGATATCAGAGGCTTAACGCAGACTAGTCTCAAGTGGCCCCAAAACTAATTATTTTTTGTTTTCTTCCTATCATATTTTATCCTACACCAAGACAAGAGGGAAGTCTAAAATGGGTTTTAATTTTACCAGTGAATTAAATGTGACAATGGGTTCTTAGTTATGATACGTCTTTTAACTATTTGTATTCCTGGCTGGGCAGCAGACGAGACGCGGGATAAAAGACAATAGCAAAATAAGGATTCAAAGTACATATCTATATTTCATGCTCTCTACAGTTCTAATCAGCAGCTCTATTATCAGTTTGCTCTTTGCTGTGACCTTGAGGGGTAAGATATAGTTTATCAAGTTTGAATGGCCCGGGGAACAGATTCCAGTTTCATACAGTGATTCTCTTATATATTGACGGAATACATGCGATTTGCTGGCGGACGGGATGCCGGCTGTCACTATGACGACAGTGGCATCCTGGCTGCCAGAATGCCGTCAAGGGGCAAGCACTAAAGGGCCCTACACATTGATCGATCCGCCGCCGAGCTGCCCGACGGTGGATACGGCCGATGGGCGACCCGACGGCGGGGGGCAGTGACGGGGGGAGTGAAGTTTCTTCTGTCCCCCCGTCACCCAGCTCATAGCAATGCAGGCCAATATGGACGAGATCGTCCATATTGGCCTTCATGCACAGGCGACGGGGCACCAGCGATGAACGAGCGTGGGCCGCGCATCATTCATCGCTGGTGCCTCCACACTCAAAGATATGAACGGTATCTTGTTCATTATTGAATGAGATTGTTCATATCTTTGAGTATTATCGTCCAGTGTGTAGGGCCTATAAGAGTCCCCTTGCGTGCTCGCCAATCTGTCCTTGCCACAGGGTCTCTTCCCACTCTATGAGTGTCATGGGAATAGCCCTGTTGCGCCGGTATTCCGGCTGTCAATATTGTCGGCTGTCAGGATTTCGCCGTCGGTATCCTGAATGCCGGGATCCCGACAGCCGGCAAATTGACTGCATCCCATATAGAAAACATCGACATGTAATAGAACAAATTGTTTCAGAAAATGACAAAGCTTCTGACTGTATAGTATTATTTGACATGTTACTATGAATAGTTGCCAAAAAGGTAATGATGCAAAGTTGTAATTATGTAAATATTGAATATATTGTTAACACATAAATAAAAAAAAGGTTATGTGCACAGTATTTTTTAATTAACAATTAATTTGTTTTCAGACAAGTAGAGAGCACACAATTAGCAAACAATGTATGAATGAGCTACAGTAATTAGAATATTGTCATTATTAATAGTGTAATTTGGAAGAGAGGTTACAGTATAGCCCCAGGATACGCGGGCAGGAATACAAGACGGGAAAAGGCAGGAGTAAGGCTAATAGGTCTATTTACTAAGACTTGGATGGAGATAAAGTCTCTGGAGATAAAGTACCAGACAATCAGCTACTAACTGTCATTTTTCAAACACAGCCTGTGACATAGCAGTTAGGAGCTGATTGGCTGGTACTTTATCTCCAGCGACTGTATCTCCATCCAAGGCTTAGTAAATAGACTCCTAAGGTCCTGTTTCAGGGGTCTGCACAATCCAGATGCAGTTCTGATGTTCATGCAGTTGAACAATTATTTGCTTCCGTTCTGTTCTGTAATAGCACATGTGCAAAATATTCTGGAATGCCCTATGGTGTATGCATTTCCCATAGTGCACACACAAAGGGGCTATTGCGCAGGGCTGTAACTAGGGTGGTGCACATCGTACAGGGCACTGCAAGGCAGGGGGCGTTGCGCTCACAGACATATCGTTGGTACTCACTGCGATATATTGGCCTTTCAATAAAACGGCCGATATAATGGCCAGTGTGTACCCAGCATAAGTCTAGTACTGTCCGGGCTTCTTTGATGTATTGTCAATCCTAATTATCGCATGAAACATCAGAAATGAATGGTCTACTAATCACTGAGCCAGTATAAGAAGTATACAAGAAGTTACACAAATTCTTGAGGTCATAAACCAGACTACAGGTACAGTAACTATCAAACTAAAGGAAGCATTGACACATTACAACAAAGAATGGTGGTGCACTTCAGTATTTAATTTGCTTTCATGTTACCACATCATGCACTAATAGGGGCAAATGGACTTTGCTATTTAATAGTCTAGTAATACTGTACTCGATGTTTGATTTATTCCATCTGGCAAAGAACGGAGTAGAGTTCCTGGTGAGAGTATGGTATAAGGATGGACATCAGAAAGTAATGGCAATCATTGATGTTCCTGATTTAATGGAAATGCTCTTTACATTCGATGCCGGGATTGCGATTGTGGCAACTTTTTGACTACATACATTCAACTGCGGACACCTGGAAGCGGTATCTGCAGCACCGTTCCTTTGCACTTGCATGAATTTCCGAAGGCTGGTCCCAGGAGTGCTGCTTTGAAACAAGGAATCTTCAGGATAGACTACTGCAAAGTGATGGATAGATTGGGACAGAAGAGTACGGAAACAAGGAGGAGAACAAGAAGACAAGAAAGTAGGAAATACTCCTTTACAATCACTAAGAAGATGCAACATGCTGTATGCCGTCCATCGGTTACATGGTGTGTAGATTCAGGGTCGGACTGGCCCACAGGGGTACAGGGGAAACCACCGGTGGGCCCCACCGCTTGGGGGCCCACTCCTTCCTCTAGGGATCAGGTTCCAGACTGTGCACTTGTATTATACATGGTAGATATGTTGCATTACACTGCACAAGTCTATTGTGTATTTCAAGCCTCTGTGGAGGCTGGCCACACACCCTTTGTAGGCTGGCCACACCCTTAAGTATGGGCCCCTATTACTGCATTCCCCCGGTGGGCTCTTCATGCCCCAGTCCGACACTGTGTATATTGTATCTTCTTAGTGATTCCATCCTATGGAAAGCTCGCGTAGGATTAAGATCCAATATTATTTGATGAAAGTTTAATTTTTTTATTTTCATAATTTAAATGTAGAACGTATCATTTCAGTTGTAGTACATCTGCCCGGGGGAAACAACAGCAGTTATCAGGACGAAAGCAGATAAGCGGATCTTTGTATAATTCACTGACATGTCAATCAGTCCCCAGATACAAATCAGACTTTATTAGTTCATGTGCTCCACTCACCAAAGGACACACAGGGAAGCGTCTGTTTGGGAAAGAGTACAACTGAAACAAATATTAAAGCTTTCAATTAAATCTCAGGCCATACTTTCAATCTCCGTTTTGTGGCCTCGCTGATCTTGCTAGCGGTGTGCAGCCATCCTCTTGGTATTTGCTTTTGATATCACATCTTTAGCTCCGAAAAGAAAAAAAGGCAACACAAGATCTACAGTGTTTTTTTGGTATGTCAATACAACACGATTTACCAAGCTGCTCTATTAGACTTATGGATATATTATGAAATGTTCCACTGTATGTATTTTTAGAAGTTATTGCCCCCTTATTGCCTAAGGATCGGATTCAAAGACGAATGCCGTGTTCATTTTCTCGCAGTTGAGCGATTATTTGCTACTGCACATGCACGAAAAAGTCCTGGAAACCCCTACGGTGCATGCATGAACCCAAGTGTCCTATGGCGTTTGCAATTGCAATGGGAAAGCGAACACTTGAGAAGGAGTTTACGATCCCTGGGCATTTCAGGATGGAGACTGGGAGGTGTCCTAAAGTGAACGCAGGCCGTTTCATGGGCGTGTGATAGGTGTGTCAGTGGTGTGTCTGGAAACGCTGCAGCATTCCCAATCTCAATTCACTGCTTCGGAGGCTATGTTTAGTTGGACCTGAAGAGAGTAGCTGGAGTAGAACCTAGTCTACCGCAAATGTCGAAGGTGCGACCGATGTCGGAGCCTGAAGTGAGCGTCTCAGCACATGTACAGAAAGCGACTACGACTGCATTACCCACCATCCCTGAATCAGGCCCTATGCTCAGTGTAAAGCCACTTATGTACCCCATCTTACACTGCCAACCACACACCCGCCTACCTGTGGCTTCATTACCCACCATCAATCAAATCAGGCCCTAAGCTCAGTG
The DNA here is from genome assembly GCF_028390025.1 of Pseudophryne corroboree. Classification (NCBI taxonomy): domain Eukaryota; kingdom Metazoa; phylum Chordata; class Amphibia; order Anura; family Myobatrachidae; genus Pseudophryne; species Pseudophryne corroboree. The sequence continues at coordinate 84,150,858 of NC_086452.1, forward strand.
TAAAGCCACTCATGTACCCCATCTTACACTGCCAACCACACACCCGCCCTACCTGTGGCTTCATTACCCACCATCAATCAAATCAGGCCCTAAGCTCAGTGTAAAGCCACTTATGTACCCCATCCTACACTGCCAACCACACACCCGCCCTACCTGTGGCTTCTTTACCCACCGTCCCTGAATCAGGCCCTAAGCTCAGTGTAAAGCCACTTATGTACTCCATCCTACAATGACACTGCCAACCACACACCCGCCCTACTAGTGGCTTCATTACCCACCATCCCTGAATGAAGCCCTAAGCTCAGTGTAAAGCCACTTATGTACCCATCCTACACTGCCAACCACACACCCGCCCTACCTGTGGCTTCTTTACCCACCGTCCCTGAATCAGGCCCTAAGCTCAGTGTAAAGCCACTTATGTACCCCATCCTACACTGCCAACCACACACCCGCCCTACCTGTGGCTTCTTTACCCACCGTCCCTGAATCAGGCCCTAAGCTCAGTGTAAAGCCACTTATGTACCCCATCCTACACTGCCAACCACACACCCGCCCTACCTGTGGCTTCTTTACCCACCGTCCCTGAATCAGGCCCTAAGCTCAGTGCAAAGCCACTTATGTACCCATCCTACACTGCCAACCACACACCCGCCCTACCTGTGGCTTCTTTACCCACCGTCTCTGAATCAGGCCCTAAGCTCAGTGCAAAGCCACTTATGTACCCCATCCTACACTGCCAACCACACACCCGCCCTACCTGTGGCTTCTTAACTGACATTTTGCAGTCAGAAAGCTTTTACATGGCAGCATTACCAATTCTGCGGTGAAATACAATGCTATTGTGATAGTGATAGGTATGGTGCATAACATTGTGAAACGCAGAGTCTCACTCACACCTAGTACTAGCCCTGCTGAAGGGACCATCACACAGCTCTTAGTGATGCTTTCTCCTATCATTTCAGCTATGTTCCTTTCGTGTGGTGAAACAAGAACTCACAGTATGACAGCTGCTCTTTTTCTCATCTGTGTAGTCAATGACAACATCCTAATAGCAATAGCTCCTCAATCATCTCACAGTTACTAATGACTCTTAGAGCCATACTTGTGCAGAAGCCTTATTGCTGGTAACCTAGGATTTTCTGCCTTCAGAATTCCTACTTCCAACTGTTATGTTCTTGACTCCCCTTATTTAACACCAAGGGGTATATTTACTAAAATGAAGGGTTTTTTTAGAAGTGGAGATGTTGCCCCTAGCAACCATTCAGATTCTATTTGCCATTTATTTAGCACTGTCTAGAAGATAATAGCTAAAATCTGATTGGTTGCTATGGGCAACATCTCCACTTATAAAAACCCGCATTTTAGTAAATATACCCCGAAGGCTTCTTCATCAAGCTAATGTCTGCTCAACTATATATCCACAGGATTCAGACCCTGAATAATACAGTGGAATTCCCAATTGTTCAGAGAGTTCCTGCCCTCTGCACATCAAAGGCTGGGAATGTTTACTGAGTCAACCCATCTATTGTAGCCCCACGAGGGTGGTAGAGGCTGCTCCAGTGGTTTCATTCCCTATCTCATGGGAATAGCCATGATAGTATCCACCCCAGAACCAGCTTATGCTTCTCGGTTCTCAAAGACTCAATTCTTCTTTTCAGCTTTTTTTAATACACCAATAACACAGATCACCAACTTGAGGCTGTTACTATATGTGTATTAAGAAAAGGAAGGGAAAGTTAGCACTCCCTTTCGTTTCATACATGCCAATGACCCAGGATGGGACATTGCTTAGCACCCTCTCTATATACTGTACTTTTAAATCTGCCTTTGTTGGCCTTCTACATGCCAATGAACGCAAGCTCTATCTACAGGAATGTTTGTTGTCCTCCAAAACCAATAAGATTACTCTTCCCATGCAGTATGCTCGATTCTGCCACCTTCACCCAGCGCATGAATCTGATAGGGTTCTTATTTGCCATTCAACCCCTAATTGTTCTGAAATACACTTTTATACATTTATGTATTTATAAAATACATTTTATACATAACAACAACAAAAACAACAACAAAGTACATAAAATATGAATTCTGTCCTAGTATAGTCCTACTTAGCTAAAAAAATTATTATTTCTGTTTTTGCTGGGACACCAGGTGTCACTATACTATTATTCTAGAACCCATATGCAGAGAGCAATTGTTCTGGTTCCCAACCCTACTAAACTGTGTATTTTTGACATGTGCAGTGAGAACCAGATGGCGATGTGTGCATGCACCATGTTTGTCCCCTACAGAGGACCACCACTGCCAATATTGATGGTCAATATTGGGTCCTTAAGCTGGCCACCATGCCTGAGCTGCATCACTACCAAGGTACCAAGGTCTCAGTGCAGAATGAGCAGGGGGGTACACAACCTATCTACCTCCCCATGTTGCCTGGATTTACCAGAAAGAGCTTACTTAGCAATACTCCATGTTGCAGGTTGACGTGGAGGAGGTGTAAAAAAAGGGGTAGAGAGAAAAGGGAGGGAGAGATTTTAAAAAAGGTGCGAGAGGAAAGAAGTGGACAAAAAAAAAGGAGAAAAGAGAGAGACAGAGAAAGAGAGAAACAGGGTGAGAAGGGGAAATATAACTGAGGAGGAAGAGGGGGAGAGAGAGCTATGGGGAGAAAGACAGGGAAAGACAGAGAGAGTGGGTGAGAGAGGGACACATCTAGCATGAGCTATAGTAAAACAAGAATATAAACTTTATAATAAATATTCAGTGTGATGAATTTGAAAAGCACCGTAGGCCAGCCAGGGAAGTTAGGAAGCTGTTTTCAGTTGCCCTAACTTCAACTTGAGGTCTGCCTTATCCAAACCTGTGTGTGCCTTGTCTGTCTGCGTAGCTGCTCTTCCCTGTGATCGTTCCAGGACAGGGAAATGCTTTTAAAATGAGAGGCCTTGAAAAACAGTAAAGTGGAAATCAATATGCAGTCAGAAGGTGCCGTTGCTGGAGGTTCATATGTTTTCACGTATGAGCTGCGGCAGAAAAGGGGCTTTCTGAGCTGTCCCCTCAGGGGAAGATGAAGCACAATAAGAGACCAGGTTTACACTGCGCTGGCAGTAACTGTCATCTGTCATTGGATCACAAGGAAGACTTTATAGAAGCTGTACGGAGAGACACGGAAAAGCAAATCTCAAGTGGTTTACACCAAAGGATAAAAAAAATACAGGTCACATATAGCAAAGGGTTTTGAAATGTAACACTTGTTCGAGGTCATGTATTCAACGCAACACTATATATTTTCTTTTTTGTTTATTTATTTATTTATTTCGCGGGGTTATAATATAGCCTCTCAAGCTGCCTTCTAAATATGTGATTGTTATTTTTCTGGGGATCAAATTTTATTAAGGTGTGACCACCTGTTCTATTCCTTTTTTATCTAATATTTTCAACATTGGAGATTGGTGGTCTTTTAGGCTACGGTGGTGGGCGGAGCTGGTCAGTGTTCCTAAAAATGGATAGGGGGAGGGGGGTGACCCCTGTTTTTTGGTGAATGCTGAGGCTGGGTCTACATATTTTGAAGCAGATTTCCTGGCCCCGGCTGCAGCTTACTCCGATGATCGATGCTGCCAACATCATAACGGATATTCACGATGGTGATCCGATGCTTGGTCTTTGGATGCAGCACTCAGATTGCAAATGGTCCAGGCCTCTCTGAGCATGGGGGTTACAGCAGCCCCCCCTACTAAAAGTAAGTAGGAACCGCCTCTGCTACCGATGTTATATAGATAGGCTTACCATCAGTGGCAGCTCCTACTGTTAAGGAGGAGGGGGACTGCCGCGGGCCAGGTTCCGTGGAGAGGGCCGCTGCTGCGGCCGACAGGGTTCCGGGAAGGGGAGAGAGCTGCTGGTGCCGCCGGCCGGGTCTGCACATGCGCAGTCAAGCAGCAGCTTAGCTGCGCATGCGCAAACCCCTGGCTTCTAAAGACTGCATCGGCTGCAGTCCATGACAGCCGGGGTTTGCACATGCGCAGTCAAGCCGCCGCTGCCAGGTGATCGCAGCCCGGTCTGGCAGTCCCAGAGGGAGGAGACAACTCCCAATGGGACTAACTGTACTGGGGTTGACTGGCAGGCACTACCAGTCACTGTGTAGCAGGTACAGTCACAGACTGCAACTGTCTCACTCCCTGCAATGGCGGATTTTACTTGGGAGGGCTGCAGACCTGCCATACATCGGTAAAATCCACCACTGCTTACCATACTATCCCTTTACACTTGCATGCTCATGGATTGCACAGGTTCTGTGGCTGAATAAACTAAATGCAGGCTTGAATCTGTGTTATTCATGAGTGTCCCAGTTTAATAGGAAAGTACAGTAAGCCTATATTTAGAAATATTTAGCAGCATAAAAACGCTCATGTGTTGAGCTGTTAGACATGCCCTTTGGGTGGAGCTTGACACGCCCCCTCTCAACCGCATGCCACATTCTACTACAGACTATGGTGGTCATTCCGAGTTGTTCGCTCGGTAATTTTCTTCGCATTGCAGCGATTTTCCGCTAATTGCGCATGCGCAATGTTCGCACTGCGACTGTGCCAAGTAAATTTGCTATGCAGATAGGAATTTTACTCACGGCATTACAAGGTTTTTTCTTCGTTCTGGTGATCGTAATGTGATTGACAGGAAGTGGGTGTTTCTGGGCGGAAACTGGCCGTTTTATGGGTGTGTGTGTAAAAACGCTGCCGCTTCTGGGAAAAACGCGGGAGTGGCTGGAGAAACGGAGGAGTGTCTGGCCGAACGCTGGGTGTGTTTGTGATGTCAAACCAGGAACGAAACTGACTGAACTGATCGCAGATGCCGAGTAAGTCTGGAGCTACTCAGAAACTGCTAAGAAGTGTCTATTCGCAATTCTGCTAATCTTTCGTTCGCAATTTTACTATGCTAAGATTCACTCCGAGTAGGCGGCGGCTTAGCGTGTGCAAAGCTGCTAAAAGCAGCTTGCGAGCGAACAACTCTGAATGAGGGCCTATGATCTCCCTGAAACTAGTTTTCAAAACTAGACAAGAATGCTGTAACTGCACGTGTGCGACTGAATGCATCCTTCATCACTGCTCATAGAGGCATTGGGGGTGATTCCGACCCGTTCGCACGCTGCTGGTTGTTGCAGCGGTGCGAACGGGTCAGGTCGGGTCTGTGTCTGCGCGGCAGGCGCAATGCGCGCCCGCATCGTTGCCCAGCTACGGTCGTCGCCAGGCAACAACCAGAAGAACGAAGAAAGCGATCGCTGGAGCAATCGCAAGAAGGTTGACAGCAGGAAGGCGTTCTGGGGCGGCAACTCACCGTTTTCTGGGAGTGGTGAGTCCAATGCAGGCGTGTCCAGGCGTTTGGAGGGCGGATGTCTGATGTCAATTCCGGGACCTGCATCGCTGGATCGATCGCACAGGGTAAGTAACTGTTACCCTGGTCTAGTTCTACACAAAACTTTTTCTGCACAGCAGGGCTGCACAAGCGTTCGCAGCCTTGCTATGCAAAAAAACCCTCCCCCGTAGGCGTCGTCTACTAGGTGCGATCAACTCGGAATGACCCCCATTGCTTGTGACAGGATTTACAGTACTTTGCTGGCTCTACACCTCTGCATTTTCTATTTGTAAATGTCCATGTATGTGTGACTGTGTCAATGTATGTGATATATTTATGCTATGCATATGTTCCTGAATGAGTCTCATTGTGTTTGTTTGCTCAGCAACATCTTTACATTAAACCAGCAAAATAGCTAATTACGTATAATCAATACAACAGACACCACATTTGTCACTTGCTGTCCCCACGTTTACACCTTACAGCGGGCAGCAGCTGGTTCATTATTACTAGCAACGCTCTATAGATTTATTTCAAGTTTTTATAATGTTAGATTCAGACACTGAATGAAGGACCCTTTTCTGTAACTATTAGACCCTCATACATGTGTCCATTATCACAGGCAGAATTGAGTGTTACCCACATGAACAGGGACCTGATTCAGAGATTTACGCAAAGCCGATGTTTTCGCAATTGAGCGAGTATCGAGTGCTGCGATGACCTTGCAATGGCGGTCGCAGAAAGTCTTTGTACAATGATTAAGAAAGAGCCTTCATTTCATGTGTCAGAGGACTGAAGGGGTCCGCTGTCACTAAACCAAGTGTCTAATTGATATTTGTCTTTAAACACCTATGGTTTGCAATGCATACAAATACGATGTTTGGGGTCTGCACATGTCTAGAATAGGTCTTGCGATATTGGTCACAGCTCTCTGTCAGCTGTAGCACATACTTACCTACTCTCCCGGAAGCTGCGGGAGGCTCCCGTTTTTTGGGGAAGCCCCCCGCACCCCCGGAAGAGTGGGCAGGTCTCCCGCATCCTGCTCGCACCCTAGTGATGCGAGCAGGATGGAGAGATTACCTCCCGCATTCGCGGGTCCGTCAGGTGGAGAAAGGGTTAAAATGACGCAAATCGCGTCATTTTAGCCCCGCCCCCTTCCCGGGGACCCGCGAATCGCTGCATTTCCCGATGCGGGGGGCGGGGCTTAGTGATGTCACAGTCCGCCCCCGCCCCCCGAAGACACGTGCAGCGTCTCCTCTCCGGGCTTCTCCCGGAGAGGAGAAATCAAATGTAGGTAAGTATGCTGTAGCATGATTGACAAGCAAGAATGTGAAGGGTGGAGCGGGAGCGGCATCTGGCACCGGTCGTCAAAACAGGGGGTGTCACCCCCGTTTTGAAGGTGTGACGGGTCGAGGGTCTTTGTCGTCGGATGCAGACTTCTTGGACTGTATCTTACAGCCAGCCTGAGCAAGCTTCACCTTACACATGCTGACGGTGTCTGAAAACGTTGCAAATCGCAACCGATGGTCACGATGGTGATATGAGGCTGCGATCTCAGATGCAGCACACAGATCTCACAAATGCTATCAGGAGGTGTTTATCTCCTACAGACGCCGCCTGCTGCATGTGAATTTTAATGACACAGAATTGCAGCAGCTTCCATGTGGCTGTGCAATTCCTTCCAAACATGAATTAGGCCCCATGAATGCTTTCTAAATAGGTAATCTTCACACCTACTGTAGAAGCACTTTTGAACCTTGTCTTTTAACTCAATGTGATCTGAGTTGGACGGATCTTTGCGCCAGATGCAAATAGTGTGTATTTGCATACAGCGATACACAGAAACAAATTGACACATTTTTGTGTAAGTCTGTTCTATTCCGAGTTGGACAGAACTTTGCCAGATCTGTTTTGCAGCGAAACTGAGACTTTTGGGTGGGAAAGGGGCAAGAGCTATGTGAATTCTGTAGTCTCCTGGATATTTCGACAGATACGTATGGTACAGATGGAGCCACGCTCATTTGAGCGTGACTACATCTCAGTTGGGGGCACACGGCATGCCTAGGTGTGCGTACGCCTGGCCTCACCGGCGAGCGTAACGAGACACTCCCATTTACTTTGAGTGGGGTGTGCGCGCGTCTATGACGCATGCGCGTCCCGGAAGTGTGCCTCACCTGGCGCTCTGAGTCGCAGACGGAGCCATGATTAGTATGGCTCCATCTGTAAATACAAGAAAGAAGTAGGGATGGCCATCGGTGGTCCATCCATTGATGATAACCATCAACGGATAACATCGATGGTATGAAATTATCTACTAGGGAACCATCAATGGTTTCACCCACTGATGATCATCCCTTCTTTACTATGGAATGGGCTGCCAGACAATTAGTTACAGAGGACGGGTCTTCGTGGATGTCGGTATGTGGAGCTATGCTCCGTGTCCAAACATAGTGTTGAGGGAGAAAACTAAACTATCTGGTTGGGCTTTACCATTTGGTTCTCCACCATCAATGGTTAAAGTATTCAACATCGGCCATAGACCATCAATGATTCTGAATCATCAATGGTCGAAAGCCATGACTAGAAAGAAGCTCCCATGCAGTTTGGTGCACTGACAACAGCAGATCTTCCTGCTAGCAATCAGCTGCTACAACTGCTAATCATTTTAAAATCTAGCAATATAACCTAATACTTCCTTTTGGTGTGATTTGATACAGTACAAGAACTAAGGGGGACATTTACTAAGCAGTGATAAGAGCGGAGAAGTGCGCCAGTGGAGAAGTTGCCCATGGCCACCAATCAGCACTGAAGTAACATCTATAATTTGCATACTATAAAATGATACAGAGCTGCTGATTGGTTGATGGGGCAATTTCTCCATTGGCTCACTTCTCCGCTCTTATCACTGCTTAGTAAATGTCCTCCTAAATGCCATAAGAGCACTGCTGATAGGAACTGCCACTTAAAAAAACAACAACAATTTGGTTGTAAAGCAAAGAAATAATATCCTTCTGCAAATAAAAGTGAAGTCAGCATTAATGTGAAATAATGTATGTGTGTTAGGCTCTGCCCGGTGTATAGGAGAATACATTACTTACTGCTGCTGGGAATTCTGTACAATACAAATACTCATATTTATTAATAGTCCCTCTTAAGGAAAAGTGAAGCAGTTCTCACAAGTATATTACTCTCTGCCTTCCTCTGTAGATGTAGGTATACATTTCTTTGTGGTTCTATGGGCCTGATTCATATTTGTAAGTTAAGCAAATAAGCAAGCAACAGCGCAAAACCATGTTGCACTGCAGGTGAGGCAAGCAGATGTAACATGTGCAGAGGAGTTTGGATTTGGGTGGGGTGTGTTCAAACTGATATCTATTTGCAGTGTAAAAAGAAAGCTAACATGTGTGAGCTACATGCAAAAGCAGCCAGTATTTACCCTGCCCAAATCTAAATCTCTGTGCACATGTGACATCTGCCCCACCTGCACTGCAACATGGGTTTGCACAGTTGCTTGCTTGTTTGCTTTACTTACAAACACGTACACTTCTAGGTATGTCTATGTATGCGTGCATCATTCTTTATACATCTGTGTTTGTATTCAGTCAGTGCACACCATACTTCCTCACTTCAGGAACATTCATTATCAGGGGCTGATTGGCAGACGATAATTAAATATCCAACAAATATATACCAAGGTTTATCCAATCAGGCGCTACTTGGGTGGTTTAGCCAAAAGCAGCTGTTGAAACGGGGATCGTTTGTCCCCCAAAGAAACGTATACATAAAAACCATACAAACAGCGCTCCAATCAGTTTGGGCTAATGAGACATAATTATAAATGTATCAATGAAATAAATAAAATAAAAGGATGGAATGGATTAAGTTCACAATTTAATGAAAAATATCATTATAAAAAAACTTCTACTTCTAAAGTACACACAAATTAGCTCCCCTTTTATTAACAGCTCAATTTTTTCAGAATAATTAATATATAGAAATATTTTGGTCCCCACGAGTCCAGTCCACCACCACAGATTATAACAGTCACATCTTTGGGTGGTCTTTTTAAGATGTAATCAATTCAGCAAAGGAAAATAATTATAAAGTCAATGGTAAATATAATACCCCTTTCACATCGCAAAAATAACCCGGTATCGAACCAGCATATTGCTGGGTCGACACGGGTTACTGTGTGATGTGAAAGGGGTCATTGGGGAATTCCCGGGTTGCTTGACCCAGTAATTCAAACCGGGTAATAAGAAGGGTTATTCCCGGGTTGAATACCGGGTCAGGCGCAGTGTGAATGGGTTGCCGTACCCATTCACAGCATAGGAAGAGGCGGAGCGGAGATGAGCTCATCTCCCAGCTCCGCCTCCACTTCCGCCCCCCCCCCCCCCGCCGCTATGGCAACCGACTCGGCATTTTGCTGGGTCAGACAGACAGCGAAAGGGGTAGCAGAGTCTCCAATGCCGGATCCCACCCGGGAAGGACCCATTTCCAATTCCTGGGTGGGATCTAGCATTGGAGATGTGAAAGTGGTATAAGGGTCCTTTTAGCAAAAAATCACAACGCACAGGAGACTATCCCCCTTGGAGCATGGTATGTAGGCTAGCCCACACATCCATCAAGACTGAACTTTGCCTATTTGAGAACACCCCATTAGAGCCAAGTTACACGTTCTTGTCATATGCGCTTGAATTTGTTGCATTACCCGTACTTGCATGCAGGGCCAGGGCTATGGTGTTCGACGCCCCCCGCAAACTATAAATTTGCGCCCTCCCATATTTTACAAATGGATGCCCAAATGGGTGTGGTCTCACAAGGAAGGGGCGTGGCCACACAATAGTATTCCCATTTCAAATTATGCCACACAGTAGTACAATCTTATTCACGTTACACCACACGTACTAGTGCTGCTTATACACATAATGCCCCAGTTGTAGCGCCGCTTATGCATAACGTCCCCAGTAGTAGTGCGCTTATGCATGCATAATGCCCCCCAGTAGTAGCAGCGCTTATGCATAATGCCCCCAGTAGTCGTGCGCTTATGTATAATGTGCACAGTAGTAGCGCCGCCCAGTAATAGCGCCGATTATGCATAATGCCCCCAATAGTAGCGGTGCTTATGTATAATGCCCCCAGTAGTAGCAGCGCTTATGTATAATGCCCCCAGTAGTAGCGTAGCTTATGTATAATGCCCCCAGTAGTAGGGGCGCTTATGTATAATGCCCCCAGTAGTAGCGGCGCTTAAGTATAATGCCCCTAGTAGTAGCGGCGCTTATGTATATTACACCCAGTAGTAGTTCGCTTATGTATATTGCCCCCAGTAGTAGTTCGCTTACGTATATTGCCCCCAGTAGTAGCGGCGCTTATGTATAATGCCCCCAGTAGTAGTTTGCTTATGTATATTGCCCCCAGAAGTAGCAGCGCTTATGTATAATGCCCCCAGTAGTAGCGGCGCTTATGTATAATGCCCCCAGTAGTAGCGGCGCTTATGTATAATGCCCCCAGTAGTAGCGGCGCTTATGTATAATGCCCCCAGTAGTAGCGGTGCTTATGTATAATGCCCCCAGTAGTAGCGGAGCTTATGTATAATGCCCCCAGTAGTAGCGGTGCTTATGTATAATGCCCCCAGTAGTAGCGGCGCTTATGTATAATGCCCCCAGTAGTAGCGGTGCTTATGTATAATGCCCCCAGTAGTAGCGGCGCTTATGTATAATGCCCCCAGTAGTAGCGGCGCTTATGTATAATGCCCCCAGTAGTAGCGGCGCTTATGTATAATGCCCCCAGTAGTAGCGGCGCTTATGTATAATGCCCCCAGTAGTAGCGGTGCTTATGTATAATGCCCCCAGTAGTAGCGGAGCTTATGTATAATGCCCCCAGTAGTAGCGGCGCTTATATAATGCCCCCAGTAGTAACGGCGCTTATGTAAAATCCCCCCAGTAGTAGCGGCGCTTATGTATAATGCCCCCAATAGTAGCGGCGCTTATGTATAATGCCCCCAGTAGTAATTCGCTTATGTATATTGCCCCCAGTAGTAGCGGAGCTTATGTATATTGGCCCTCATTCCGAGTTGATCGCTCGGTATTTTTCATCGCATCGCAGTGAAATTCCGCTTAGTACGCATGCGCAATATTCGCACTGCGACTGCGCCAAGTAATTTTACAATGGAGATAGTATTTTTACTCACGGCTTTTTCATCGCTCCGGCGATCGTAATGTGATTGACAGGAAATGGGTGTTACTGGGCGGAAACAGGCCGTTTTATGGGCGTGCGGGGAAAAACGCTACCGTTTCCGGAAAAAACGCAGGAGTGGCCGGGGAAACGGGGGAGTGTCTGGGCGAACGCTGGGTGTGTTTGTGACGTCAAACCAGGAACGACAAGCACTGAACTGATCGCACAGGCAGAGTAAGTCTGAAGCTACTCTGAAACTGCTAAGTAGTTAGTAATCGCAATATTGCGAATACATCGGTCGCAATTTTAAGAAGCTAAGATTCACTCCCAGTAGGCGGCGGCTTAGCGTGTGTAACTCTGCTAAAATCGCCTTGCGAGCGATCAACTCGGAATGAGGGCCCTTGCCCCCAGTAGTTGCGGCGCTTATGTATAATGCCCCCAGTAGTAGTTCGCTTATGTATATTGCCCCCAGTAGTAGCGGAGCTTATGTATATTGCCCCCAGTAGTAGCGGTGTTTATGTATAATGCCCCCAGTAGTAGTGCACTTATGTATAATGCCCCCAGTAGTAGCGGCGCTTATGTATAATGCCCCCAGTAGTAGTTCGCTTATGTATATTGCCCCCAGTAGTAGCGGAGCTTATGTATATTGCACCCAGTTGTAGCGGTGCTTATATATAATGCCCCCAGTAGTAGCGGCGCTTATATATAATGCCCCCAGTAGTTGCGGCGCTTATGTATAATGCCTCCAGTAGTAGCGGCGCTTATGTATAATGCCCCCAGTAGTAGCGGTGCTTATGTATAATGCCCCCAGTAGTAGCGGCGCTTATGTATAATGCCCCCAGTAGTAGCGGCGCTTATGTATAATGCCCCCAGTAGTAGCAGCGCTTATGTATAATGCCCCCAGTAGTAGCGGCGCTTATGTATAATGCCCCCAGTAGTAGCGGCGCTTATGTATATTGCACCCAGGAGTAGCGGTGCTTATGTATAATGCCCCCAGTAGTAGCAGAGCTTATGTATAATGCCCCCAGTAGTAGCGGCGCTTATGTATAATGCCCCCAGTAGTAGCTGCGCTTATGTATAATGCCCCCAGTAGTAGCGGAGCTTATGTATAATGCCCCCAGTAGTAGCGGTGCTTATGTATAATGCCCCCAGTAGTAGCGGTGCTTATGTATAATGCCCCCAGTAGTAGCGGAGCTTATGTATAATGCTCCCAGTAGTAGCGGCGCTTATGTATAATGCCCCCAGTAGTAGCGGCGCTTATGTATAATGCCCCCAGTAGTAGCGGAGCTTTTGTATAATGCCCCCAGTAATAGCGGCGCTTATGTATAATGCCCCCAGTAGTAGCGGTGCTTATGTATAATGCCCCCAGTAGTAGCGGTGCTTATGTATAATGCCCCCAGTAGTAGCGGTGCTTATGTATAATGCCCCCAGTAGTAGTTCGCTTATGCATAATGCCCCCAGTAGTAGTTCGCTTATGTATAATGCCCCCAGTAGTAGCGGCGCTTATGTATAATGCCCCCAGTAGTAGCGGTGCTTATGTATAATGCCCCCAGTAGTAGCGGAGCTTATGTATAATGCCCCCAGTAGTAGCGGCGCTTATATATAATGCCCCCTGTAGTAGCGGCGCTTATGTAAAATCCCCCCAGTAGTAGCGGCGCTTATGTATAATGCCCCCAATAGTAGCGGCGCTTATGTATAATGCCCCCAGTAGTAATTCGCTTATGTATATTGCCCCCAGTAGTAGCGGAGCTTATGTATATTGCCCCCAGTAGTTGCGGCGCTTATGTATAATGCCCCCAGTAGTAGTTTGCTTATGTATATTGCCCTCAGTAGTAGCGGAGCTTATGTATATTGCCCCCAGTAGTAGCGGTGCTTATGTATAATGCCCCCAGTAGTAGTGCACTTATGTATAATGCCCCCAGTAGTAGCGGCGCTTATGTATAATGCCCCCAGTAGTAGTTCGCTTATGTATATTGCCCCCAGTAGTAGCGGAGCTTAGGTATATTGCACCCAGTTGTAGCGGTGCTTATATATAATGCCCCCAGTAGTAGCGGCGCTTATGTATAATGCCCCCAGTAGTTGCGGCGCTTATGTATAATGCCTCCAGTAGTAGCGGCGCTTATGTATAATGCCCCCAGTAGTAGCGGTGCTTATGTATAATGCCCCCAGTAGTAGCGGCGCTTATGTATAATGCCCCCAGTAGTAGCGGCGCTTATGTATAATGCCCCCAGTAGTAGCAGCGCTTATGTATAATGCCCCCAGTAGTAGCGGCGCTTATGTATAATGCCCCCAGTAGTAGCGGCGCTTATGTATATTGCACCCAGGAGTAGCGGTGCTTATGTATAATGCCCCCAGTAGTAGCGGAGCTTATGTATAATGCCCCCAGTAGTAGCGGCGCTTATGTATAATGCCCCCAGTAGTAGCTGCGCTTATGTATAATGCCCCCAGTAGTAGCGGAGCTTATGTATAATGCCCCCAGTAGTAGCGGTGCTTATGTATAATGCCCCCAGTAGGAGCGGTGCTTATGTATAATGCCCCCAGTAGTAGCGGAGCTTATGTATAATGCTCCCAGTAGTAGCGGCGCTTATGTATAATGCCCCCAGTAGTAGCGGCGCTTATATATAATGCCCCCAGTAGTAGCGGAGCTTTTGTATAATGCCCCCAGTAATAGCGGCGCTTATGTATAATGCCCCCAGTAGTAGCGGTGCTTATGTATAATGCCCCCAGTAGTAGTTCGCTTATGCATAATGCCCCCAGTAGTAGTTCGCTTATGTATAATGCCCCCAGTAGTAGCTGCGCTTATGTATAATGCCCCCAGTAGTAGCGGCGATTATGTATAATGCCCCCAGTAGTAGCGGCGCTTATGTATAATGCCCCCAGTAGTAGCAGCACTTATGTATAATGCCCCCAGTAGTAGCGGAGCTTATGTATAATGCCCCCAGTAGTAGTTCGCTTATGTATATTGCCCCCAGTAGTAGCGGAGCTTATGTATATTGCCCCCAGTAGTAGCGGTGCTTATGTATAATGCCCCCAGTAGTAGTGCACTTATGTATAATGCCCCCAGTAGTAGCGGCGCTTATGTATAATGCCCCCAGTAGTAGTTCGCTTATGTATATTGCCCCCAGTAGTAGCGGAGCTTATGTATATTGCACCCAGTTGTAGCGGTGCTTATGTATAATGCCCCCAGTAGTAGCGGCGCTTATGTATAATGCCCCCAGTAGTTGCGGCGCTTATGTATAATGCCTCCAGTAGTAGCGGCGCTTATGTATAATGCCCCCAGTAGTAGCGGTGCTTATGTATAATGCCCCCAGTAGTAGCGGCGCATATGTATAATGCCCCCAGTAGTAGCGGCGCTTATGTATAATGCCCCCAGTAGTAGCGGCGCTTATGTATAATGCCCCCAGTAGTAGCGGCGCTTATGTATAATGCCCCCAGTAGTAGCGGCGCTTATGTATATTGCACCCAGGAGTAGCGGTGCTTATGTATAATGCCCCCAGTAGTAGCGGAGCTTATGTATAATGCCCCCAGTAGTAGCGGCGCTTATGTATAATGCCCCCAGTAGTAGCTGCGCTTATGTATAATGCCCCCAGTAGTAGCGGAGCTTATGTATATTGCACCCAGTTGTAGCGGTGCTTATGTATAATGCCCCCAGTAGTAGCGGCGCTTATGTATAATGCCCCCAGTAGTTGCGGCGCTTATGTATAATGCCCCCAGTAGTAGGGGCGCTTATGTATAATGCCCCCAGTAGTAGCGGCGCTTATGTATAATGCCCCCAGTAGTAATTCGCTTATGTATATTGCCCCCAGTAGTAGCGGAGCTTATGTATATTGCCCCCAGTAGTTGCGGCGCTTATGTATAATGCCCCCAGTAGTAGTTTGCTTATGTATATTGCCCTCAGTAGTAGCGGAGCTTATGTATATTGCCCCCAGTAGTAGCGGTGCTTATGTATAATGCCCCCAGTAGTAGTGCACTTATGTATAATGCCCCCAGTAGTAGCGGCGCTTATGTATAATGCCCCCAGTAGTAGTTCGCTTATGTATATTGCCCCCAGTAGTAGCGGAGCTTAGGTATATTGCACCCAGTTGTAGCGGTGCTTATATATAATGCCCCCAGTAGTAGCGGCGCTTATGTATAATGCCCCCAGTAGTTGCGGCGCTTATGTATAATGCCTCCAGTAGTAGCGGCGCTTATGTATAATGCCCCCAGTAGTAGCGGTGCTTATGTATAATGCCCCCAGTAGTAGCGGCGCTTATGTATAATGCCCCCAGTAGTAGCGGCGCTTATGTATAATGCCCCCAGTAGTAGCAGCGCTTATGTATAATGCCCCCAGTAGTAGCGGCGCTTATGTATAATGCCCCCAGTAGTAGCGGCGCTTATGTATATTGCACCCAGGAGTAGCGGTGCTTATGTATAATGCCCCCAGTAGTAGCGGAGCTTATGTATAATGCCCCCAGTAGTAGCGGCGCTTATGTATAATGCCCCCAGTAGTAGCTGCGCTTATGTATAATGCCCCCAGTAGTAGCGGAGCTTATGTATAATGCCCCCAGTAGTAGCGGTGCTTATGTATAATGCCCCCAGTAGGAGCGGTGCTTATGTATAATGCCCCCAGTAGTAGCGGAGCTTATGTATAATGCTCCCAGTAGTAGCGGCGCTTATGTATAATGCCCCCAGTAGTAGCGGCGCTTATATATAATGCCCCCAGTAGTAGCGGAGCTTTTGTATAATGCCCCCAGTAATAGCGGCGCTTATGTATAATGCCCCCAGTAGTAGCGGTGCTTATGTATAATGCCCCCAGTAGTAGTTCGCTTATGCATAATGCCCCCAGTAGTAGTTCGCTTATGTATAATGCCCCCAGTAGTAGCTGCGCTTATGTATAATGCCCCCAGTAGTAGCGGCGATTATGTATAATGCCCCCAGTAGTAGCGGCGCTTATGTATAATGCCCCCAGTAGTAGCAGCACTTATGTATAATGCCCCCAGTAGTAGCGGAGCTTATGTATAATGCCCCCAGTAGTAGTTCGCTTATGTATATTGCCCCCAGTAGTAGCGGAGCTTATGTATATTGCCCCCAGTAGTAGCGGTGCTTATGTATAATGCCCCCAGTAGTAGTGCACTTATGTATAATGCCCCCAGTAGTAGCGGCGCTTATGTATAATGCCCCCAGTAGTAGTTCGCTTATGTATATTGCCCCCAGTAGTAGCGGAGCTTATGTATATTGCACCCAGTTGTAGCGGTGCTTATGTATAATGCCCCCAGTAGTAGCGGCGCTTATGTATAATGCCCCCAGTAGTTGCGGCGCTTATGTATAATGCCTCCAGTAGTAGCGGCGCTTATGTATAATGCCCCCAGTAGTAGCGGTGCTTATGTATAATGCCCCCAGTAGTAGCGGCGCATATGTATAATGCCCCCAGTAGTAGCGGCGCTTATGTATAATGCCCCCAGTAGTAGCGGCGCTTATGTATAATGCCCCCAGTAGTAGCGGCGCTTATGTATAATGCCCCCAGTAGTAGCGGCGCTTATGTATATTGCACCCAGGAGTAGCGGTGCTTATGTATAATGCCCCCAGTAGTAGCGGAGCTTATGTATAATGCCCCCAGTAGTAGCGGCGCTTATGTATAATGCCCCCAGTAGTAGCTGCGCTTATGTATAATGCCCCCAGTAGTAGCGGAGCTTATGTATATTGCACCCAGTTGTAGCGGTGCTTATGTATAATGCCCCCAGTAGTAGCGGCGCTTATGTATAATGCCCCCAGTAGTTGCGGCGCTTATGTATAATGCCCCCAGTAGTAGGGGCGCTTATGTATAATGCCCCCAGTAGTAGCGGCGCTTAAGTATAATGCCCCCAGTAGTAGCGGCGCTTATGTATATTACACCCAGTAGTAGTCCGCTTATGTATATTGCCCCCAGTAGTAGTTCGCTTACGTATATTGCCCCCAGTAGTAGCGGCGCTTATGTATAATGCCCCCAGTAGTAGTTTGCTTATGTATATTGCCCCCAGAAGTAGCGGCGCTTATGTATAATGCCCCCAGTAGTAGCGGCGCTTATGTATAATGCCCCCAGTAGTAGCGGCGCTTATGTATAATGCCCCCAGTAGTAGCGGCGCTTATGTATAATGCCCCCAATAGTAGCGGAGCTTATGTATAATGCCCCCAGTAGTAGCGGTGCTTATGTATAATGCCCCCAGTAGTAGCGGCGCTTATGTATAATGCCCCCAGTAGTAGCGGCGCTTATGTATAATGCCCCCAGTAGTAGCGGCGCTTATGTATAATGCCCCCAGTAGTAGCGGCGCTTATGTATAATGCCCCCAGTAGTAGCGGAGCTTATGTATAATGCCCCCAGTAGTAGTTCGCTTATGTATATTGCCCCCAGTAGTAGCGGAGCTTATGTATATTGCCCCCAGTAGTAGCGGTGCTTATGTATAATGCCCCCAGTAGTAGTGCACTTATGTATAATGCCCCCAGTAGTAGCGGCGCTTATGTATAATGCCCCCAGTAGTAGTTCGCTTATGTATATTGCCCCCAGTAGTAGCGGAGCTTATGTATATTGCACCCAGTTGTAGCGGTGCTTATGTATAATGCCCCCAGTAGTAGCGGCGCTTATGTATAATGCCCCCAGTAGTTGCGGCGCTTATGTATAATGCCTCCAGTAGTAGCGGCGCTTATGTATAATGCCCCCAGTAGTAGCGGTGCTTATGTATAATGCCCCCAGTAGTAGCGGCGCATATGTATAATGCCCCCAGTAGTAGCGGCGCTTATGTATAATGCCCCCAGTAGTAGCGGCGCTTATGTATAATGCCCCCAGTAGTAGCGGCGCTTATGTATAATGCCCCCAGTAGTAGCGGCGCTTATGTATATTGCACCCAGGAGTAGCGGTGCTTATGTATAATGCCCCCAGTAGTAGCGGAGCTTATGTATAATGCCCCCAGTAGTAGCGGCGCTTATGTATAATGCCCCCAGTAGTAGCTGCGCTTATGTATAATGCCCCCAGTAGTAGCGGAGCTTATGTATAATGCCCCTAGTAGTAGCGGTGCTTATGTATAATGCCCCCAGTAGTAGCGGAGCTTATGTATAATGCCCCCAGTAGTAGCGGTGCTTATATATAATGCCCCCAGTAGTAGCGGAGCTTATGTATATTGCCCCCAGTAGTAGCAGAGCTTATGTATAATGCCCCCAGTAGTAGCGGTGCTTATGTATATTGCCCCCAGTAGTAGCGGTGCTTATGTATAATGCCCCCAGTAGTAGCGGAGCTTATGTATAATGCCCCCAGTAGTAGCGGTGCTTATGTATAATGCCCCTAGTAGTAGCGGAGCTTATGTATAATGCCCCCAGTAGTAGCGGCGCTTATGTATAATGCCCCCCAGTAGTAGCGGTGCTTATGTATAATGCCCCCAGTAGTAGTTCGCTTATGCATAATGCCCCCAGTAGTAGTTCGCTTATGTATAATGCCCCCAGTAGTAGCGCGCTTATGTATAATGCCCCCAGTAGTAGCGGCGCTTATGTATAATGCCCCCAGTAGTAGCGGGGCTTATGTATAATGCCCCCAGTAGTAGCGGCGCTTATGTATAATGCCCCCAGTAGTAGCGGTGCTTATGTATAATGCCCCTAGTAGTAGCGGCGCTTATGTATAATGCCCCCAGTAGTAGCGGCGCTTATGTATAAATGTATAATGCCCCCAGTAGTAGCGGCGCTTATGTATAATGCCCCCAGTAGTAGCGGAGCTTATGTATAATGCCCCCAGTAGTAGCGGCGCTTATGTATAATGCCCCCAGTAGTAGCGGCGCTTATGTATAATGCCCCCAGTAGTAGCGGCGCTTATGTATAATGCCCCCAGTAGTAGCGGCGCTTATGTATATTGCACCCAGGAGTAGCGGTGCTTATGTATAATGCCCCCAGTAGTAGCGGAGCTTATGTATAATGCCCCCAGTAGTAGCGGCGCTTATGTATAATGCCCCCAGTAGTAGCTGCGCTTATGTATAATGCCCCCAGTAGTAGCGGAGCTTATGTATAATGCCCCCAGTAGTAGCGGTGCTTATGTATAATGCCCCCAGTAGTAGCGGAGCTTATGTATAATGCCCCCAGTAGTAGCGGTGCTTATATATAATGCCCCCAGTAGTAGCGGAGCTTATGTATATTGCCCCCAGTAGTAGCAGAGCTTATGTATAATGCCCCCAGTAGTAGCGGTGCTTATGTATATTGCCCCCAGTAGTAGCGGTGCTTATGTATAATGCCCCCAGTAGTAGCGGAGCTTATGTATAATGCCCCCAGTAGTAGCGGTGCTTATGTATAATGCCCCTAGTAGCAGCGGAGCTTATGTATAATGCCCCCAGTAGTAGCGGCGCTTATGTATAATGCCCCCCAGTAGTAGCGGTGCTTATGTATAATGCCCCCAGTAGTAGTTCGCTTATGCATAATGCCCCCAGTAGTAGTTCGCTTATGTATAATGCCCCCAGTAGTAGCGCGCTTATGTATAATGCCCCCAGTAGTAGCGGCGCTTATGTATAATGCCCCCAGTAGTAGCGGCGCTTATGTATAATGCCCCCAGTAGTAGCGGCGCTTATGTATAATGCCCCCAGTAGTAGCGGTGCTTATGTATAATGCCCCTAGTAGTAGCGGCGCTTATGTATAATGCCCCCAGTAGTAGCGGCGCTTATGTATAAATGTATAATGCCCCCAGTAGTAGCGGTGCTTATGTATAATGCCCCCAGTAGTAGCGGAGCTTATGTATAATGCCCCCAGTAGTAGCGGCGCTTATGTATAATGCCCCCAGTAGTAGCGGCGCTTATGTATAATGCCCCCAGTAGTAGTTTGCTTATGCAAAATGCCCCCAGTAGTAGTTCGCTTATGTATATTGCCCCCAGTAGTAGCGGAGCTTATGTATATTGCACCCAGTAGTAGTTCGCTTATGTATATTGCCCCCAGTAGTAGTTTGCTCATGTATATTGCCCCCAGTAGTAGCGGAGCTTATGTAGATTGCCCCCAGTAGTAGTGCACTTATGTATAATGCCCCCAGTAGTAGCGGCGCTTATGTATAATGCCCCCAGTAGTAGTTCGCTTATGTATATTGCCCCCAGTAGTAGCAGAGCTTATGTATATTGCCCCCAGTAGTAGCGGTGCTTATGTATAATGCCCCCAGTAGTAGTGCACTTATGTATAATGCCCCCAGTTGTAGCGGCGCTTATGTATAATGCCCCCAGTAGTAGTTCGCTTATGTATATTGCCCCCAGTAGTAGCGGAGCTTATGTATATTGCACCCAGTTGTAGCGGTGCTTATGTATAATGCCCCCAGTAGTAGCGGCGCTTATGTATAATGCCCCCAGTAGTTGCGGCGCTTATGTATAATGCCCCCAGTAGTAGGGGCGCTTATGTATAATGCCCCCAGTAGTAGCGGCGCTTAAGTATAATGCCCCCAGTAGTAGCGGCGCTTATGTATATTACACCCAGTAGTAGTCCGCTTATGTATATTGCCCCCAGTAGTAGTTCGCTTACGTATATTGCCCCCAGTAGTAGCGGCGCTTATGTATAATGCCCCCAGTAGTAGTTTGCTTATGTATATTGCCCCCAGAAGTAGCGGCGCTTATGTATAATGCCCCCAGTAGTAGCGGCGCTTATGTATAATGCCCCCAGTAGTAGCGGCGCTTATGTATAATGCCCCCAGTAGTAGCGGCGCTTATGTATAATGCCCCCAATAGTAGCGGAGCTTATGTATAATGCCCCCAGTAGTAGCGGTGCTTATGTATAATGCCCCCAGTAGTAGCGGCGCTTATGTATAATGCCCCCAGTAGTAGCGGCGCTTATGTATAATGCCCCCAGTAGTAGCGGCGCTTATGTATAATGCCCCCAGTAGTAGCGGCGCTTATGTATAATGCCCCCAGTAGTAGCGGCGCTTATGTATAATGCCCCCAGTAGTAGCGGCGCTTATGTATAATGCCCCCAGTAGTAGCGGTGCTTATGTATAATGCCCCCAGTAGTAGCGGAGCTTATGTATAATGCCCCTAGTAGTAGCGGCGCTTATATGTAATGCCCCCAGTAGTAACGGCGCTTATGTAAAATCCCCCCAGTAGTAGCGGCGCTTATGTATAATGCCCCCAATAGTAGCGGCGCTTATGTATAATGCCCCCAGTAGTAGTTTGCTTATGTATATTGCCCCCAGTAGTAGCGGAGCTTATGTATATTGCCCCCAGTAGTTGCGGCGCTTATGTATAATGCCCCCAGTAGTAGTTCGCTTATGTATATTGCCCCCAGTAGTAGCGGAGCTTATGTATATTGCCCCCAGTAGTAGCGGTGCTTATGTATAATGCCCCCAGTAGTAGTGCACTTATGTATAATGCCCCCAGTAGTAGCGGCGCTTATGTATAATGCCCCCAGTAGTAGTTCGCTTATGTATATTGCCCCCAGTAGTAGCGGAGCTTATGTATATTGCACCCAGTTGTAGCGGTGCTTATGTATAATGCCCCCAGTAGTAGCGGCGCTTATGTATAATGCCCCCAGTAGTTGCGGCGCTTATGTATAATGCCTCCAGTAGTAGCGGCGCTTATGTATAATGCCCCCAGTAGTAGCGGTGCTTATGTATAATGCCCCCAGTAGTAGATGCGCTTATGTATAATGCCCCCAGTAGTAGCAGCGATTATGTATAATGCCCCCAGTAGTAGCGGCGCTTATGTATAATGCCCCCAGTAGTAGCAGCGCTTATGTATAATGACCCCAGTAGTAGCGGAGCTTATGTATAATGCCCCCAGTAGTAGTTCGCTTATGTATATTGCCCCCAGTAGTAGCGGAGCTTATGTATATTGCCCCCAGTAGTAGCGGTGCTTATGTATAATGCCCCCAGTAGTAGTGCACTTATGTATAATGCCCCCAGTAGTAGCGGCGCTTATGTATAATGCCCCCAGTAGTAGTTCGCTTATGTATATTGCCCCCAGTAGTAGCGGAGCTTATGTATATTGCACCCAGTTGTAGCGGTGCTTATGTATATTGCCCCCAGAAGTAGCGGCGCTTATGTATAATGCCCCCAGTAGTAGCGGCGCTTATGTATAATGCCCCCAGTAGTAGCGGCGCTTATGTATAATGCCCCCAGTAGTAGCGGCGCTTATGTATAATGCCCCCAATAGTAGCGGTGCTTATATATAATGCCCCCAGTAGTAGCGGAGCTTATGTATATTGCCCCCAGTAGTAGCAGAGCTTATGTATAATGCCCCCAGTAGTAGCGGTGCTTATGTATAATGCCCCCAGTAGTAGCGGTGCTTATGTATAATGCCCCCAGTAGTAGCGGAGCTTATGTATAATGCCCCCAGTAGTAGCGGTGCTTATGTATAATGCCCCTAGTAGTAGCGGAGCTTATGTATAATGCCCCCAGTAGTAGCGGCGCTTATGTATAATGCCCCCCAGTAGTAGCGGTTCTTATGTATAATGCCCCCAGTAGTAGTTCGCTTATGCATAATGCCCCCAGTAGTAGTTCGCTTATGTATAATGCCCCCAGTAGTAGCGCGCTTATGTATAATGCCCCCAGTAGTAGCGGCGCTTATGTATAATGCCCCCAGTAGTAGCGGCGCTTATGTATAATGCCCCCAGTAGTAGCGGCGCTTATGTATAATGCCCCCAGTAGTAGTGGCGCTTATGTATAATGCCCCTTGTAGTAGCGGCGCTTATGTATAATGCCCCCAGTAGTAGCGGCGCTTATGTATAAATGTATAATGCCCCCAGTAGTAGCGGCGCTTATGTATAATGCCCCCAGTAGTAGCGGAGCTTATGTATAATGCCCCCAGTAGTAGCGGCGCTTATGTATAATGCCCCCAGTAGTAGCGGTGCTTATGTATAATGCCCCCAGTAGTAGTTTGCTTATGCAAAATGCCCCCAGTAGTAGTTTGCTTATGTATATTGCCCCCAGTAGTAGCGAAGCTTATGTATATTGCACCCAGTAGTAGTTCGCTTATGTATATTGCCCCCAGTAGTAGTTTGCTCATGTATATTGCCCCCAGTAGTAGCGGAGCTTATGTAGATTGCCCCCAGTAGTAGTGCACTTATGTATAATGCCCCCAGTAGTAGCGGCGCTTATGTATAATGCCCCCAGTAGTAGTTCGCTTATGTATATTGCCCCCAGTAGTAGCAGAGCTTATGTATATTGCCCCCAGTAGTAGCGGTGCTTATGTATAATGCCCCCAGTAGTAGTGCACTTATGTATAATGCCCCCAGTAGTAGCTGCGCTTAAGTATAATGCCCCCAGTAGTAGTTTGCTTATGTATATTGCCCCCAGTAGTAGCGGAGCTTATGTAGATTGCCCCCAGTAGTAGTGCACTTATGTATAATGCCCCCAGTAGTAGCGGCGCTTATGTATAATGCCCCCAGTAGTAGTTCGCTTATGTATATTGCCCCCAGTAGTAGCAGAGCTTATGTATATTGCCCCCAGTAGTAGCGGTGCTTATGTATAATGCCCCCAGTAGTAGTGCACTTATGTATAATGCCCCCAGTAGTAGCTGCGCTTATGTATAATGCCCCCAGTAGTAGTTTGCTTATGTATATTGCCCCCAGTAGTAGCGGAGCTTATGTATATTGCCCCCAGTAGTAGTTTGCTTATGTATATTGGCCCTCATTCCGAGTTGATCGGTCGCAAGGCGAATTTAGCAGAGTTACACACACTAAGCCGCCGCCTACTGGGAGTGTATCTTAGCATCTTAAAATTGCGACCGATGTATTCGCAATATTGCGATCACAAACTACTTAGCAGTTTTAGAGTAGCTCCACACTTACTCTGCCTGTGCGATCAGTTCAGTGCTTGTCGTTCCTGGTTTGACGTCACAAACACACCCAGCGTTCGCCCAACCACTCCCCCGTTTCTCCGGCCACTCTTGCGTTTTTTCCGGAAACGGTAGCGTTTTCAGCCACACGCCCATAAAACGCAGTGTTTCTGCCCAGTAACACCCATTTCCTGTCAATCACATTACGATCGCCGGAGCGATGAAAAAGCCGTGAGTAAAAATACTATCTTCATTGTTAAATTACTTGGCGCAGTCGCAGTGCGAATATTGCGCATGCGTACTAAGCGGATTTTCATTGCGATGCGATGAAAAATACAGAGCGAACGACTCGGAATGAGGGCCATTGCCCCCTGTAGTAGTTTGCTTATGCATAATGCCCCCAGTAGTAGTTCGCTTATGTATAATGCCCCCAGTAGTAGCGGTGCTTATGTATAATGCCCCCAGTAGTAGCGGTGCTTATGTATAATGCCCCCAGTAGTAGTGCACTTATGTGTAATGCCCCCAGTAGTAGCGGCCCTTATGTATAATGCCCCCAGTAGTAGTGGCGCTTATGTATAATGTCCCCAGTAGTAGTTCGCTTATGTATAATGCCCCCAGTAGTGGCGGTGCTTATGTATAATGCCCCCAGTAGTAGCGGCGCTTATGTATAATGCCCCCAGTAGTAGTGGCGCTTATGTATAATGCCCCCAGTAGTAGTGCACTTATGTATAATGCCCCCAGTAGTAGCAGTGCTTATGTATAATGCCCCCAGTAGTAGCGGCACTTATGTATAATGCCCCCAGTAGTAGTGAACTTATGTATAATGCCCCCAGTAGTAGCAGTGCTTATGTATAATGCCCCCAGTAGTAGCGGCGCTTATGTATAATGCCCCCAGTAGTAGCGGCGCTTATGTATAATGCCCCCAGTAGTAGTGCACTTATGTATAATGCCCCCAGTAGTAGCAGTGCTTATGTATAATGCCCCCAGTAGTAGCGGTGCTTATGTATAATGCCCCCAGTAGTAGTGCACTTATGTATAATGCCCCCAGTAGTAGCAGTGCTTATGTATAATGCCCCCAGTAGTAGCGGTGCTTATGTATAATGCCCCCAGTAGTAGTGCACTTATGTATAATGCCCCCAGTAGTAGCCGTGCTTATGCATAATTCCCACAGAAGTGCCACTTATTCACATAATGGCTAAACACACACACACACACACTGACAGACACACACACACACACACACACACACACACACATAAATATACACACCCACACTGTGGTCGAAGTGGAAATTTTGAAGTGGGGGTATGGAAGAGTGAAGGAGGTAATTATGCGCGCGCTTATGGAAAAGGGGGTGTGGCCACTCAAAAGGAGATGTGCCCTTCAGTGTAGTTTACCACACCATATAACCCTTATACACATTATGCATCACAATAGTAGGACCCCTTATACTATCTAGTACTGATGCCCCTTTCACATTATACCACACGGTATAAGTCAAAATTCACACTATAGCACATGGTATGAGCCGAAATTCACATTATAACACACGGTATGAGCCGAAATTCACATTATACCACACAGTATGAGCCGAAATTCACATTATACCACACAGTATGAGCCGAAATTCACATTATACCACACAGAATGAGATATAATTCAGGGAGAGTAATTAAATCAATCAGTAATTAAAGACTCCCAATGTGCTTACCTCCTATTCCTCACATTTACAAGGACACACCGTAACTGTACTTGGCCTCCATCAGTATGCCCCCGTCCCGCGCCGCCCATAAGCCGTAGAAGACACATGAAAATGGCAAAAAGTTGTAAATGCACATGGGCGCTTATGCATTTGTACACTGCTCTGAGCATGCAATTTCATGCAACTTGTGCAACGCCAACTGGTATAATGGCCCTCATTCCGAGTTGATCGGTCGCAAGGCGAATTTAGCAGAGTTACACACGCTAAGCCGCCGCCTACTGGGAGTGAATCTTAGCTTCTTAAAATTGCGACCGATGTATTCGCAATATTGCGATTACTAACTACTTAGCAGTTTCAGAGTAGCTCCAGACTTACTCTGCCTGTGCGATCATTTCAGTGCTTGTCGTTCCTGGTTGACGTCACAAACACACCCAGCGTTCGCCCAGGCACTCCCACCGTTTCTCCGGCCACTCCTGCGTTTGTTCCGGAAACGGTAGCGTTTTCAGCCACACGCCCCTGAAACGCCGTGTTTCCGCCCAGTAACACCCATTTCCTGTCAATCACATTACGATCGCCGGAGCGAAGAAAAAGCCGTGAGTAAAAATACTATCTTCATAGTAAAGTTACTTGGCGCAGTCGCAGTGCGAACATTGCGCATGCGTACTAAGCGGATTTTCACTGCGATGCGATGAAAAATACCGAGCGAACAACTCGGAATGAGGGCCAATGTTCACTTTGCATGAGCCACATTGTCCTCATTACTTTAATACAAATTACATATTTTTTTCTATTTTTTTTTTTTTTTTTTTTACTTATCTTTTCTTTTTCACTATCATTTGACGAATGTTACCAAAGACCAGTTGCTTACAAACTAAAGGGGAGATTTATCAAAGCTTGGAGAGAAATACTAACCAATCAGCTTCTGTTATGTTACAGACAGTGGGGTCTATGTACAGATGTAGCCCCTCGCATCGTGGCTACACCTGAGCGCTATGTGCACTACCAGAGCAGCTAGGTGTGCCTTCACCTAGCCGCGCCGAGCTGCATCTTTATCTGCCCCATATACTTTGTATGGGGCGCAGGTGCATCTAAAATGCATGCGCATGGAGTCGTGCGCGCGAGTCATGGCAAATGAACTGCATTCACACCTGGATGTAGCCACAATTTAGCCACGATGAGATAAGAACGCCCAAACCTGCAATGCAATAACTGAATACATCACAGGGATGTATTAAATATCACATGCAGGGACAGAGCTTGCGGGAAAGCGCTATCCCTGTGAATCCTCTCCATACACTTCTCAGGGTATTTCTCACTAAAAATACCCTGAGAATGTGCTGCACATGCACCGACACCTCCACCACCGGGTACCCCCCCACCCCCCTTACACCGCCTAGCACTTACCTGGTGGTCAGTGACCAGCGACGGACTGGGGCCTTGATTCGGCCCTGGCATTTGTGAAAGCGCGCGTCACGGGGGGTCGCGCGCACACTTCACAGGGGTCCGCCGTATGACGTATGGGGGCGTGCCGCAAGTCATGGGGGCGTGGACTCGTGGCACTCCCCCATTACCATGTCGACGGTTGCTGGGGGGGGCGCGCCGCGAGTCCGGTGGCGTTGACTCGCGGCACGCCCCCATTTCCATGGAACCAGAGAGCGTTCCCGGCTCTCTGAGCGACCAATTCGGCCCACCTGCCCATCGGCCCTTCTGGCATGTGCCAGAAGTGCCAGATGGCCAGTCCGGCCATGTCGGTGACCCACAGTGAGCTCCTCTGTGACTCCCGTCATCTGATCACTGCCTTCCAGCTTTGTGACCCCGTCATCTGATGTCTCTGCTGTAAATTAAGATGCTGCCAGTTTACAGCAGACAACATTTCTTTCTTTTTATGGTGATCAACCTGTGGTCTTATTAGACACACATGGCTGATCACAGCCGCCGGCTCCCTACTCTGCTCTAATGGGCCCGCAATCGTTCATCGATCATCGTTTAAACATGATAGCCAATTTGGACGATACTGATGTATGTAATGTCATATCATCAAATCAGCCATAGCTATCGTCCAGTGTGTTTGCTTAAAATTGCGGAAGACAAATCGGCCAACGATAATATTGTTGGTCGGTAATATCGGCAGAATCGCCAAGTGTGTAAGGCCTATTAGTAAATCTGAGCAGATCACATTTCCTGTTACACGTATGGGAAATGCTAAAAAATTAAAGGGATTGGTGTAGTTTTTCACGAAAAACTGATCCATAAGCCCTTTAACACATTTCAGAGAAACTAAAATAATGTGAAAAAGGTTTATTAAATATAATATTGATAAATAGGGCCGTTTATCTCTCCACGCTTCATAAATCTCTGCCTAAATTAAGAAAAAAGGAGTATCCCACTGAATATACTGTACTTTTACTCCTTGTTTTTGAACCCTGCTGCTACAAATCCCATTCCTGCACACAGGGGGTTATTAAGAGTTGTTAGCAAACCAAAAAAGCACACTAATGGGTAAACCATGGCCCTCATTCCGAGTTGTTCGCTCGCTAGCTGCTTTTAGCAGCAGTACAAACGCTAAGCTGCCGCCCTCTGGGAGTGTATTTTAGCTTAGCAGAAGTGCGACCAAAAGGATCACAGCGCTGCTACAAAAACAGATTGTGCAGTTTCTGAGTAGCGCGAGACTTACTCCTAGCTAACGATCACTTCAGTCTGTTTAGTTCCTGTTTTGACGTCACAAACACGCCCTGCGTTCGGCCAGCCACGCCTACTATTCCCCAGCCACTCCTGCGTTTTAACCGAAACGCCTGCGTTTTTACACACACTCCCCGAAAACGGTCAGTTACCTCCCAGAAACACCCACTTCCTGTCAATCACTCTGCGGCCAGCAGTGCGACTGAAAAGCGTCGCTAGACCTTGTGTGAAACTGCATCGGCTGTTGTGAAAGTACGTCGCGCGTGTGCACTGCGCCCCATATGCATGTGTAGAAGTGCCGCTTTTTTACCTAATCGCTGCGCTGTGAACGAAAGCAGCTAGCGATCAACTCGGAATGACCACCCATGTGCACTGCAGGGGGGGCAGATATAACATGTGCAGTGAGATTTAGATTTGGGTGGGGTGTGTTCAAACTGAAATCTAAATTGCAGTGTAGAAATAAAGCAGCCAGTATTTACAATGCACACAGTAGCGGATCTTGCCACGGGCAAGCAGGACTTTTGCCCGGGGCGCCGCCTTCCGGAGGGCGCCACACCATGGCAAGATCCACTACTGTTTGGCAGTGCCCCCCGCTGTGAAGGGAACTAGACGCTACCCGTCTAGTTTCCCTTCGTGGAGAGGACCTTTGCTGTGCGGTGTGCGATGATGTCATTGAGCACCGCACAGCATTGTGGGACTGGCACAGACGCTAGGGGTCATAATTGACCTCTAGTGTCTATCTATGCTGTGCTATGGGAGAGACGTCATGACGTCTCTCCCATAGATCCGAGGAGAGGAGCGGCGCCGGCGGAGGTCTGCAGCGGTCGGGAATCAGGAGCGGGGATAGTAAGTATTCCTTTTTTTTTTTTTGTAAGCGGCGCTACTGTACAGGGGGCACAAATGAGGGCACAACTCTACAGGGGGCGTAACTGACTACGCCCCTGTATGAAGCCATGCCCCTGTTTTTCGCCCGGGGCGCCACAAGGGCTAGAATCGTCCCTGAATGCACAGAAACAATATAACCCACCCAAATCTAACTCTCTCTGTACATGTTACATCTGCCCCCCCCTACAGTGCAACATGGTTTTACTCATTAGTGTGCTTTTTTGGTTTGCTAACAACTCTGAATAACCCCGTCGCCTATATATTTGTCCAGATCTGTGACTCTATGACTCATGCTAATGCTGGGCGTGGCTAGGAGCTCTGAGTCATAGAGTCACAGATCTGGACAGGACACACTAGGTAAAACACACGCTACCTAATAGTTAGCGCTACACCTTGCAGCAGCCAGTGCTTTGATGACAGCCCCCCCCCCCCCTTCCCAGGGGTAATGGGACAATTAGCAGCAACCCCGGGAAGCCTACACCTGCGGCTGCTCCCCGTGGAGCGTGAGGGGGAACGGCGCCCGCAGACCACATCTCCGAGGAAGCACCGCGGGGGTACGCGGCAGGCCAGCCTCCCCTGCATGGGGATTGACTGCGTTAGGGTACGCGTCACCGTGACGTCACGGCAGTGCTGTGGGGAGACTACAACTCCAGCCATGTCTTGCGTGGCCAGGAAGGAACATGGTGGTTGCTGTTTCTGGTGCTGGTGCAGAGTGAGAATCTGTAGTGTGCAGTGTGCAGGGACAATGAAGCTGGTGAGAGGCTAATACCATATACTGTGATGAGAGATAAGTCCCCAGCGCGCACACTGTGTATATGATGTTAGATAGGGGAAGGGGACATTGTCTTTATACCTACATTATGTACACATAACATATTATTAACACACTAGGGGCGGGATGTACTAACCTCTCTTGCTGCGGTATTAGGGTTATCTCTGCGCTCCCGGTGTTTACTCCTCATTAGCTGTTTTCCTCCCGTTGCCCGGTGCTCACCAACACTCCCTGTAGTTTCCGCGTCACACTAGCCGTCACTGTGGTCTGCCTAATCACCGCCGAGGCCACTGATCCCTCCACAGCGGTTGTTTAGCGCTGTGCTCCCCCTGTCAGTGAGTCACGCTTGCGCAGTAGTTGCAGTAGTAGGAAGCAGAGACTACTGCGCATGCGCGACTCACTAACAGGGTGAGCGCAGCACTGAACAACCGCTACAGAAGGATCTGTGGCCGCGGCGGTGATTAGGCAGACCACAGTGACGGCTAGTGTGACGCGGAAACTACAGGGAGCGCCGGGCAGCAGGAGGAAAACAGCTAACAAGGAGAAAACACCGGGAGCGCAGAGATAACCCTAATACCGCAGCAGGAGAGGTTAGTACATCCCGCCCTCTGTCATTTATCATGTCCTGCATCCACTGTTCATGTCGTCGCAAGGGCCTACACCTCCTTGACCATCGCACGCCCTTTGGCCGTAAAAATAAGAATTTACTTACCGATAATTCTATTTCTCGGAGTCCGTAGTGGATGCTGGGGTTCCTGAAAGGACCATGGGGAATAGCGGCTCCGCAGGAGACAGGGCACAAAAAGTAAAGCTTTAGGATCAGGTGGTGTGCACTGGCTCCTCCCCCTATGACCCTCCTCCAAGCCTCAGTTAGGTACTGTGCCCGGACGAGCGTACACAATAAGGAAGGATTTATGAATCCCGGGTAAGACTCATACCAGCCACACCAATCACACTGTACAACCTGTGATCTGAACCCAGTTAACAGTATGATAACAGCGGAGCCTCTGAAAGGATGGCTCACAACAATAATAACCCGATTTTTGTAACTATGTACAAGTAATGCAGATAATCCGCACTTGGGATGGGCGCCCAGCATCCACTACGGACTCCGAGAAATAGAATTATCGGTAAGTAAATTCTTATTTTCTCTATCGTCCTAGTGGATGCTGGGGTTCCTGAAAGGACCATGGGGATTATACCAAAGCTCCCAAACGGGCGGGAGAGTGCGGATGACTCTGCAGCACCGAATGAGAGAACTCCAGGTCCTCCTTAGCCAGGGTATCAAATTTGTAGGATTTTACAAACGTGTTTGCCCCTGACTAAATAGCCGCTCGGCAAAGTTGTAAAGCCGAGACCCCTCGGGCAGCCGCCCAAGATGAGCCCACCTTCCTTGTGGAATGGGCATTTACATATTTTGGCTGTGGCAGGCCTGCCACAGAATGTGCAAGCTGAATTGTATTACACATCCAACTAGCAAAAGTCTGCTTAAAAGCAAGAGCACCCAGTTTGTTGGGTGCATACAGGATAACAGCAAGTCAGTTTTCCTGACTCCAGCCGTCCTGGAACCTATATTTTCAGGGCCCTGACCACATCTAGCAACTTGGAGTCCTCCAAGTCCCTAGTAGGCGCAAGACACCCCAATAAGCTGGTTCAGGTGAAACACTGACACCACCTTAGGGAGAGAACTGGGGACGAGTCCGCAGCTCTGCCCTGTCCGAATGGACAAACAGATATGGGCTTTTTTGAGAAAAAAAAACCACCAATTTGACACTCGCCTGGTCCAGGCCAGGTCCAAGAGCATGTTCACTTTTCATGTGAGATGCTTCAAATCCACAGATTTGACTGGTTTTAAACCAATGTGTTTTGAGGAATCCCAGAACTACGTTGAGATCCCACAGTGCCACTGGAGGCACAAAAGGGGGTTGTATATGCAATACTCCCTTGACAAACTTCTGGACTTCAGGAACTGAAGCCAATTCTTTCTGGAAGAAAAATCGACAGGGCCGAAATTTGAACCTTAATGGACCCCAATTTGAGGCCCATAGACACTCCTGTTTGCAAGAAATGCAGGAATCGACCGAGTTGAAATTTCTTCGTGGGGCCTTCCTGGCCTCACACCACGCAACATATTTTCGCCACATGTGGTGATAATGTTGTGCGGTCACCTCCTTTCTGGCTTTGACCAGGGTAGGAATGACCTCTTCCTGAATGCCTTTTCCCTTAGGATCCGGCGTTCCACCGCCATGCCGTCAAACGCAGCTGCGGTAAGTCTTGGAACAGACATGGTACTTGCTGAAACAAGTCCCTTCTTAGCGGCAGAGGCCATAAGTCCTCTGTGAGCATCTCTTGAAGTTCCGGGTACCAAGTCCTTCTTGGCCAATCCGGAGCCATGAGTATAGTTCTTACTCCTCTACGTCTTATAATTCTCAGTACCTTAGGTATGAAAAGCAGAGGATGGAACACATACACCGACTGGTACACCCACGGTGTTACCAGAACGTCCACAGCTATTGCCTGAGGGTCTCTTAACCTGGCGCAATACCTGTCCCGTTTTTTGTTCAGACGGGACGCCATCATGTCCACCTTTGGTAATTCCCAACGGTTTACAATTATGTGGAAAACTTCCCCATGAAGTTCCCACTCTGCCGGGTGGAGGTCGTGCCTACTGAGGAAGTCTGCTTCCCAGTTTCCATTCCCGGAATGAAACACTGCTGACAGTGCTATCACATGATTTTCCGCCCAGCGAAAAGTCCTTGCAGTTTTTGCCACTGCCCTCCTGCTTCTTGTGCCGCCCTGTCTATTTACGTGGGCGACTGCCGTGATGTTTTATCCCACTGGATCAATACCGGCTGACCTTGAAGCAGAGGTCTTGCTAAGCTTAGAGCATTATAATTTTACCCTTAGCTATATTTATGTGGAGAAAAATCTCCAGACTTGATCACACTCCCTGGAAATTTTTTCCTTGTGTGACTGCTCCCCAGCCTCTCGGGCTGGCCTCCGTGGTCACCAACATCCAAAACTGAATGCCGAATCTGCGGCCCTCTAGAAGATGAGCACTCTGTAACCACCACAGGAGAGACACCCTTGTCCTTGGATATAGGGTTATCCGCTGATGCATCTGAAGATGCGATCCGGACCATTTGTCCAGCAGATCCCACTGAAAAGTTCTTGCATGAAATCTGCCGACTGGAATTGCTTCGAAGGAAGTCACCATTTTTTTACCATGGCCCTTGTGCAATGATGCACTGATTTTAGGAGGTTCCTGACTAGCTCGGATAACTCCCTGGCTTTCTCTTCCGGGAGAAACACCTTTTTCTGGACTGTGTCCAGAATCATCCCTAAGCACAGGAGACTTGTTGTCGGGATCAGCTGCGATTTTGGAATATTTAGAATCCACCCGTGCTGTTGTAACAGTATCCGAGATAGTGCTACTCCGGCCTCCAACTGTTCCCTGGACTATGCCCTTATCAGGAGATCGTCCAAGTAAGGGATAATTAAGACGCCTTTTCTTCGAAGAAGAACCATCATTTCGGCCATTACCTTGGTAAAGACCCGGGGTGCCGTAGACAATCCAAACGGCAGCGTCTGAAACTGATAGTGACAGTTCTGTACCACGAACCTGAGGTACCCTTAGTGATAAGAGCAAATTTGGGACATGGAGGTAAGCATCCCTGATGTCTCGGGACACCAGATAGTCCCCTTCTTCCCGGTTCGTTATCACTGCTCTGAGTGACTCCATCTTGATTTGAACCTTTGTAAGTGTTCAAATTTTTTTAGATTTAGAATAGGTCTCACCTAGCCTTCTGGCTTCAGTACCACAATATAGTGTGGAATAATACCCCTTTTCTTGTTGTAGGAGGGGTAATTTAATTATCACCTGCTGGGAATACAGCTCGTGAATTTTTTCCCATACTGCCTCCTTGTCGGAGGGAGACCTTGGTAAAGCAGACTTCAGGAGCCTGCGCAGGGGAAACGTCTCGACATTCCAATCTGTACCCCTGGGATACTACTTGTAGGATCCAGGGGTCCTGTACGGTCTCAGCGTCATGCTGAGAGCTTGTCAGAAGCGGTGGAACGCTTCTGTTCCTGGGAATGGGCTGCCTGCTGCAGTCTTCTTCCCTTTCCTCTATCCCTGGGCAGATATGACTCTTATAGGGACGAAAGGACTGAAGCTGAAAAGACGGTGTCTTTTTCTGCAGAGATGTGACTTAGGGTAAAAACGGTGGATTTTCCAGCAGTTGCCGTGGCCACCAGGTCCGATGGACCGACCCCAAATAACTCCTCTTCCTTTATACGGCAATACACCTTTGTGCCGTTTGGAATCTGCATCACCTGACCACTGTCGTGTCCATAAACATCTTCTGGCAGATATGGACATCGCACTTACTCTTGATGCCAGAGTGCAAATATCCCTCTGTGCATCTCGCATATATAGAAATACATCCTTTAAATGCTCTATAGTCAATAAAATACTGTCCCTGTCAAGGGTATCAATATTTTTAGTCAGGGAATCCGACCAAGCCACCCCAGCTCTGCACATCCAGGCTGAGGCGATCGCTGGTCGCAGTATAACACCAGTATGTGTGTATATACTTTTTATGATATTTTTCCAGCCTCCTGTCAGCTGGCTCCTTGAGGACGGCCCTATCTATAGACGGTACCGCCACTTGTTCTGATAAGCGTGTGAGCGCCTTATCCACCCTAAGGGGTGTTTCCCAACGCGCCCTAACTTCTGGCGGGAAAGGGTATACCGCCCATATTTTCTATCGGGGGGAACCCACGCATCATCACACACTTCATTTAATTTATCTGATTCAGGAAAAACTACGGTAGTTTTTTCACATCCCACATAATACCCTCTTTTGTGGTACTTGTAGTATCAGAAATATGTAACACCTCCTTCATTGCCCTTAACGTGTGGCCCTAATAAGGAATACGTTTGTTTATTCACCGTCGACACTGGATTCAGTGTCCCTGTCTGTGTCTGTGTCGACCGACTAAAGTAAACGGGCGTTTACCAACATCGTCCTCATACATGTCGACACACACGTACCGACACACAGCACACACACAGGGAATGCTCTGATAGAGGACAGGACCTACTAGCCCTTTGGAGAGACAGAGGGAGAGTTTGCCAGCACACACCAAAAACGCTATAATTATATAGGGACAACCTTATATAAGTGTTTTCCCTTATAGCATCTTTTTTATATATTTCTAACGCCAAATTAGTGCCCCCCCTCTCTGTTTTAACCCTGTTTCTGTAGTGCAGTGCAGGGGAGAGCCTGGGAGCCTTCCCTCCAGCCTTTCTGTGAGGGAAAATGGCGCTGTGTGCTGAGGAGATAGGCCCCGCCCCTTTTTCGGCGGCCTCGTCTCCCGCTCTTAACGGATTCTGGCAGGGGTTAAATATCTCCATATAGCCTCCGGAGGCTATATGTGAGGTATTTTTAGCCAAAATAGGTATTCATTTGCCTCCCAGGGCGCCCCCCTCCCAGCGCCCTGCACCCTCAGTGACTGCCGTGTGAAGTGTGCTGAGAGGAAAATGGCGCACAGCTGCAGTGCTGTGCGCTACCTTAAGAAGACTGAGGAGTCTTCTGCCGCCGATTCTGGACCTTCTTCTCGTTTCAGCATCTGCAAGGGGGCCGGCGGCGAGGCTCCGGTGACCATCCAGGCTGTACCTGTGATCGTCCCTCTGGAGCTAATGTCCAGTAGCCAAGAAGCCAATCCATCCTGCACGCAGGTGAGTTCACTTCTTCTCCCCTAAGTCCCTCGTTGCAGTGATCCTGTTGCCAGCAGGACTCACTGTAAAATAAAAAACCTAAGCTAAACTTTTCTAAGCAGCTCTTTAGGAGAGCCACCTAGATTGCACCCTTCTCGGCCGGGCACAAAAATCTAACTGAGGCTTGGAGGAGGGTCATAGGGGGAGGAGCCAGTGCACACCACCTGATCCTAAAGCTTTACTTTTTGTGCCCTGTCTCCTGCGGAGCCGCTATTCCCCATGGTCCTTTCAGGAACCCCAGCATCCACTAGGACGATAGAGAAATATTTATCCACTAACAACATTATGCTTGAAGGTAAAACTCCACATAATACAAATATTGCTCCCCCAAAGGACGTGCAGGGGTTAAGGGGGTGTAGCCTCTTGTGACGGTGTGAAGAGCGCCCGTAGTGCGCAATGAATCACCTAGTAGTGTATAACAGGGATCGTGTTCATCCCTATGTCTTCTGACTAGCTCCTATGGATATTGCTCATGTTCCCAAGGTGTCTGGAATATTATTTACTGCTTTGTTGTGAGTACAGACAACCGCTGCGGCAAGATGACTTTCCCTTTCAACTTGAGACACTGATGACTCAGAATGAATGGCTGGTGGTGGTCTGCTGTGTACACAACACATTACAGTGCAAGCTGCCCTGTTTTCCCCAGTACCCTCCTAATTGGCAGACCAATTAATCCGCTCATCTGTGAGCAGATAATGTATTACGCTAACTACCTTCCATTTGCTGAAGCCATTCTCCGAGGTAACGTAATCTTGGTCTTGTTTATCTCTTGCCCTGAAACACACTACAACGCCTCATCAGTACCAAAGGTCAATTAGTGGACAAATTAAGCTATTATTAGCCTCTAACAAGGGTGACTGGCATCATTACCCTTCCTGTTTACCAGCAAACTGTTATTTTAATACAAGGACCAACTAATAAATCAGTGAATCTGCTGCGTTGCTCTGTCTGTTTTGTGTAAATGATATTAAATAGGCGCCGGCAGCTGCCAAATTTGTAACCTTACCGTAATGAGGGGCTGTGATATGTACCTAACATGATCTGCAAGATGTGGTTTGCATTGATTAGGTAATAGAAATAGAACAGGTCTCGGGGCTGCTTTACTTAACATTGTGACACATTAGCGCGGTCGGTAGCGTTATTTCTTCATAGATTTAAGGAAGAATTATAACGTCCATTAGCTACAGGTCTCTTTGTAGCTACCAGAGCTGCCCCATTTCAGCATTTGTCATATCCAGATCTTTACAGGACCTAATTCAGACCTGATCGTAGATGTGGGAAAAACGCACATCTACGATCAAGTAGGAAGATGGCTACCCACCATGTTTTTGGCAGCCACCGTGACCCGCCCCAGCAATGGTCCGTACACAACTCCGTTGTCCTGACCGCACCACCACAATGTCGTCCCAACACCACCGACACGCCCCCGATCGCTTTTGCCTGTCAATCAGGCAGAGGCAAACGCACAGGTGAGATACCATTGCATCTCACTGTGTCTGCATGCGGAGTGTGGCTTCTGCACATGCGCACACTGCACTGGCCTATATCCTACGTACGCTGCCGCTGCAGTGACCAGTATTTAAGTATATAGGACCTGATTCAGAGATGACGCTGAAACGCAGCGCCTGTGCTAAAATCTGCAAAAGCAGCAGGAGACACCTGAGAAAGACGCTCACTACCAGCTTATGTGATCCGACATCGCAGCCTCGGATCTGCACGTGTGCAGCGTGGCTTCTGCAACTGCACAGATCCAAAAACATTGGAGATGGTCAGTGTGACTTAGACCATGTGCAGACCACCGATAAGGCGATAAGTAATCACTCACCTGTGTAAAACTCAGGTATGTGTACAACTGTGAATCAGGCCCAAGTGTACACATAGGGGGCGGGTGCGCCACAAGATGCGTACAACTCCAGGGAGACTTTATTTCCATCTATGCATGGTGGGAGCAACTACCAACATTTCCCATTCTGAATCAGGCTACCTGTGTCCAGGGGCATAGCCAGAATTTTTTGGGCCCCATATCAACATTTTGAAGGGGACCCTGTCCAAATGCTTTCTAAAGAGACACTTCTCTGCAGCAGTTGTTAATGTTATGCCCCATAATAGTGCCCTAGTTAATTTCTTTGCACCATAGTAGTGCCGTATATAATGTTATGCCCCATAGTAGTGCCCTAATTTATTTTCTGAATAGTAGCAGTGACCTAGTTAACATTAAGTCACATTATAGGGCTGCCAATGCACATTATGCAACGCAGTACCTTCAATTCTCATTATGACATACAATGTCCCAGTTCTTATTATATCACATACATTACAGTGCCCCCAGTTCATGTTATGCCACACTATAATGCCTCCACTTCATATTGTGCCACATTACAGTGCCCCCAGTTCATGTTCTGTCATATTACAGTGCCCCCAGTTCATGTTATGTCACATTGCAGTGCCTCAGTTTATATTATGTAACACTATAGTGCCCTCTCATTCATTTTATGCCACATTACAATGTGCAGGTCCAGTGGCATCACTATATATTGTAGGCCTCGAGGAAAAAATTTGCAAGGGCCCTATGTACCACCACCCACGATTACATGATTATGCCACCATGCCCCCCCCCCCCCCCCCCCCGCACAGCTCACCTTTGCGCCCACCCCAACCCATATGTGCCGACTAGGCTGCCCCTTCCTGATGGTAATGAAGTCAACAACCATGTTTAACATAATCCAATTAAAGTAGAGAGTCACAATAGAAGTAGCCATGTTGTGGGTGGAACTATTATTCATGAGAATTTATTGTATCAATTCTCTAAGAACCAGAACCACATGAATATAGGTAGAGCTCATAAATGTTGGTCAGGCAGCATTAGTAGAGCTCATGAATATTGGTCAGGCGGCATTAGTAGAGCTCATGAATATTGGTCAGGCGGCATTAGTAGAGCTCATGAATATTGGTCAGGCAGCATTAGTAGAGCTCATGAATATTGGTCAGGCGGCAATAGTAGAGCTCATGAATATTGGTCAGGCAGCATTAGTAGAGCTCATGAATATTGGTCAGGCAGCATTAGTAGAGCTCATGAATATTGGTCAGGCAGCATTAGTAGAGCTCATGAATATTGGTCAGGCGGCATTAGTAGAGCTCATGAATATTGGTCAGGCAGCATTAGTAGAGCTCATGAATATTGGTCAGGCGGCATTAGTAGAGCTCATGAATATTGGTCAGGCGGCATTAGTAGAGCTCATGAATATTGGTCAGGCAGCATTAGTAGAGCTCATGAATATTGGTCAGGCAGCATTAGTAGAGCTCATGAATATTTGGGGTGATTCAGACCTGATCGCTGGGCTGCAAACTTTGCTGTCCTGCGTTCAGATAGTCGCTGCCTCCGGTGTGAGTGTAAATTCGCCGTGCAAGTGTGCGATCCTATATGTACGCCGAGCTGCTGAAATTCACTTTGTGCAGTCTCTGCGCAGCCCAAGACTTACTCCTACAGTGTGATCACAACAGGCTGATCGGGCCGGAGCTGACGTCAGACACCGTCCCTGAAAATGCTTGGGCACACCTGAGTTG
The DNA here is from genome assembly GCF_028390025.1 of Pseudophryne corroboree. NCBI lineage: Eukaryota > Metazoa > Chordata > Amphibia > Anura > Myobatrachidae > Pseudophryne > Pseudophryne corroboree. The sequence goes on from NC_086452.1 coordinate 84,190,484, forward strand.
TTCCGGACACTACCAATAAACGGTCAGTTACCACCCACAAACGGACTCTTCCTGTCAATCAACTTGCAAACGCCCGTGCGACCGGATTTTTCACACCATCCCGTCGCTGACCGGGGATTCCCTTTGTTTCTGTCTGATGCGCGTGCACTTTGCAGTGCATACGCATGCACAGTTAGTACCTGATCGCCCCCTGCGCAAAAAAGCACAGCAGCGATCAGGTCTCAATCACCCCCATTGGTCAGGCAGCATTAGGAGAGTTCATGAATATTGGTTAAGCGGCATTAGTAGAGCTCATGAATATTGGTCAGGCAGCATTAGTAGAGCTCATGAATATTGGTCAGGCAGCATTAGTAGAGCTCATGAATATTGGTCAGGCGGCATTAGTAGAGCTCATGAATATTGGTCAGGCGGCATTAGTAGAGCTCATGAATATTGGTCAGGCGGCATTAGTAGAGCTCATGAATATTGGTCAGGCGGCTTTAGTAGAGCTCATGCATGTTGGTCAGGCGGCTTTAGTAGAGCTTATGAATATTTGTTAGGTAGCATTAGCAGACCCTCCAACATGACCCGCCCCACTAGGTACAAAATGCACTGTTTCTGGACTTCCCTCTTAATTTATGATTTCCATCACCTGTGTTGAACTAGTTAAATGATAAGAAAGCTGTTTCTTCACAGGTGATGGCAATAATAAATTAAGAGGGAAGTCCAGAAACAGAGCATTTTGTACCTAGTGGGGCGGGTCATGTTGGAGGGTATGCATTAGTGGAGCTCATGCATATTGGTCAGACGGCATTAGTAGAGCTCATGAATATATGTTTGGCAGCATTAGTAGAGCTCATGCATATTGGTCAGGCGGCATTAGTAAAGCTCATAAATATTGGTCAGGCAGCATCAGTAGAGCTCAGGAATATTGGTTAGGCAGCATTAGTAAAGCTCATAGTTATTGGTCAGGCAGCATTAGTAGAGCTCATGAATATTGGTCAGGCGGCTTTAGTAAAGCTCATGAATATTGGTCAGGCGGCTTTAGTAGAGCTCATGAATTTTGGTCAGGTGGCATTAGTAGAGCTCATGCATAATGGTCAGGCAACATTAGTAGAGCTCATGAATATTGGTCAGGCGGCATTAGTAGAGCTCATGCATAATGGTCAGGCAACATTAGCAGAGCTCATGAATATTGGTCAGGCGGCATTAGTAGAGCTCATGAATATTGGTCAGGCGGCTTTAGTAGAGCTCATGAATATTTGTCAGGCGGCATTAGTAGAGCTCATGAATATTGGTCAGGCGGCATTAGTAGAGCTCATGAATATTGGTCAGGCGGAATTAGTAGAGCTCATGAATATTGGTCAGGCAGCATTAGTAGAGCTCATGAATATTGGTCAGGCAGTGAATCAGTAATTACTGGTCCTGACAAAGAGATATTGGCTTAGACCACAAAGTACTGTACATGACTTCTCTCCAGCCTATTTTAAGTGCAGCCTTGATAGACATGTCATTTACCAATGATATTACAGTTTGATGATGCCTAACCATCTTCTTTTTCATCCCATAGGTATCATTGATTTCCTTGTAAGTCAGCATCCAGCTGCCAGATCCCTCCGGGATCACTTGATTTTCAAAATCGCACCAATGCTTAATCCTGATGGGGTGTACCTGGGAAACTACAGGTAGGAGAACAAGTTTACAGTGTACCTGAGTGATGTTCGAAAGACAACATGTATCATATGAGTGACCTAGAACTTACTTATCTAGACATGCTTAATGATGACGGGTGGGTGGCCAGACATTCAGGTCACAACTTTTATTTCTAACTATTCTTTTTTTGTTTTATTTTTGCTTGTTTAAATTAAAAACTGTCTAAAATTATGTTTATGATTTCAATGTATTTCCCTGGGAAAATCTAATTTATTCTGAGTTTGTAAGTACAGGTTGAGTATCCCTTATCCAAAATGCTTGGGACCAGAGGTATTTTGGATATCGGATTTTTCCGTATTTTGGAATAATTGCATACTATAATGAGATATCATGGCGATGGGACCCATGTCTAAGCACAGAATGCATTTATGTTTCATATACACCTTATACACACAGCCTAAAGGTCATTTAATACAATATTTTTAATAACTTTGTGTATTAAACAAAGGTTGTGTACATTGAGCCATCAAAAAACAAAGGTTTCACTATTTCACTCTCACTCAAAAAAGTCCGTATTTCGGAATATTTGGATATGGGATACTCAACCTGTATTAGTTTTATTATATGGCACTACACACCATAGGGTCATTCCGAGTTGATCGCTCGCTAGCAACTTTTTGCTGGCTTGCGATCAGATAGTCGCCGCCTATGGGGGAGTGTATTTTCGCTTTGCAAGTGTGCGAACGCGTGTGCTGTCGAGCGGGCCGAAAACATTTTGTGCAGTTTCTAAGTAGCTCTAGACTTACTCAGCCCATGCGATCATTTCAGCGTGTCTGGTCCGGATTTGACGTCAGACACCCGCCCTGCAAACGCCTGGACACGCATGAGTTTTTCCAACCACTCCCTGAAAATGGTCAGTTGACACCGATAAACGCCTTCTTCCTGTCAATCACTGTGCGTTCGGCTGTGCGAATGGATTCTTCGTTAAATCCATCACTCAGCAACAAACCGCTTTGTACTCGTACGACGCGCCTGCGCATTGCGGTGCATTAGCATGCGCAGTTTAGCCGCGGTTGAGATGATCGCTGCGCTGCAAAAAGTTGCTAGCAAGCGATCAACTCAGAATGACCCCCTATACCTACGGCCTTAGAGCATAAGTGACTAAAAGAAAAATCTGTAAATAACAGAGACTAGCACAAATTAGGAAGGAGCTTACACTCTAATATGGTTATACGGTATATTGATATGTTGCTTCTCTTTATTATTGATATAGTCATTATTATTATTATTATTATTATTATTATTATTATTATTATCCAGTTATATAGCGCAACAATATTACATAGTCCTTTACAGAGATAGCACTCATTCAATTCCGGCAGGGCCACCTTAACATATAGGCAAACTGGGCAGCTCCGCAGGACCTCACAATTCTAGGGGCTTTAGAGCAGGGGCGGGTGGTGGTCACACAATCACAGCATTCTCTACCTGCCTCCCAGCCTGCAGCCAGACAGTGAAAGTCAGTCAACATGCTGATTGGTGGATGGCTGGAGCTGTCCACCAATCAGAATGCTGATAGCCATTCACTGTAGGAAAGCACGTAAAGAGATGGTGCAGAACCAAGAGGAGCAAGTTATTTTTTATTTAATTGGTTCCCGTGAATGGGTGGGTAGGGGCCCCAGTGCATTGCTTGCCCAGGGCCTATTATGCTGTTAAGACGGCCCAGATGTTTGTCCCTGCTCCATATTAGCTTACAGTCTAAATTTTGTAACACTGGAACACTGACACAGGAAATAGGTCAGACACCCATAAACCTACCCTACCAGTATGTTTTAGGAGTGTACATATTGCTTCTCCTCCATTGGGAGAGGGGACGTGGCCACACCACATTGAGGCTTTGTTCTAGGCACAACATCCTTTTATACTTTCACATACAGGCGCAACCCATGTGCAGAGAAACAGCTCCAGGAAGGAGAAGGGCAGCATGTGCGAGGTACGAGTGTGGCTTAGTGGTTGTGTTATCATGGCCACACTCAGGGTGAGATGTTTCAAGCCTTGGAGAGGGATAAAGTGGAGCAGTTGCCCAAAGCAACCAATCAGATTCTAATACCCCTTTAACACCGCAAGCCCATGTCACAGCAGCTTGAAACCCGTTCACACTGCAGGCTGGACCCGGGGTACTACCGGGGCTTCTCCTCTGTTGTCACTTGGAGATAACATAATCTCAAGCGCCGGTGAGCCGGCTCTCCATAGGGTTTGAATGGGCTACAGGTCAAACCAGCTGCATAATGTTGTGCTAAGCAGACAATACCAAATATTGGGAGTGTTTTCCGCAAGACTAGGCAAGTCTCCCACAAGCACCTCACCGAGTGAAGTGGTCAGTCTGGGCAGCTTAATGACTTGAGTCACACAGAATTGCGTCTTTGTGGTAGTGTCCTTCTGCTACACAATGCTTGGAATCACGGCTTTGTATAGCATGGGGCAGAATGTGGAACCACACTCTCCTGCCTGCCTACACCATACACCCCTGACACCTCCTAACTACCCTAACCATGGTACAGCCAGATCAGTTCAGAGTTGGACTGTTCAACAGGGGCACAGGGGAAACCCGTCTGCCCCCCCCCCCCCCCCCCCCGTTCCAGACTGTGCACTTTCATTATACAGTATATTACACATATGTTGCACAATTATCATGTATGCACTAGCAGTATTTTATATATATATATATATATATTTCTAGGAATAAAACATAATGGAAAAGGCGCTCATAGTGCAGACTGTTTATTCAATTTAAAAACAGTAACAGGTCCAGGGACAAATTGTATAGGACTCGTACCATATAGCACACGCTGTGGGCTGGTTACCACACGGTTCAAAGAAAATCCACTGGCACAAACTGCATACCCGCTGGCCGCCACCCGGGACCACACACCGCGCCGCCGGCTATGGTATAGCCGTGACTCGTTGGGAAACCTCTCTGGATCAGACAGTAGGAGCAGCTGCACAGGTGGACACAGTGCGTCAGACAGGCCACGTCCCAACGCGTTTCGTATCACACTTCGTCAGTGCCAGTCGTCTTTCTTTGAACCGTGTGGTAACCAGCCCACAGCGTGTGCTATATGGTACGAGTCCTATACAATTTGTCCGTGGACCTGTTACTGTTTTTAAATTGAATAAACAGTCTGCACTATGAGCGCCTTTTCCATTATGTTTTATTCCTAGAAATCAATCATGCTCCAGGAGTGCGGAGCCTTCATTGGGAAAGTGCTGCGGTATTTATCCTATACCTGTGCTGCAACTCAGAGGTTTCTGGTGCTTGTAATTTTCTCTACTGTTGAGAGAAAAAGGACTGCCAGAATGGGCCCCTAATACGGCATCTCCCCGGTGGGCCCTTCATGCCCCAGTCTGACACTGGTTCAGTTTATTACTGTTCTGTTGATTCAGTCATGTCAAATAATCAGCTCAAAGTAAGTGAGTGTCGCTTTAACAATAAGGGCAGAAATCAGTCAGTATTTAAACATTGTGAGAATGCCTTGTTATTGATAACATTGGGACTCTAAGTATCACACACCCCGGAGCACCCACACACATACAGTACAATTGCCACTAACGAGAGAGGTGAAACCAGTTTTACTTCTCTCCAGTTCCAGTCCCCCTATCATCCCACAGATTATGACTCTGTGGGAAGTAAGACACAAAGTATATACAGTGGGAAGTGCTGCGCTCAGCCCAATGTTGTGTTATTTTAGTAATAGTAGTTTGTGGACCAATAATCAGTCTGAATAGAGTATAAAATGTTTTTACTATCAGTTAAACATATAAAATACAAATGATTTACGTTTTCACAAGTGTTAGTGAAGGTATGGAAAAAGAAGGAAAAGGAAGAGACATGAGGAGCAGAAGAATAGTAGGAAGAAAGAAGTTGAGAGGAGATATTGGTATGAAAAATGAGAAGGAGAAAAAATGAATAAATCAATAGCTGAAAAATAAAAAATAAAATAAAAATAAAAATTGTTTTGAAAAAAAATGGAAAAATACGTATTGAATATTCACAAAATCAATAGTGAAGAATTGCAATATGCACACTGAGTCTGTGTGATCGATCACTCTGGAAATAAATTGTATCAAATGTCTCTTGGTGGGTTCTGGGGAACAGTCTCTGTGTCCCTGAATCGTTGCACTATGGATAGAGTCTTATGGATGTTAACAATTATGAACAGCTCCAGATGTTGGAAATGGTGAATGATGCAAGTGAAAAAATAATAATAAAAATAAATAAAAAATGATGAATACGAAAAATATATGTGAGTAGCGGCGTCCCACTAACTCACTGGGTTATACCTTTGAAGTTGCGGCGTCTGTCCGAGCCGGGTACTCTGCCTGGGTGTTTGTGTGCTCCAGGGACGTGCAGTCAGGGGATGCAGGGGAGGCAGTCCCCTGTCATTAATGATTAAAATAATATAAGGAAGATACTTATGACACATATTCTGTGTCATAAGTTATTTCTTTATCTTATCCTAACCATTTTAATCCTAAAAAGTAGTTTGGGAGGCACTGATAACAATGCCTCCCGTTAACAATAGGAACTGGTTAAAGCTGGAGGGGCGGGGCCAAGCACTGGGCAGTCAAAGCCCATTAAAAACCGGAGCGGAAAGTGGCACTTATACAAGTGCCTCGTTGACAGGGGAAACCCGCCCCTGTTAGCAAGGCAGATGTGATTGGACAGCGGATCCAGTACTGGATCCGCTCATCCAATCACCCATACGCGGTGGGGTGAAGAGGCAGCAGGACTCGGCGCTACTGTGGAGCTGTCACCACAGTTACAGTAGCGTGGTGGGTTGAAGAAGCAGTGGGACCCGGAGTGGAAGCCAGGGCTGGCCGCGTAGACAGCAGACCGAGGAGGGCGCTGCTGTGGACCTAAATTGCCGCAGCCGCCCGCTGTGCCTGGATGCCGCTGGGTGTCCTCCTGCTCCCAGCCCTCCCGCAATGCTAGGGAACTGGGGGAGGCAGTGGCGGATCCCCCCCCCCCTTCGTCTGGGAAATGTACACGAAATGTACCCGCAACTGTGAGACCTCCCGCTCCCAGCCCTCCCGCGATGCCAGGGAACTGGTGGAGACAGTGGTGGATTGCCCTCCCCCCTGTCATCTGGGAAGGGTCCCGCGGTGCCACCAGTGCATGAAATCCAGCCCACAGTGTCAGTGTGGAACAGGAGACCCTGAAGGGGCCATGGCTGCCCGCTGCTGCACTATTGGAGTAGGTAAGCAACACACAGTGATTTCAAAGTGCTGCACGCCTCTCAACTATATATATATATATATATATATAGTGGTCGAAGTGGGGCGGTATACGACGGTATGGTATACCGCCACTTCTTCCACTGACCCGGAAATTAAAGTGCAGCAGGAGGCGAGGGAAGTGGCCATCCTGCTGCACATGGTGCTCCCGTCCCTGCTCGGTGGCTGTGTAGAGCGCTGTACTAGCTCACAGCCGCCCGCCGCTCACCACCGTTCCCGCCGCTCCCCGCCGCCAGCCGCCCACCACCCGCTGCTCACCACCACCAGCCGCTCACCTCCGCCAGCCACCAGCCGCCCGCAACAAATGGCGGTCAGAGGGACCTCACCGCCGCTGCCCATTGGTGCCTCTGCCGACCACAGTCACGTAATGTTCCCCTGCTGTCACACTCTCTCCCTGTCGTTACTGTCCCTGTCCCTGTTGTCACTCTCTCTCTCCCTGCTGTCACTGTCGTCACTGTCGTTACTCTCTCCCTGCTGTCACTGTCGTCACTCTCCCTGCTGTCTCTCTCGTCACTCTCTCTCTCCCTGCTGTCACTGTCGTCACTCTCTCTCTCCCTGTCGTCATTCTCTCTCCCTGTCCCTGCTGTCATTCTGGCTGTCCCTGCTGTCAGAATTTCGGATCATTCAGTGTGCTATAATGTGAATTTCAGCTCATTCAGTGTGCTACAATGTGAACTTCGGCTCATTCAGTGTGCTACAAAGTGAATTTCAGCTCGTACCGTGTGCTATAATGTGAATTTCAGCTCGTACCCTGTGCTATAAGGTGAAAGGGACGTGCCCCCTTTTGGGTGACCACTGGGGCGCGTGCATAATTGCGTCCTTGACTTTTCCATACCCCCACTTCAAAATGTCCACTTCGACCACTATATATATATATATATATATATATGTATATATATATATATTCTCAGTGCCTCCCCAGCCAGTGACCTCACCGCACGCCACTGGTGTGCTCCGGATCTGACGGGCTCCCGCCCCAGGCCGCCATCCAGGGGAACGGTCACTAAGTGAGCGTCCACTGCACACGGAACCCGGGAAGGAGCTGCTCGTGATCTGGGGAGAGACAGTGACAGGGTTGGGCTTGTTCAGCCTTTCCCTGCAATGTCTCTCCACTACGGAGGCTTTTCTCGTTCAGCGCTGCAGCTTGGTCGTTCTTAGCCGATCCGTGCACGGATCTCCCATGTTTGCTGCTGTAATGCTTCCAACGTGTTTCAACCATTGATTGGTCTTCTTCTGGTATAACCCAGTGAGTTAGAGGGACGCCGCTACTCACATATATTTTTCGTATTCATCATTTTTAATTTATTTTTATTATTATTTTTTTCACTTGAATCATTCACCATTTCCAACATCTGGAGCTGTTCATAATTGTTAACATCCATAAGACTCTATCCATGGTGCAACGATTCAGGGACACAGAGACTGTTCCCCAGAACCCACCAAGAGACATTTGATACAATTTATTTCCAGAGTGATCGATCACACAGACTCAGTGTGCATATTGCAATTCTTCACTATTGATTTTGGGGGTCATTCCGAGTTGTTCGCTCGCAAGCTGCTTTTAGCAGCATTGTACACGCTAAGCCGCCGCCTACTGGGAGTGTATCTTAGCTTATCAAAATTGCGAACGAAAGATTAGCAGAATTGCGAATAGACACTTCTTAGCAGTTTCTGAGTAGCTCCAGACTTACTCGGCATCTGCGATCTGTTCAGTCAGTTTCGTTCCTGGTTTGACGTCACAAACACACCCAGCGTTCGCCCAGACACTCCTCCGTTTCACCAGCCACTCCCGCGTTTTTCCCAGAAACGGCAGCGTTTTTTCACACACACCTATAAAACGTCCAGTTTCCGCCCAGAAACACCCACTTCCTGTCAATCACATTACGATCACCAGAACGAAGAAAAAACCTCGTAATGCCGTGAGTAAAAAACCTAACTGCATAGCAAATTTACTTGGCACAGTCGCACTGCGGACATTGCGCATGCGCATTAGCGACTAATCGCTCCGTTGCGAGAAAAAAATACTGAGCGAACAACTCGGAATGACCCCCTTTGTGAATATTCAATACGTATTTTTCCATTTTTTCAAAACAATTTTTATTTTTATTTTATTTTTTATTTTTCAGCTATTGATTTATTCATTTTTTCTCCTTCTCATTTTTCATACCAATTTCTCCTCTCAACTTCTTTCTTCCTACTATTCTTCTGCTCCTCATGTCTCTTCCTTTTCCTTTTTTTTCCATACCTTCACTAACACTTGTGAAAACGTAAATCATTTGTATTTTATATGTTTAACTGATAGTAAAAACATTTTATACTATATTCAGACTGATTATTGGTCCACAAACTACTATTACTAAAATAACACAACATTGGGCTAAGCGCAGCACTTCCCACTGTATACTCTTTGTCTCTATATAGGCTGGTAACCTATTGATGTGCAGCAGCTAGCCAAAACAATTAGCTAGGCACAGTGCGCAGGTGTACAATATCATCAATTGGAAGTAAGACACAAGATGATGACCCATTCACAAACCTGTCCAGGATGTGGCTCATACTGTAGGTCAGGCATGTCCAAACTGTGGCCCTCCAGCTGTTGAGAAACTACACTTCCCAGCATGCCCGGACACAACTTTAGCATTCTCCGACAGCAAACCTGTGTCAGGTCATGCTGGGATATGTAGTTTCACAACAGCTGGAGGGCTGCAGTTTGGACATGCCTGCTGTAGGTGGCCTTGTCTTTATCTACTCCTCACATTTCTAGGACTATATCAATCCAATTTGAATTGCACAGTATAAAATACATATGATTAACGATAAGGAGCTTTGCATCTGGCATGTGTTTTTATTTACAACTAGTTACCAGCCCATCAAAATGATGGAACAACTAATCAGTAATGAATTGATGAACAAAATTGCTCCGTCGGGCACCATCTAGTGGCCACCGGGGTGTAAAACGCGTGAATTCCCCCCCCCCCCATAGAGGTGAGGAGCAGCGTTAGCCTTTTATTGTATAAGATATACATAAAAGTAATGACAAAATTATTTAATACCCGTAACTTATATTTAAATAACACTCCGTATAAGTACCTAATTTACGCTAATATTTTGATATAAAATGTGCTTATCTTGTAGTCAATGTTTATGCCATTAAAAGGAATATTACATTATTAATCCAAAACACCAAGCTAACACCAAGTCCAGGTTAATCGCGTGAACTTCTACCTCCCTGCGGCATAGAAGGGGTTAATAATAAATCCCCATGAACATTTAATAAGTTTGGATTTAACTTAAGTGCTTAGCACAGAATAGCTACTAAAGCCAAATCAGCTATGGATTATTCATTTCTTGCCTGAAATGTAACAAATGACTTTTCCGTTTCCGACCAAGAAATCTCATGGTCATTGCTTGAATTCATTTAGCATGAAGAAAGCAAAGCATTTATCACGGAGAAAATTCCCAAAGTCACCAAACAGCGAAAGTTTGAGGCTGATGCTTCTAAAAAGTTCCTGGGTGGATAGAACTGGAATTCTGAGCAGTCAGTGAGCTGGCAAAAGCTGATGGGTCTATTGTCAGCCTCTGTATGGAATCAAATCTAACTAAGCAGCCTAAGCTATTACTACACAACAACCACTCCCCTGCCTTCACAGTCCCAGGGCCTAATTCAGATCCCGCTGGATATGCGGCACATAGGACAGAGGACCAATGGGGGTAATTCAGACCTGATCGCTAGGCTTCGTTTTCTCACAGCCTGCCATCAGGTCTGAACTGCGCATTCGTATGCACCGCAATGCACAGGTGCGATGAGCCGCAGCAAAGGGGATCGGTGCATAGCGACGGGATGATGCGGAAAAAAGCGATCGCGCGGGCGATCGCAAGGTGACTGACAGGAAGAGGACATTTGTGTGTGGCAACTGATCGTTTTCAGGGAGTGTCTGGAAAAAACACAGTCGTGTTCAAGTGTTGGAAGGGAGGGTGTCTGACGTCAATTCCAGTCTCGGACAGGCTGAAGTGATCGCAGCGGCTGAGTAAGTCCTGGACTGCGCAGAGACTGCACAAAATCTGTTTGTACAGTTCTGATACACATGCGATCGCACACTTGCACAGCTAAAATACACTCCCCCTGTAGGCACCGACTATCTGAACGCTGGACAGCAAAAATCGCTTCCCAGCGATCAGGTCTGAATTAGGCCCAATGTTTGGTACTTTGCGCATGCATCCGACTGGTACTCTGTATGTGTAGTACGGGCCTGTGTCATTGGACACACTAAAGGCCCATATAGACGGGCTGTTGTGCGAGAGATGTGTGCTGAGCGAACCGCTCAGCACACATCTCTCCCGCCGCTCAGCACAGCGCGATCTGTGCTGAGCGTGCGGGGGGAAACGGGGGGGAGGGGCGCTCATTTCACCCAGCAGGTGAAATGAGCGACCCGCTAGATTGGCCTGCACGGCAGGCCAATCTAGCACCAGCGATAGCTATGCGCGGGGTTGCGCATCGCTATCGCTGTATGGGGCACACACGGAGCGATACTGCTTAAATTCTAAGCAATCTAGTCAGATTGCTTAGAATATCGCTCCGTGAGTACCCCCCTTAAGACTGCAGACTGTCAGTGATTGACATTTTTCTGCCCTTTAGGGGTGGGAACACTCCTCTTTTTGGGGTTGCTGAAGCCAGGATCTGTGTCAGAAGATGGAGATTTCCTGTGTTCTTTGTAGGAACTGCAGCGGCCGGCTTGTGCAGCCCCATTGGTCACGCAGACGGCCCATGATGTTGCAGGTGTTCCGATACTGCATCCTAGGATGCTGCATGGATCACTACTGCAAGCAAGAGGCATGACACTGAGGTTTTGGGCATGACACTGACGTTTTGGGCATGACACTGACGTTTTGGGGGCATGCTGAGGCCAGGCTCTCCGTCAGAAGATATAGATTTAATGGCCTCTTTGTAGGAACTGCTGCTGCCGGCTTGTGCGACCCCAGGGAGTGCCGAATGGGGTTTTGCCAATGATGCATCCTAGAACCTATTAATATATAGCTTATTACACCTATTGCTATATAGCTTATTACACCGCAAGGGGCCAGCTACTTTACACACCAACACCCCCCAATTCTGATTGTAATAAAATTATAATTATTAATACAGTCTTCTGTCAGCACATCCTGGTGTGGGGGTGTAATACGTAGGCGTCATCCTGTCTTGTTATTTGGTAGCTCACAGGGCCAGGCCCGACTGCCACAGTGTGATCTCTGCAATACGGCTCACCCCAACAGCTGGCACCTGCATTGTCCCATTGTCAGCTTTGTTCAGAAAGTTCTGTGTTTCTCTTCATCCGGTCCATCATGTTCTCCTGATGCTCCTAACTGGCTGGCGCACACGTGGTTGTCACACAATCCATTCCTGCAGTGAGCGGTGGCGTGACAAGGTGCAGGGGGACGACGAGAAACCCCCAGAGGCTACCCGGGTCCCATAGCAATATTAGATTTAAGGCGGCAATTCATTTAAGTACAAAACCAACCTGGTTTTGCCTTTAAACTAATTACTGCTTTAAATCTAATGACTATCTCACTCACCGGAACAGCGCCAGCTCCCACAAACCAGAGATTATAGCATTTGGCCCTGATGGTCTTGAAGTCACAGCATTTGTTTTTTATAAGTGGCATGATGATACTAAATGGATTTTAAGGAAGATTATAATAAATGTTTATATTAACCTTCAGTAGTTGTGAATGTAATGAATGAGGCTGGTTCTTGCCTCACCAATGAATGCCTCCAGTTCATCTTTTTTTCTGTTGTTCCTCTATTAATCATCAAGGTGCTTGTAATAATGAATAACAAATTCTCACACATCGAAGGAAAGAGCACAGAGCACAGTGTAGAGCATTTGTCAGGGATGGTTGGAGTCTTCGTCATTTGCTCAAGGTCACAAGGGAATATCACCAAAAGCATGACCATCTTGTCCACCACTAACCTAGGCATATACTACAGTACTTCCCAGCCAGCAGACAAACATTGGGGCAGATGTATTAACCTGGAGAAGGCATAAGGAAGTGATAAACCAGTGATATGTGCAAGGTGATAAAGGCACCAGCCAATCAGCTCCAATATGTAAATTAACAGTTAGGATCTGATTGGCTGGTGCCTTTATCACCTTGCACATATCACTGGTTTATCACTTCCTTATGCCTTCTCCAGGTTAATACATCTGCCCCACTGTACCTTGTACCTCAAAGTAGTTCATGTCATACTGATTATTAGAGCCCTTATTTATTTATTTATTTATTTATTTATTTATGGAGTGTTAAAGGGACTTCTTTATTAAAAAGCAGGTGTTATTGGTCAGATGGTCTGAGGGAATAATGTTGGGGATGCGTATTTTAAGATATTGGAATATGTACTTTTATTATATATACCTACTTTTTAATGCTGCCCTCTGTGACATGATGTCATAATTAATGGTATTATGCTGCTGAGGTGGGCCTTGATGACATGATTGAGTGTACAGGATCTGGGAGGGTTGTCTACTCTTCTGGAAGCCTGAAATTCGTGAGTCTTCCAGAAAATCGGGGTGCATAGGCCAATGTGACTTCAATAGGTCAATTTGCCATAGGGTAAAATCTTTGATATAAGTAAAACTGGGTTCCAACATTACAGTTTTATTTTCAAATTGTGTATATGGAAAGACATCGTTACTCCCAGCAACCCTGATATTTTTGGGCCAAAGGGGTTGCATTTAAGGATTTATGGGTGTGGTTACAGTAACTAGGGGCAGTGCTGTGAAGATAAGTTGTGATTCGATAAGTCAAGGGAATGGTTGGACAGATTGAGGGCATGGCCAATTGTGTTTTTTTCATACTGAAATGTGGGAAGAGTAGTCATAAAAGGCCCTAGTTCCCGTACCAGCATGAGTTGCATGAGGGGGTGTGAAGAGTGGGCTCTCGAGCTGAGTGAGGTGAAGCACCAGAGCTATCTGCCTGCACCAAACAGTGACGGCTGGAGGTGGGAGGGGCAGAGTTACTTAATAGACCGCCCCTTAGCTCAAGGACCTGTCAGTAGTAACCAACACAATGACATCAGCTATATAGCCTTAAAGCTGTATATCCACCCACAAACCTAAGGGCTTATGTGCCTATTTGCTTAAACAGCACTCTGACTGTCTGATTGTGAGGTGGGAATGTGTATTCCGCTGTGGCCAAATAAGCTCTGTTTCCAGCCCACAAAAAAGTAGTACAATTCATAGTAAGTCAAAAGCATAGGAAAGAAAGTAAACCCAACAAGAACTATTGTATATGATGAGGCACATAATATACAATAATCACACTACTGGACAAATCACAGAAATTGTCATAACAAAAACACTACAACAATTGTACATTGTGGGATGATCAGTTGCCAGTCAACAAGCTTTTTTTTAAAAATACTACAGATGTGTCCTCATACACCTAGCCTCATTACGCCATGTGGTGTAGCGTAACACTCCTCCTCTGACCACCAGGGCAAAGCAGAACAGCTACAACGGCACATCAGGCAGTGAGAGCGAGGAAAATGCTGCTGTGTGCTGGGCTGTGGAGGGTCTCCTCTCTCTCCCTACCTATACAGTGCCAAGCGGTAATGGGCAGAGGAGAAGTGTTATGTGAGGGGGAGGGGGCAATCATACTGACCGTACTCCCCTATATACACATAAGCACCCTGTTGTCACTAAGGGCCTAATTCAGACCTGATCGCTCGCTAGCTATTTTTTGCAGCACTGCGATCAAATAGTCGCCGCCTATAGGGGAGTGTATTTTTGCTTTGCAAGTGTGCGATCGCATGTGCAGCCGAGCACTACAAAAAAGTTTTGTGCAGTTTCTGAGTTGCCCAGAACTGACTCAGCTGCTGCGATTACTTCAGCCTGTCAGGTCCCGGAATTGACGTCAGACACCCGCCCTGCAAACCCTTGGATACGCCTGCGTTTTTCCAAACACTCCCAGAAAACGGTCAGTTGACACCCATAAACACCCTCTTCCTGTCAATCTCCTTGCGATCGGCTGTGCGAATGGATTCTTCGCAAAACCCATTGCACAGCAACCATCTGCTTTGCACCCATACAACGCGCCTGCGCATTGCGGTGCATATGCATGTGCAGTTCTGACCTGATCGCAGCGAAAAAATCTAGAGTACGATCAGGTCTGAATGACCCCCTAAGTGCCACCGACTCAGCTGTACATGGGGAAACGACTGAAGGTTGTATGTCTCAGAATCCCCCATAGATGTGCATACTTGGTTGTGAAGCATTCACATTGCAAAATACGCCCCCCAAAAAATCAACTCATGTTCAATGAGGAATTCCCTATATATCAAGATTCACCCCAAACCTAACCGATTGCTGTTAATTAGTTCAATAATCTGAATCCATGCCTGCTTTTGGTACCCAACTGTCAATCATCTTGGGTTTTCATCTTGCTTATATACTGCACCTAGTAATACAGTAGTTATGAATTTGTGGGAGGACCCCACTTTGGCTTATAGGCAGATTTGCTAATCTTCAACCTCTTTTTTTTTTCCTTTGTTTTTTGGCTTTGTTTGACTACTGGGGCAGTGGAATCCATTACAGTTGCTGTATGCCTGAATCATTTTTGAAAACTCACAAAATGCGTCTAAAATTTACAAAACACTCTGGCCCTCATTCCAAGTTGATCGCTCGCTAGCTACTTTTTGCAGCCGTGCAAACGCATAGTCGCCGCCCACGGGGGAGTGTATTTTCGCTTTGCAAGAGTGCGAACGCCTGTGCAGCCGAGCGGTACAAAAACATTTTGTGCAAAACAAGACCGGCCCTGTAGTTACTTATTCTGTGCGATGATTGCTGCGACGAAGGTCCCGGAATTGATGTCAGATACCCGCCCTGCAAACGCCTGGACACGCCTGCTTTTTTCCAAACACTCCCAGAAAACGGTCAGTTGACAGTCACCCATAATCGCCCTCTTCCTGTCAATCTCTTTGCGTTCGGCTGTGCGAATGGAATCATCGCTAGAAGCAGTGCAAAACAACGATGCTCTTTGTACCCGTACGACACGCGTGCGCATTGCGGCTCATACGCATGCATAGTTTTGCTTTTTTGTTAAATGATCGCTACGCAGTGAACAACGGCAGCTAGCGATCAACTCGGAATGAGGGCCTCTGTCCGTGCAACAGCATGAGTGGACCAGGGCAGACCCTGGAAGATTCGTCTGTGCCTCCACGCTTATATTTGTCCCTGTGTTACAGTAATGACCCCAAAGATGGAGCAGCGTGTGACAATGGCCTACCTGCGGCTGCGCTATGCATTGCCGTTTAGAAATTGGGCAATAACATGGGTTTGCTAACCCTTGAGTACAATTTTGCTCACGTTAAATGCAGAGAACATTTTGTGACATCATGCCTGCAGGGTATTCATACCCACTGCCAGTCCCTGCTACAGATTCCCATGGAGAACATACAATAGAACATATGGCCATGAGAATGGAACCGGTACTGTATTTTTATTTAGCATTGATGCTTTGCCTTGGCTTTTACAATACACTCTTGTATATTACAATCTCCGCACTTGATTTAAAGTACTACTTGTGAAAGGTTTTGTATAAAGCTCTCAAGGGTCATTAACTGGCTGGATTTAGAATATCGCTGTGAGAACACAGCTGTTTAAGGCAAAAATGGCCAAGTCACTGATCCACTCACCTGTATTCAAGCAGAGAAGCACTTAAAACCCAACCTGCCAATTCACCTTGAGGACTGGATGTGAGAACTGTCGGAGTTGTGATTCTTTTAGCTAGATGCCAAAAGCAATAGAATATTCAATCATGGCAGCTAAACACATACTTAATGCAGAGTGTTCATAATCGTCAGTATTTCAGGAGCAAAATACACACAGGTGCTATCGGAATCATACTCAGGTAAAGGGGAGGGGGTGGGGGGGGGATTATGTATCACAAATGAAAATGAACATTTCTCGAACATTTGCTCAGTTTAAAAACAAATCAAACACTTTCTCTGTGACTCATGTAACAATACTCCATTCAGCAAGTATTTGAATAAATATAGACATACTGTATTAGCTACATTGAAGATGGGAGTTTAAGGGGTCACCTTGGTTACTTCAATAATTCATACAATAGCCCTGAATTTTATTTTCCTACAGGACCATGTTAGGTGGTAAACATTAAGCAATTGAAGCTTAGAAGTGCTATTTAAAGTACGTTTTTCATGTTCCTGTATGGTGAACAGGGCAGTTGAGAGCGGAGACGGGCCCAGGTACTTGGGGGCATGACCAAATCTGGGAGGCATGGCCACTCCCCCTTAAAAAAAGTTAAAACATACTATGCGAAGCGGCAATGCGCACTGCTATGGGGGGGGGGGGGGGGGGGGCACACGCTGCAAAGGGGCACATTTGTACCCCTCAGCTGCACTGCTCAGCAAATGACTCGGGTCTGCAGTGCTGCACTCTATAAAGTGGGGCATTTGTTCCCATCGACAGTGCTGCAAACTGCAAAGGTGGACAATGTTCTCCTCAGCAACTAATCCGGGCCCCCATCGGGTTCCTCCAAGAAGCCCATGCAAACAGTACCTGGTTCCACTCCTTCTCTCTGTCCCAGAGGTGATGCTATGTAATTAGTATTATAGAATTCTGCGATACTCTGCATTAGGCGAACCCAGGGACTGGCTGGTAAAGCTTAGTCTGGGGGGCAAATACACAGCACTGGAACATGAACAGCAACCCATACCTAAAAAACAGTTTAAGAAATGGAACTCAATGGGGCTGATTTATCAAAGGGCAAGAAGCCCTTCTGCTGGAGAGAGCAAATGTTACTGCCTATTAGGAGAGCCTATTATCAAGCATTGAGTTCTGTCTCAACAGCCATTAGCACTTGTGCTAAGGGGTACTGAGCTTGAGGAATAGGACTCTTAGCACCTGATTCAGCGTGGGTGCAGAAGCTCCCGCAGCTGCGTCCATTGGCCGTCACTGAGTTTTGCAAACTCATTGCCAGACCCTGGGGCAGATGTACTAAGCCTTGGAGAATGATAAAGTAGAGAGAGATGCCAGCCAATAGCATTTCTTAAACACAGCCTGAAACATGATAGTTAGGAGCTGATTGGCTGGTACTATCACTCTCTGCTTTATCACTTTCTAAGGCTTAGTACATCTCCACCACTGTCAGTAACTCACAGCTTTAAAATTACGGTACATCTTCCTGACACCTAATGTGGTTAAACTCTACCTCTAGCCACATGCCTGGTTTCTCATGAAAGGCAAATTGCCTGTCTTCATCTAGGTCCTGAATAATAGTATCCAGAGGCGTCACTCACCTCCTGGACACTCCACACGGCGGCAAGGAAAAAGGGACAGGGCTTCACGGAAGGGGCGGGGCTTCATTTTGGTGGTGGAGTTTCGCGGCTTGGCACCAGTTTTTGACACTTGAATGTCTAAAAAAAATTGCAGGGCTTTGCGGGAAGGGGGCGGGGCTTCACATCTCAACGCCCTTTTTTGTCACTTGGGAGTTTGGGAGGTGGGGGCTGACTCCCGGGGAGTGCTGTGCCTGCAGTGCCGGCTCCTGCACAATAACAGGAGCCGAGTGCTGCACATAATGTAACAGTGCTGCACTCTGCTCCTGTCACAGAGCAGGAGCCGGCATTTTGGTGTCGCCCCTCGGCGGGTGACACCCGGGAGCGGGCCGCACGCCCCGCACCACCTTGTGCCCTTTCCTATTTGTGTTGTGATATCTGACAGCTTCCCTATTATTGGCATTCCGTAATAAATGAGAAATGGTGATCATCCTGTCCACTGCCATCTGACTGTGCAGTCATTGTGTAAAGGGTAAAGCGCTGATGATAATAATACAGTACATAATCCTATACATCAGGGGTGGGGAACCTCAGGCCCGCGGGCCGTATAAGGCCCGCAAAGCCACTTGATCTGGCACTCTCAGGCTCACCTAACCAAGGGAGATGCCGGGTGCCCTTCCCCTCAGTAGCAGCAGCCAGAGGCAGGAGCTCACTCCTGAGCTCCAGCTTCCGGCTCTGGCAGTATGCGTGTGTGCCTGTGTGGTGCTATGGGAGAGATGTCATGACGTCTCTCCCATAGTTCTGAGGAGCGGGCAGCCAGGCAGAGGGCAAGGGTCCGGAAGCAGGAGCGGGGCTGGTGAGTATTGTGTTTTTTCTTTCTTTTAATGTGTGTGTGTAAGCAGCACTACTAGGGGTCATAGCTAATGGGGGCATATCTACTGGGGCAGGCTAATTTTTAAGTTGATAATTTTTGTATGGCCCCCGAAGGATTTTATAAATATCCAAATGGCCTTTGGTAGAAAAAAGGTTCCCCACCCCTGCTATACATGATACAGTAGATGGTGGTGAGAATGGGAGATCTTATAGTGAATCACAGGGCGAGCTTTCTCCCACATTTCCCACACTCTGAGGCTGAAGGACATTCTTGTTCCTCACTGCAAACTCTTCTTGAGAAGGAAAGAATATGAGTAAAGTGACCTCTATGGGTTAAATAGGTTATTACACGTGTCACCTTTTACAGAATATTATATTTTACTTACACGTTGCTATCGCTTTAATAAAACCATTATTCTCATTGAATTCATTAATGCCAACAGTTTATGAAGGTATAACAGCTTTTCATCACCAGCAAGGTAATATGCTGCACACTGGAGGAGCAATGCTAGTCACCTAAACACTGTGAAAACAGAATTTGATAGGCTGAAGGATATTTAAAAAAAATGACTTGACCAAATCACTAAGAACAAGATACCACTGAGGCACTTTGCGAGGCATACAGTGCTGTTGAGCAGCCATTTTGTTTAATGTAATATTTCTGAGTATGCATATGCAATTCGCTCAGAACAGAAGCAGCCAATGATATCACTGAAATGCAAATTGTGTCCTTGGTCCTAAATGAATAAGATGCCTTAGAATAATGCTTCAGTACATACAATGGATGCCTACACGGTGTGCCTAAGCCATGTTACTTGTGACTCGTGTATTGTTGGTCATATTCATGAATGCCACAAAATGGCTGCTTCCATTAAACATGTAGCCACATATATGCTCTACATCCTCTATAGTGTTAGCTAAGAAAACCTCTATACATTTGTAGTGATGCAGCTTTAGGGACATACTTATTATTTTGCATTGTGTTCAGTGATGATGTTAAGGTGGTATGAGTGGAGAAATGTCAGTAATAACTTCATTGTGAATCCCGGGGCAAGTCCACGACGATGTGAATCCCTGTTAATCGCATTATCAAACCCCCCCATAATGCCCACTTCCACAGTCCAACATTCAGGAGAAGTCTAGACCTTATGTATTCTTAATAATTGTGCGTGCACTACTTCTGTATTATCACTGGGCATTTAGGTGGTTATTAGCGACAGAACAGTAATACAAATTTTTAAGATAAAACTGAATAGAGTTAGTAATATACAATCTTGATGCAGTTCCTTTAATAGTTCTGCCCTAGGCATATGCTTAATTAATATAGCCCTAATGGGGTGCGAGAGACAGGAAATAAAATAAATTGAAGGAATTGAAGGCGGGTTTACTATGAAAATGAAATTGGGTATTGGCAGGGCTCAGGGACATGCAGTGAGCTAAATGGCTCAGGAGGCACTGGCTAACCCCAGAGCCAGATTTACATGCAATATATGAGCCAAAGAGTACATCTGGGCATTATACACAGGTGCAGCAGTATAAACTCCTGGAAATTACTTTTGATCAGAGATGTGCAGAAAAGGTATGCAGGTTAGGCACTGCCTCCCCTGCCATAGACTTTTTACTCCAGAGTTTGGGCTATAAAAATTATTAGAATAATGCAAAGAAGATATTTCAAACAAATTATTAGTATTTTTCATATCTTTTTTCAGTCAAAACTCTGGTTTAAACGTAAGTATGACAGGAAAGGCTCTGCCTCACCTGCCTCACCCCACCGCACGTCACTGGCAGGGCTGGCAAAAGATCTGTCAGGGCCCGTTATTAGGGGGAGTCTGGGCTATGTATTTTGTGGGTGTGGCTATACCTCATCAACAGCCCAAGCTTCTAATCCTTAGCTCCTCCTATTGGTGCTCCTGGGTACAGAGCCGGCCTTAGGCATAGGCAAACTAGGCAAATGCCTAGGGCATTTGGTATGCTTAGGGGCACCAGCAGCTTCTGCTGATTAAAATGATATGCGGCATGCCTATATTCTGTATGTGACTGCGGCTGTATCTGCATACGAAATGCTATATTGCAGTGTATTCCTGGAAATCACTGTAATGTAGCATTTCGTATGCAGATACAGCCACTGTCGCACACAGAATATAGGCATGCTGCATATCATTTTAATCAGCAGAAGCTGCTTGTGCATCCTAGCCACATAGTAATGCAAATAAAATGCATTTTCATAAACAAAAGGCGCCCAACCTTAGCAGTGCTGCCAGCTGACTCATGCCAGGCATCTCCTACAGAACTAGCGGCGGTGCTAGGGGGCACCAGCCAAAATCTTGCCTAGGGCATCATATTGGTTAAGGCCGGCTCTGCCTGGGTATAGCAACTAGATATAATAAATAAAAGGACAACTAGATGAGTAGATAAAATGATGTAATAGAATGAGAGAAAAATTTACTGAGCTACTGCCAGAGTAGTCCATTAGATATTACGGCCAAGATGTAACGAAGTCCAAGATCGGCGGCCGTGCGGGATGCTGGCAAAAGTCAGACTTTTTTTTTTTTAAAGGGGCAATCATGTACAAATGCTAAACCATGTCTTGTACATGATTACCCCTTTAAAAAAAGTCAGAGTTCAGCCAGCATCCAGCATGGCCGTCGAGCCGAATACGGACTTCAGTACATCCTGTCCTACTTGATGGTGCTATGCTTCCAAAACTATAAATTCCAGCCATGTGTACAGCCAAAAGCCAGTGGGCCTAATGTCAGGAGACATATCACTGATAACATAATGGCTCCCATGCCTGCTCCAAAGGACCAATGTTCGGACCATCGATGCCATTGTTTTTCAATTACCATTTGCAAGACAGTAATGTTTATCATGCATATCATAAAAGAAAAAAAGCATTAGAAAAATATATCATTTGTGACCTTTAATTGCCTTCCAAGAGTTTTTAATTGCAATATATTGATTAGGTAAATAAAGCTTCTGAGTTGGCAATCTATAAAGCGTATTACCCTTAATAAACACACTGATGGTTTTAATGACTATTACGCTCATTGATTGCAATTAATTAGGGCTATGTTAAACTCATGAAATAGTATCCGAATTCTGAGTGCGATTGTGTAATTGGTTTCATTGTGCTGAGGAATATGCGATATTGAGCAAGCCTAGAAAATATCAATTATCTTATAATGCAGAAAACAAGCAAGACTAGCGTATCATTCATGAAAATCGCTTACTGCAATTCCCCAGCATGAGTCAATTATTTCAACGGTTTCTTAATGAAATACCTTTCTTCACTACCTTGTAATAACTTAGATTGCTGCACACTGAAGACGTCAACATCAGTGCTGTAAGTATAAACTTGGAATATTGTTAAAGGGTTCTTATATGGTATCACGGTGCGGGTTAACATGTTTTACAGCAGTATAAACTGCACATAGGGGGTCATTCCGACCCGATCGCTCGCTGCAGTTTGTCGCAGCGATCGGGGAGGAACTGTGCATGCGCCGGGGAGGAACTGTGCATGCGCCGGCGCTGCAGTGCGCCGGCGCATGGCAGCCATCGTTGCCTAGCGATCGCCTCTGAGGCAGAGGCGGTCACTGGGCGGGAGGGGGCTGGACGGCAACGTTAAGTCGCCGTTTAGGGGGCGCGGTCCGGCCAACGCAGGCGTGGCCGGACCATTGGGGGGGCGAGTCGCGGCGGCTGCGCGACGTCACACGCAGCCGCTGCGGGCCGGGGAGCGACGAGTAGCTCCCGGCCAGCATGCTAAAGCTTTGCTGGTTGGGAGCTATTCTTGAAGTGCAAAGGCATCGCCGCTGTGTGATGCCTTTGCACTCCTGCGGGGAAGGGGGGAGCGGCACTGACATGCGGGGCGGACTAGCCCTGTGCTGGGCGTCCCCCCGCATGTCAGTGTGAATGATCGTAGTTGTGCTAAATTTAGCACAGCTACGATCAACTCGGAATGACCCTCATTATGTAGTGACACAAAGTTTCAGATACCTTCACATAATAAGTTATAAGTGAGTTTCATGGAGTAGAAAATATGGTATTACCCCCAAAAGTATTACTATATTTAACTTATATATTTAACTATATTTAACCCACCTGCTTATATGAATAGTCCTCACATTATGTTAATAGCCTCCACGAGTTCCCACATTATATACAAAGTCACCCACATAACCTTAAAACCCACAAATGAATTTACATTAGACCTTGTGCATACTAATTAATAGCTGATAGCTGTGGGAGGTCCTGTAGACTCCTCTGTCTGCCTCCTGCATGATCAAGTGGGAAAGCCTCACTAGCCCCACAAGGGATGTAGCAGCTGGTCCATACATACAGGATGATGGGAGGAGCAGTGTGTGGGGAGGGGATGAATACAGTGGATGATGAATGGAAAATCAAAGGGAAGGGATGGTAAAGAACAGGAGGAATATGGAGTGCATCAGCGCCTGTCCTGTCCAGCTGTGCCCCCTGTCTGCCAGATTGGCATCATACCCTAGGACAGTGTTGGACTGGGGCATAAAGGGCCCACCGGGGGAATGCAGTGGTAAGGGCCCATGTTTAGGGGTGTGGCTAGTCTCCACAGGGGGTTTGGCCAACCATTATAGAGAGAATGATCTGGGTCTCTTGATAAATAAATACTTCAAACCAGGGCCGTAACTAGGTGTGTGCCGATGGTGCCTTGCCCACAGCGCAACTGCACTGGAGGCGCACCATCGGCAGCACACCCCGCACGTACAGCCGTTTTAGTGAGTGAGGGAGTAGTTAAAGTTCCACTGTCCACCTACACAGCACAGCCCCTGTGCGGTAATTCCGCCTGTGACAACTGCCGCCGGAAAGGAGAGGGAGCGCTACTGTGGACGCCAGGACTCGTACATTGCCTGCCGCCCTCAGCTGATTCTGCCTGTGACAGCCACCGTCGGACACTGTGGACACCAGGACCCGTACATCACCAGTCACCACTGCCCGTCTCCACCCCCCGGTCTGCCTCCGGGCTGACCGCTGGGTCCCCTTTGTTGCCGTGAGGCAGCTCCGCCTCCGGACCCGCCTCTGCACCGCCTCCACCTCGACTCTCAGCGGGGATCTGCCGCACAGACACAGCCCGTCCGCACTGGTCTCCGCCTTCCCGGCCCGCCTCTGTCGGCACTGGAAGCCGACTCTCTCTGGCATCGGTGTAGGGGAAAAAACAGCGCAGCTGGTTACCGTTGTCCGCTCCAACGCTACAGGACACTCCTTCGCCCCTGGTGATTGCACAGCGCACCGGACCTACGCTCCAACGGTCAGTACACGCACTCAGCTACGCAGCTGTCATGAGCCCCATCTTGTCCTCCTGGTGCCCGGCGCGTGGCGGTTCCAGTGCCGTCCCCTCACGCCGGCTCCAGTGAGGGTAATTGCCCCGGTCTGTCCACTGCCACTAATGGTTACTATGGCCACCAGAAGTCTAACATACCCTTCTGACACCAAATGTCATTATGCCCACATAACTGAGCAGGCAGCGTCCAGTCAGCCAAATAAACATACATGTAAAAATACAGGGCACATACAGTTGCATTACTTATATATATATATATATATATATATATATATATATATGGAAAAACACAAAAATTCCCAAGTGCGCTAAAGTGAAACGTAATTACACAATTCTTCTAATGTTCATAGGAATGTAGACTGGAGGATGTTTAACTCTGGGGACCTGTAACAGACACCCCTCACCAAATAGTCACCCAAACAAGAGGCCAACAGGCCAATTAGTAAAAAGTTGTTTTAATAACATACATTTGAACATATACATTTTTTTACAGTTCAAAATTAAAATTGTGTCAATAAGTACAACCAAAAAAATATACAACCAACACGTTTGTTAGATGGACTTTAGATACTCCCTCACCTTTTACAAGGTGTGAGCTCGAAAGGGAGTATCTTCACAAATTAGGTTGCGATTTTCTGGCTGACAAACCCTATCAGTCAGAAAATCGCAACCTAATATAATTCCGCCTTTTGTTTTTCTCCTTTCAGTTATATACCTAAAAAAAGTTTTGCCTCCTTTACCCACTGACTGGGCCATTTTCTCCTCAGCTTGTGCCTTTGCACATCTGATTACCTTCTTTGTCTCCTTCTGTCTAACAAGATATATCTCTTTGTCTTCATTATTTTGTGTCTGCTTATATTTCCTAAAAGCCATCTTTTTTGCTTTCACAATATTTGCTACTTCTTTCACAAACCACACTGGCTTCCTTTTCCTTGTGTTTTTCCTAACACTTTTCATACAAAGGTCTGTTGACTTTAATATTGCACATTTTAATGTTTCCCACCTCTCCTGCACTGCTTCCAAGTTCCTCCACTCTGCCATAGAATCGCTTACACA
The DNA here is from genome assembly GCF_028390025.1 of Pseudophryne corroboree. Lineage (NCBI taxonomy): Eukaryota > Metazoa > Chordata > Amphibia > Anura > Myobatrachidae > Pseudophryne > Pseudophryne corroboree. The sequence goes on from NC_086452.1 coordinate 84,215,944, forward strand.
TTTCCCCATCCCTACAAAATCAGCCTTCCTAATATCCAACACCTTTGTTTTTGTATGGGATAAGTCAGTCTCTGTCTTTATGCTGAACCATACTGCTTGATGATCACTGGATCCCAGGTTTTCAACCACTTTTAAGTCCAATATTCTGTCTCCATTTGTAAATATTAGGTCTAATGTTGCGTCTTTCCGAGTGGGCTCCCTCACCAATTTGTGGAGGGATGCTCCCTGAAAGGGATTTAATATGTTCCTACTTCTAGTGGAACTAGCAACAGCCACCCCCAGTTTACATCAGGAAGATTAAAGTCTCCCATGATTATTACCCCTCCTTTTAATGCCATTTTAGTTATGTCCTGCAATAGGTTCTTGTCTAGTTCCTCTTCCTGACCTGGTGGCCTGTATATCACGCCAATACGAACAATTGACTTCTCCCCTGTTCTATGGTCACTCAAAGGGCCTCATTTTTTTCTTCAATACTTTGCACATACATATACACAGATGCTGTACACACACACACACACACACACACACACACACACACACACACACACACACACACACACACACACACTTTCACTCACTAAAACTCTTTCCAGCTACTTACCTAAGGAAGTCTGGCAAGCCAGAGTTGTAGCAGCTCATCCTCCCGTGTAGCAGGCTGCACCTGGTTCCATGTAGCTTCGCCCCTTATTACTGTGTAGCTCCACCCCCTTTTAGGTTTGCAGAGGGGAGAGGAGGCATCATGCGGCCGGTGCCGCTGCTTGTCATAAAGTGTGACAGGCGTAGCTGCCGGCAGCAGCAGGGACATGAGCTCAGCACAGGGATGCAGTGCAGGGAGAGCACCTCTCCAGCCTGGTGCCTCCCTGCTTTGCATCCCTTTGGTGAGCTGGTAGCGCCGGGCCTGATACAACAGAATCTACTATATAACAAATCTGAATGTAATACATACCTCCCAACTGTCCCGATTTTTGTGGGACAGTCCCGTGTTTTGGCCACTGCCCAGCTGTCCCACCCTCCTCTCACTTGCTCAGTGGTGAATAGATGCTGTGCGTATGCACACAGCTTCTGTTCATGGGCAAGAGGGACTGGGGGCATGGCCAGCAGCTCCCAGAGCTCTGGGCATGCCACCACAATTACGTAAAACGGTAAACATGGCTCACGGACACTGTATTTCTCACAAAGCCATGTCCCTTTTACCAAGGTCATGCCCTTTTGGGAGCGTCCTGAATCACAATTACAACATTGTTTTCCTTAGCGGACATATATGGAAATTGCTGCAATAAGTGACTTTATCATTTGGAAATAATACAAGAGTTTTTTTAATATTTCATAGTTTTCTACACTTTTAATTAAAAAAAAATGTTTTTTTAACACTGAGCAGGAAGGTCAGTTAGACTGAGGCAGGCAAGGTTTTTGTGGTCTCCACTGGTGGTATTAGGAGACTCTTGGGCCTTTTGCAGGCCGTGATGTTGTTTTTTTTGTTTGTAACAGGTCAGGTGTTATCTGGGATGTTACCAGGGGCCTTCATTTAGTTCAAGCTGCCTGATTTGTGGAAGGAAGGTCAGTTAGACTGTGGCAGGCAAGGGGTTTGTGGTCTCCTCTGGCAGTATTAGGAGACTCTTTGGCCTTTTGCAGGCCGTGATGTTGTTGTTTTTTGTATGTAACAGATCAGGTGATATCTGTGTTGTTACCAGGGGCCTTCATTTAGTGCAAGCTGCCTGATTTGTGGAAGGAAGGCCAGTTAGACTGAGGAAGGCAAGGTGTCTGTGGTCTCTGAAGGTGGTATTAAGAGACTTTGTGGCCTTGTGCAGGCCGTGATGTTGTTTTTTTGTTTTGTTTTTTAAACACAGAGCAGATGTTATCTGTGATGTACACAGGGGCTTTAGGTGTTTTAAGCTGGCTGATTTGTGGTGGTGGCGGTGGTGGTGGTGGAGGAACAATCAGCTGTCCCGGTTGATGGCCTTTATACTCCTGAAATGATGGAGAGTTGCAGTAAGTGATAGAACAAACAATTGTAGAGACACAGGGAACTAGTACAGTGGTGGCCAACGCGTGGCTCTTGGGCCACATGCGGCTCTTTCTTCATTCAAATGTGGCTCCCAACACTCATGTCACGTGACCACAAGAGATCTGTAAACCGCTGCACTCCAGCCAGACATGCAGCAGCACTATGTAGACTGAGAACTGAGGGAGCCAAATACACATGGGGGAGCTGGCTGGAGTGACACAGGTGGGTGCTGGCTGGTGTGACACATGGGGGAACTGAAGTGTATTATGTGAATCTGGCTTTTCAATATATTTTATGCGGATCTGGCTTTTTCAATTATTTGTATCTGGCTTTTTCAATTAATCATTGTATTTTATGTTGGATCTGGCTTATTCAATGTATTTTATACCAGGGGCGTGGCCTAGCAGGCACAAGGTCACACCCCATTTTTGCAAGTGCGCCTTCTGCTCGAAGTCGGCTCTTTGATGTACCTAACAAGATTTCTTGGCTCTTTGTCTTTGACTGGTTGGCCACCCCTGAACTAGTAGATAAGACAATCACCCAGAGCTACCACTAGCTACTCCACTCCTCTTCTTCTCCACTCTCAGTAACTGATGGCTTTCTGCAAAAAGGAGCTGCACTTGCTGTTCTGTCTTGCAGCTTTTAGATTAGGATGAAATGGGCTCTGTCCTTCTGTCTATCAGCCGCACAGACAGAGCAGCAGGTATAGCCAGTCCCACAGGAGATCAGCATTGACAGGAGGAGGAGACAAACCGCTAGTGATCATGCCATGAAGAGAAATCTACATTATTTAATTAGTGTTGGCAGCAAAACCGTAACCTCTAGTAATTGGACGATTCCATTAGTACAGGTGGTAACAATGGATAAATGAGATATTACATTGTTTGGCTCTCTGTGTTACAGGATTATAGAAGAATTAATGCCACAGTACCATTAGTATGATACAGGGTATGAGGGGGTCACAGAAGTGCTACGCAGTAATACTGCTTGGGTTTTACGCACTGTGCCATGAGGTGTCAGAGTGCTGCATCATACTGACATGTGCCATAAAGCCTGCTCCACCTGCAGCAGATATTTCTTACTGTTTATTGAGATTTTTTGAATATACAATGAAAATAATATAATATTAATATAGAAAATAAATGTATGCTTGCAGATTAGGAAATACAGTATCACAAATGTCACAGGGGTACATAAAGTCTGACTTACTGTGTGTCCATTACATGGAGAATTCTGGGATTGGGCGGCTTGCACTCTTGTACTCCAGCCCAGGAAGTGTCTGCAGCTCCAGGTTGTGCTACAAAAATAAGAAATATTGATTTATATTCTGTATATCCCCTCCTTTTTATCCTTTTCTTTTTTGTACCTTATATTCTGTGTGGCAAATTCAATAAAAACTAATCTTAAAAAAATATATTCTTTTGATTAACTGAAGCTTATATAATTATTACCATCAGATGTACGTACAGGTCCCTTTACTTCCAACTGGTATATAGCACAATCATGCAGTTCAATGGTGCTCTGCAGCTATGCTATATAGATCATGGCAGCTGTATGTTCATGTCAATTTTACTTAGTATATAGGGGGTAATTCTGAGTTGATCGCAGCAGGATTTTTGTTAGCAGTTGGGCAAAACCATGTGCACTGCAGGGGAGGCAGATATAACATGTGCAGAGAGAGTTAGATTTGGGTGGATTGTTTTGTTTCTGTGCAGGGTAAATACTGGCTGCTTTATTTTTACACTGCAATTTAGATTGCAGATTGAACACACCACACCCAAATCTAACTCTCTCTGCACATGTTATATCTGCCTCCCCTGCAGTGCACATGGTTTTGCCCAACTGCTAACAAAAATCCTGCTGCGATCAACTCAGAATTACCCCCATATTGTTGGTAACAGCCTGGATATCCAGCTGTGGGGTCAGAATAATGTGGCAGCCAGATTGTCATTGTACTAACATCACCCTACTTACGGTAGAAACCTATAGGGGCTGCAGTTGCTGCCGGAAATGGAGGGATCACAGCAGATATCGGAGATATCTGCTGCAATCCCTTGTTCTTCATACATTTGGGGAATCCTTAATATATGTGGATATCTCTCGAAAACAAATATCCCACAAATATCACTTGATAAATAGGCCCCATAGTGTATAATAGAATCATGCAGTCGTGGCTTCTGATGCAAGGCATTACTAATAAACCCAAGCTGAGATGATCTTACAGTAACTGCCGGGTCAGTGGCTACTAAATCTAGTTCAGCATGGATTTATTAGTGCTCACACTAGGGAACACCAGTCGTTGGAGGATTTTCAGTGTATCCTGTGGTGTAAATATAAATAAATATCTCACAAATTCCAGATAAAAAAAATAATTGTAAAGTACAATAACCTTCTGGGTCTACAATTGCATCAGAAATTAGGTTAGATATATATAGTTAGCATAAACTGTAAAAATACGTATGGGGATAGACTTCTGGGTCTGTGCTAATTGTGTACAAACAGCTATTACAATAAAGGAAACCTATTTCCTGCCAATGTTTCCATATTTGCCTGTTTTTCCAAATACAACAAATAACCTGCCTTCCACCATATTGGCTAGATTAGTTGTTCACAAACTTTCTTAAACAACGGCGCCCTAGCGTATCAGTATTTTTTTTGCGGCACCCCTAAGATAAAAGTTTTTTTTTAATAAATTTGGAAAAAGGTTATTAACTTTAGTAAAGCGTCCCTACCTGTAAAGCAGAGCCGTAACTACATATGTGCCTGGCACAAAGCACAGTTGCCCTGAGGGCGCAACTGCCCACATTCCCTAAAGTCATCAGCGGCATTGTAATGAGTCAAACTGACTCATTACAAGCCGCCTGTGTGTGTGTGCTGCCGTCGGAGAGGAGCAGCTCCGGGGGCAGGGGAGGAGGAGGGAGGGGGGACTGGAGCCGCAGCAGCGCTATGTAATTGGTGGCGGCGCTGCTGCAGCTGTCCCTCTCCTTCCGCATTGGCTGGCTGCCGCCGCTGTGAATGCTGGGATGCGCTTACCTCATCCCACCATTCACAGTGGTGGTGGCCAGCCAATGCGGAAGGAGAGGGACAGCTGCATGCTGCGCCTCCACCAATTACATAGCACTGCTGCGGCTCCCGAGTCCCCCTCCCTCCTCCTCCTTCTTTCCTGCCTCTGGAGCTGCCAGCACCGAGGAGCCTGACTGCCTGAGCCAGCAGAGAGATGGTAAGTATCATCTATTCTATCTATCTATCTATCTATCTATCTATCTATCTATCTATCTATCTAGTCTACCTTATGTATGAAAGGGGGACTAGCTGCCATAATGTGTAAAAAGGGGGACTGGCTGCCATAATGTGTAAAAAGGGGGACGCTGTCTGCCGTAATGTGTAAGAAGGGAACTCTGTCTGGCGTAATGTGTAAAAAGGGGACGCTGTCTGTCGTAATGTGTAAAAATGGGGATTGTCTGCCGTAATGTATAAAAAGGGGGACTGACTGCTGTAATGTGTAAAAAGGGGATGCTGTCTGCCGTAATGTGTAAAAAGGGTACGCTGTCTGCCGTAATGTGTAAAAATGGGGACTGTCTGCCGTAATGTATAAAAAGGGGGACTGTCTGCCATAATGTATAAAAAGGGGGACTGACTGCTGTAATGTGTAAAAAGGGGATGCTGTCTGCCGTAATGTGTAAAAAGGGGAAGCTGTCTGCCATAATGTGTAAAAAGGTGGACTCTGTCTGCCGTAATGTGTAAAAAGGGGACGCTGTCTGCCATAATGTGTAAAAAGGTTGACTCTGTCTGCCATAATGTGTAAAAATGGGACGCTGTCTGCCGTAATGTGTAAAAACGGGGACTGTCTGCCGTAATGTGTAAAAAGGGGGACTGACTGCCGTAATGTGTAAAAAGGGGACGCTGTCTGCCGTAATGTGTAAAAAGGTGGACTCTGTCTGCCGTAATGTGTAAAAAGGGGATGCTGTCTGCCGTAATGTGTAAAAAAGGGGACGCTGTTTGCCGTAATGTGTAAAAGGGGACGTTGTCTGCCGTAATGTGTAAAAAGGGGATGCTGTCTGCCGTACATTTTTTGCACACAGCGCTGAAATGTCTAGTTACGGCACTGCATCAAACACTAACAGTGCAGGCATGATAATGTACCAGATTAATAACAGCAATGCACTGCAGAGAATACACCATAGTCCTGTGCTGTATAAGGTAACAGACATATATTGTAGAATTCAAGTGCACAGTCTGGAACCTGATTCCTAGAGGGGGAAGGGGAGGGTGGGCAGGCAGTGGTGCCAACCGGGGGTTTCCCCTGTACCCCAGTGGGCCAGTCCAACCCTGCCCTAGGATAATACAAGAAGCTGTGTCACTCCAAGTAGTGAATGGAAGCCTGCTACCAGCCCAATGTCAATTGTCAAGGTGGCTGGTCCCTGTGCAGGGGAAGACAACAGGGTGAACGCTGGCTTACTGTAAGCCATGACCAGCCGCGATAAATCAGGGCAGACGAGGCCAGAGTTCCAGCTCTCCTGTTTACATGCCAGTATATCCATGATTTACACACTGGAACCTGTCCACCTGCCTAATGTCAGGAAGTACAGAATTGCCAGTGTTCATGTGTTTTAGTTTAGCCTTCCTTCATCTGTCCTTCTTTAGCCAATTCTCTGCTGTCGGGAGATGTCAGCAGCTGCTTAAAATAAGCCATGAAAACAGGATTTTAATACCTACTGGTAAATCCTTTCTCCTAGTCCGTAGAGGATGCTGGGGTCCACTTCAGTACCATGGGGTATAGACGGTTCCGCAGGAGCCATGGGCACTTTAATACTTTTCAAAGGGTGTGAACTGGCTCCTCCCTCTATGCCCCTCCTCCAGACCTCAGTATAGAAACTGTGCCCAGGGAGACGGACATTTCGAGGAAAGGATTTACTTTTTAAATTAACGGTGAGATTCATACCAGCTCACACCTCAACCATGCCGCACAACATGGCATTCAACATAACACACGCCAACAGGCATGAACCATTTGCAGCAACATGCAGAAAATAATGTAACACAACACTTGTGTAACTATAAACTAACAACTGCAGGAAGAATACGCACTGGGTCGGGCCCCCAGCATCCTCTACGGACTAGGAGAAAAGGATTTACCAGTAGGTATTAAAATCCTGTTTTCTCATAGGTCCTAGAGGATGCTGGGGTCCTCTTCAGTACCATGGGGTTATACCAAAGCTCCAGTACGGGTGGGAGAGTGCGGATGACCCTGCAGCACCGATTGACCAAACTTGAGGTCCTCATCGGCCAAGGTGTCAAACTTGTAGAATTTTGCAAACATGTTCGACCCTGACCAAGTAGCTGCTCGGCAAAGTTGTAATGCCGAGACTCCCGGGCAACCGCCCAGGATGAGCCCACCTTTCTGGTAGAGTGAGCATTTACCGATTTCGGTATCGGCAATCCTGCCGTGGAATGAGCGTGCTGAATCGTCCCTCTGATCCAACGCGCAATTGTCTGCTTAGAAGCAGGACACCCAATCTTGTTGGGAGCATACAGGACAAACAGAGCCTCTGTTTTCCTTATCCGAGCTGTTCTAGCGACATACATTTTCAAAGCTCTGACCACGTCCAGAGACTTTGACTCAGTGAAAGTGTCAGTAGCCACTGGCACAATAGGTTGGCTCATATGAAAACCACCTTTGGAAGAAATTGTTGGCGAGTCCTCAACTCTGCCCTATCTTCATGGAAGATCAGGTAAGGGCTCTTGTGAGACAAAGCCCCCAACTCAGACACCCGCCTTGCGGATGCCAAGGCCAAAAGCATCACCACTTTCCAAGTGAGAAACTTCAATTCTGTCTCCTGTAGAGGTTCAAACCAATCCGATTGAAGGAACTGCAACACCACATTAAGGTCCCATGGTGCCACTAGAGGCACAAATGGAGGCTGGATGTGCAGCACCCCTTTCACGAATGTCTAAACTTCTGGAAGGGAAGCCAATTGTTTTTGAAAGAAAACTGATAAGGCCGAAATCTGGACCTTGATTGAACCCAATCTTAGGCCCGCATCCACACCAGCCTGCAGAAAATGGAGAAAACGTCCCAACTGAAACTCCTCCGTAGGAGCCTTCTTGGATTCACACCAAGACACATATTTTCTCCAAATATGGTGGTAATGTTTAGACGTTACTTCTTTCCTGGCCTGAATAAGAGTGGGGGTGACTTCCTTGGGAATACCCTTTCGGGCTAGGATCCGGCGCTCAACAGCCATACCATCAAACGAAGCCGCGGTAAGTCTTGATACACACACGGCCCCTGCTGCAGCAGGTCCTCGCGAGGAGGAAGAGGCCGAGGATCTTGTATGAGCAGCTCCTGAAGATCTGGATACCAAGCCCTCCTTGGCCAGTCTGGGGCAATGAGGATTGCTCGAACCCTTGTTCTTCTTATGATTTTGAGAACTTTTGGAATCAGTGGAAGTGGAGGGAAGACATATACCGACCGAAAGACCCACTGGATCACCAGTGCATCCACTGCTATTGCTTGAGGGTCTCTCGACCTGGAACAATATCTCTGAAGCTTCTTGTTGAGACAAGATGCCATCATGTCTACTTGAGGAACTCCCCAAAGACTTGTCACCTCTGCAAAGACTTCTTGGTGGAGGCCCCATTCTCCTGGATGGAGATCGTGTCTGCTGAGGAAGTCTGCTTCCCAGTTGTCCACTCCCGGAATGAAAATTGCTGACAGAGCTCTTGGATGCCTTTCTGCCCAGAGGAGGATCTTTGTCACCTCTGCCATCGCCGCTCTGCTTTTCGTTCCGCCTTGACGGTTTATGTACGCGACTGCTGTGACATTGTCGGACTGGATCTGCACGGGTTGATCTTGAAGAAGATGTACCGCTTGTAGAAGGCCGTTGTAAATGGCTCTCAATTCTAGAACGTTTATGTGAAGGCAGGTTTCCTGACTTGACCATTTTCCTTGGAAGCTTTCCCCCTGTGTGACTGCTCCCCAGCCTCGGAGACTTGCATCCGTGGTTACTAGGACCCAGTCCTGAATCCCGAACCTGCGTCCCTCTAGTAGGTGAGAACTGTGTAGCCACCACAGGAGCAAAATCCTGGCTTTGGAGGACAGGATTATCTTCCGGTGCATGATAATGTCTAATTATTTAAAAGAATTGGGGAATCTCCATTGTGATGATATTCAGCATATAGAATTTATTATCAAAGAGGCCACGCCCAATTTATCTGCGCAGAGAGAGACTTGACCCAAGACAGACTTCACCAATGATGCCCGTCCCTTCAGGGGAATTCAGGCTCACATATACAGTACAAAATTATACAATAATTCATAATTGATTAATCAATGGGGCGTGTATTCAGATAACAAGAGGATTATTGATTGGCTGATGGTCACAAACAGGAAATCCCAATATGGTCAGCTGGGCTAGAATGAAATGGCTGTTCTTTTCCTTAAGGTGGCAGATTGGTTCCACGAGTCTTGGATCTCCCATTCAACCCAATGGAGTTTCTTAATACATCTTGTCAGCAAATAGGTCATCTCTGTTCATGTGTCATGATGCTCTTTTCCAAAACAGAAGGTTCATCTGATATGTACTTATCAAAACCCATAAAATGTCATTAAGTTCTGGTTATCTAAATACGAGTGTCTTTATCTAAGCACCACGTATGCACTTATGTTCTTAGTCACAAGCTAGGGCAAAGGTTTGCAGAAACTTTCCACTGCAAAAGAAACTGATCATTATTGGAATTAAAAGGAGCCACTTACAGATATCTACTTATAAGTCTAAAAGCACGATTTCTGAGACAATTCAGATGTATATTTGATTTTTTCTTCATCAATGTGTAGGTGGGATCCAGACCACTTGTCCAACAGGTCCCACTGGAAAACTCTGGCATGGAATCGGCCAAACTGTATGGCCTCGTAGGCCGCCACCATCTTCCCCAACAACCGAATGCATTGATGTATTGAAACTCTTGTTGGTTTCAAAATCTGTTTGACCATTCTCTGGATTTCCAGAGCCTTTTCTACTGGGAGAAATACTCTCTGTACTTCTGTGTCCAGTATCATTCCCAGAAAGGACAATCTTGTCGTCGGTTCCAATTGTAACTTTGGAAAATTCATGATCCAACCGTGTTGTTGGAGTACTGACAGGGAGAGTGCAATGTTCTGCACCAACCGTTCCCTGGATCTCGCTTTTATCAGGAGATTATATTGACTCCTTGTTGTCGAAGGAGGACCATCATCTCTGCTATCACCTTGGTGAATACCCTCAGTGCCGTGGAGAGCCCGAACGGCAACGTCTGGAACTGGTAATGGCAATCCTGTACTGCGAATCTCAGATAAGCTTGGTGAGGAGGATAAATGGGAACATGCAAATAAGCATCTTTTATGTCTACTGACACCATGAAGTCCCCTTCCTCCAGACTGGAAATCACTGCCCTCAGAGATTCCATCTTGAACTTGAACCTTTTGAGGTAGAGATTCAGATCTTTCAGGTTTAAAATTGGTCTGACTGAGCCATCCGGCTTTGGCACTACGAAAAGGCTTGAATAAAAACCTTCTCCTTGCTGTGATAAAGGTACCAGGACAATGACTTGATCCTGACATAATTTTTGAATTGCAGCTGTTACGACTTCTCTGTCTGGAAGAGAAGCTGGCAAGGTCGATTTGAAAAATCGGGATGGGTGGACGTCTTGAAACTCCAGTTTGTATCCATGGGACACTATTTGTAAGACCCATGGGTCCAGGCCAGATTGAAGCCAGATCTGACTGAAAATTTTCAGACGTGCTCCCACCCGAGCAGACTCCCGCAAGGGAGCCCCAGAGTCATGCTGCAGATTTGGCAGAAGCAGGGGATGATTTCTGCTTCTGCGATCCTGGAGACGCTGCAGATTTTTTTCCTTTTCCCCTTCCTCTACCTGCAGAGAAGGGGGAACCTTTGGCCTTTTTGTATTTGTTGGGCCAAAAGGACTGCATGTGAGGGTGATGTGTCTTTTTCGCCGGTGCAGGAGCATAAGGCAAGAATGTCACCTTACCTGCGGTAGCCGCAGAGACTAACGCATCCAGCCCATCTCCAAACAAGGCCTCACCTTTATACGGGAGAGCCTCCACATTTCTTTTGGAATCTGCATCAGCATTCCACTGGCGAATCCACAATACCCTCCGAGCTGATACTGCCATGGTAGCGGCTTTTGAACCCTAGAGTCCAATATCTTTCATGGCTTTAAGCATGTATGCAGCAGCGTCTTTGATATGACCTAACGTTAGGAGTATCTCGTCTCTATCTATAGTGTCAATTTCCGATGACAGGTCATCTCACCATTTTTCGATAGCCCTACTCACCCATGCGCAAGCAATGGTGGGCCTGAACAATGTACCATTGGCCATATAAATAGATTTTAACATAGTCTCCAACTTGCAGTCTGCCGGCTCCTTCAGTGAAGCCGTCCCAGGTGCAGGGAGAATCACCTTTTTAGTTAACCTTGACAGGGCACTGTCTAATATGGGGGGTGACTCCCACCTTTTCCTGTCCTCTGCCGGGAGAGGATAAGCAACCTGAATCCTTTGAGAATCTGAAATTTCTTTTCAGGGTTTACCCAAACTCCCTCAAATAAGGTATTTAGCTCATGAGAAGGAGGGAAAGCTACATAAATTTTCCTTTCTTTATAAAAAATAAGCCTTCTCCTGAGGTACAGGAGGGGCTTCTGTAACTTCCAAAACTTCTTTTATAGCAACAATCATGCATTGAATGCTGTTTGCCAATTTAGGATCTATCCCCCTGGAATCACTATCGTCGACACAGGAATCAGAGTCCGTGTCGGTATCAGTATGTACTATTTGTGCAAATGGTCTCTAATGTGACCCAGAGGGGTCACCTATGGATGAAAAAGCAGGACTATGAAAAATCACATCTTCCACTGATTTTCTCCAGTCTCTGCATGAGACTCAGACTTATCCAATCTCTTACTGATATGATTCACACTATCACGTAATTCTTTCACCCATTCAGACTCGTGGTGTGCCGGCAGCGCCACCACATTACAACTCTGTGTCCCTAAAATGGCTCCCTCAGGGGAAGAGCTCCCTGCCTCAGACATGTCACACACGTGCACAACCACACCACAGACACCCCGGGACTTATAGGGGACAGACCCACAGTAAAATCTGTCAGATGGACACAGATAGGATTTGCCAGTTCACAACCCAGCGCCATTAACACAATGTCTGTGAACACAAAATGCCCACTAACATGCAGCGCTTTTATAATGTTAATCACACAATTATATAGCACCAAATTCACTGTGGCCCCCCCTGTTTTGCACCCTGATACTTGATCAGCAGTGGAGGAGGACCAGCGTTCTTCTCTGCAGCCTGGAAGGAGAGAAAATGGCAGTGAGCAGTGTGCTGGCTGACTGAGGAGGAAGCCTCGCCTTTCTCCTCAGCATTTATGAGGTAATTTTTTATACTGGCTGGTAGGACTGTGCCTCAGCAACTTATGCCCCTTATTTATGCCAGTTTCAATAGGTTTCATGCTGCCCAGGGCACCCCCCCGCGCCCTGCACCCTGCAGTGCCTGTGTATGTGTGGGCAACATGGCGCGCTGCGCTCCCGCCAGCCGCGCGGTACCTTTAGCCATCACTTTGATTGAAGATCCTTTCTTCTAAAACTCACCTGACTTCTGGCTCTGCAAGGGGGGTGACGGCGTGCTGTGGGAGTGAGCACATAGCCGCAGCTAGCATTCAGTTTCCTTCAGGAGCTAATGGTGTCCTGTCAGCCAGAAGCAGAGCCATGAAACTATTCAGGAAGTTGGTTCCTACTTCTGCCCCATAAGTCCCACGAAGCAGGGAGACTGTTGCCAGCAATTCTCCCTGAAAATAAAAAACCTAACATAAGTCTTTTCAGAGAAACTCAGTAGAGCTCCCCTGGAGTGCATCCAGTCTGCCTGGGCACATTTTCTAAACTGAGGTCTGGAGGAGGGGCATAGAGGGAGGAGCCAGTTCACACCCTTTGAAAAGTCTTAAAGTGCCCATGGCTCCTGCGGAACCGTCTATACCCCATGGTACTGAAGTGGACCCCAGCATCCTCTAGGACGTATGAGAAACTAGGTTTCTCTATAAAATAGGTTGTCAACTTGAAACAAGATCGTAAGAGCCCAGGGTGGCATTGTAGCCTGGGCTGGCAGCGAACTAATATTTTGAGACCAAAATAATATTTCCCATAACTCCTTTTGCAGTTTACCCACCTCATCCAAGACCTACAGCTGAGCTAATCTGTCAGAACTCTGTGCCAATCTTTGCAAATATTGGGCCTCATTCAGATATGGTTGCTGATACGATGATTATTGCTATGTTTTGCTGTCTGTATTTGTGATTATATGCTAATATGGGCAGAAGCTAACCTGAGCATAGAAACACCCACTGCTCCCTCCTCCGTTTGGCCGACCACTCCCCGTCACTACCCTCAAATGCTGTCTACCTGTCACTTATTATGCAACTAATCCATTTATGCGTGCGTCATCGCAATTCAATCATTGCACGTGCACACTGCGGCTCAGATGCATTCACAGTGATAAAACATCAAACAATTTGCATACTGCACCCGCTTCGCGACCATATCTGAATGAGGCCCATTGAGCATAAATGTTGCGAAATGTTGAAATACGTACATCAAAGTATATAACATTACCGGCTGTAGTTGTTAATATTTACTGAAACCAGCAGTACAGGACCGTTAATTATACACTGCTGTGTCTTACAGTGAAATGTATATGCTCAGTTATCAGCTAACCAAGACTTTTTACTGCTTGATATATTGAGTTAAGCCTTCCTCCCCATAGTGTTTATGTGAGGGCAGTAAGTAGGGTAAACCCTTTCATAAACAGCACATTCAAGTGAGACCTAGATTTGCTGGTGACCTAACCTCCTCTGCTTTCTGCCCTTCTTGTTGGTGTATTTTAGTTGCAGACCCGGACGCTAGTTTGTAACAATCTTTGTGTCTCTGGACATCATCCCAGAACATCATTAAAGGAAAGATTTACATCTCAGTTTATGTATCTTTCTTGGTGCAGTGCATGTAAACAAACATATCTTTGCAGAGAAGGTTGATACAGATATTTTAGAGTCAGACAAACACGGTAATACATACCTCCCAACATTTGAATTCACTAAGGAGGGACTCCTGGCGCGACGCAGCCGTGCGGCACCAAAAAGGGGAACTGGTATATTGGAAAGGGGGCGTGGCCTTGCATAGATGACGCGATCACAAGCCGCGCCTCCAATTTTCGGCACAGTGGGGTTATGGCCAGCGTTCTGTAAGCTGCTGGCCATGCCCCCAGTCTCTCTGTCTCACTGGAATTGACGCTGTGCGCATGCGCACAGCATCTATTCACCGCTGCTCTGCTTTAAACTGAGCAGAGCAGCGAGTGATAGGGAACCTCCCAACTGCCCCTCCCCCACCGTGGGACACTGCGGCCCGTGGAAGGGACAGCAGGACAGACCAAAAAGAACGGGACTGTCCCGTGAAAATCGGGACAGTTGGGAGGTATGGTAATATGATAAAAAATCTGGAGATTTACTAAAAGTAAGTCTCATACCCTGCACCTAGATAGAGCGCTAGGGACTCCAAATATACAGAGATGCCTTGATACAGCTTTGGGGCTTATTCATTCATTTGCGCAAATATATGTAACTGAGATCTCTGAATTCCAATATTGTGTGGGATGTAAATCTGGTTACTGTTATCATTCAGGGTGCTGGAGGAAACAAAATGCCTTTTTTTCTTGCTTAGAAATACCCCTCCCTTTCAAGCACCTGAATGATATCGCTAAGCTAATTGAGCATCTGCCACTATATATGTCTAAAGGCAAGTCTGACAGAAATTCATTGGACAAACCTGACTTTAGATGGCAATCGAACATTTGACCAACCATTAATTATTTTACATAGACAACAATATAAACCCTGGATTTCCTAAGCATAGGTTTTGGGGATCCAGTCTGATATACCGGCTGTAGGTATGCCGGTAGCCAGGAGACCAAAGCCGGGACCCCAACAGCCAGAATAACGGCGACGAACACATTGTGTCTCCTCGTGGACTCGCTGCGCTCACTACGCTTCGGGCATGGTGGCGACCTTCGAGTGGGGATTTTGGACGGCGGTCAGGATTCCAACCGCTGGTATTTCACCGGTGGTCAGGATTCCGCCGTTGGTCTCTTGACTGCAGGGATCCCGGCAGCCAGCAACTTGATTGCCTCCCGGTTTTGGAACCTGCTGCAAAGCCAATGGCAAGCCTGCCCAAATAATACACCTGCTGGTAGGCAAGTTGTTGTGAAGAACTACCCAGATTACTAGGTTCTATGCAGGCATTGTTTCTTGAATAATATTTAAAGTGTAAAAAAATTACAAAATAAATAAATCAATCAATAAACGTGTGGAATCCTCCTCATCGACAACCATCTCTGGGCTCCTAGGCTTGTACTGGAAAGGGGGTAAAAATGGCATAGGATCCCACCTATTCTCCAATACCAGATTATGGCCCTCATTTAGCAACAGTTGCCATTTTGCTAAATTAGCAAAACTGTAACTGCTTGTGATCGCATGCTGGGGGCCACCCAGGACAGGGCAAGGCCGCCCAGCATACTAACGGCAACCAGCAATGCAATTGCAATTCAATTGCGCTTGCATAGCTGTATAAGGGAAACCCCCATGCCTCTGACCCCGTTTCTGACACCACACCACCGCAACGCCGTCCCCGTAATAACTGTCCCTGTGAATCAGGCAGAGGCGATCGCATCAATGCAATGCAATGAACGCACAGAATTAACCCAGCACGTGCGCACTGGGCTGAAAATCGGCCCAATGTGATCGCTTCGCAAATGCGATACTAGCTGAATAGGGAGGGCCCCATACCCAGAGGCGCAGGCTGGGTTATTGGTTTGGAAGGTTCCATGTTTGTGGGGTTTTTTTTAAATCTTTTTATTGAATGAAAAAGGCATACGAGGGTACAAAAGGCAACACTGAGCCAGTCAATTGCAGAAGTGGAACAAGCGATATATAATAGCGACATAGAACATGTAACAAACAGTACATCGCAGGAGATTGCTAATACTAAAAGCCTTCATACATTGGACATACATAATACCAGAAAGAGAAAAAATACAAAATAAGAAATAGAAGAAGAAAGTCAGAAAGGGATAGGGAAGGGTGGGGTTCGGATAAAAGCAAGGGTTAGGCTGGAGTGCGTGGATCAAAGGTCAGTATCGAAACTGACACACTGGAGCAGGGGCCACAAATAAAATAAAAAATTAGATTAGTACATTAGCTTAGGACAATTGATGACACAAGTACCAGGAGGTTGTTTCAAACACCTTAAGTATGTTATCTTGGGTGGAGGAGTCGAGGGAGTCAACAAGAGCACCCCATTTTTTATAAAAGTAAATCACCCCTGTCTGCAAAGCAGGAAAAATAGATTGGCGGTCATAATATAAGGTTTAAGTAATAAAGATTTCACTGCAGTCAAAAAGGGGGGCGAGGAAAAGGTCCAATTACAAATAATAACTTTCTTTGCGACAGTGACAATGACAGTTCATAAGGATAAAATGGAGGCTTTATGGGCCCCCAAATCCCAAACCAGAGGCAGAACTCTGGGAGGCAACGGAGTCATCTGCCGCCGGGCTCCTGCTCTGAAGGGGGGCATCTCTCCTCCCATTCTGTGACACCATTGAATTAAGTTAATTGATAGCTGTTGCTGTCTTTTCAGTGGCGGACTTCCTCACTGGTCCCTGCACCTTACAAATCACACCCTCTTTATTATACTGAATATACACATTTTACAAGTGTCACACCCAGGATTAGAAACCACACCCTATTACACTGGAAGCAGACACCTTACTGATGAAGCTGTTTGCTCCTGTATAGGAAATATGAGAATTTTAACTATATGAAGATACTTCTCTGACAATTACACGTAACTTCATATAGTTAGAATTCTCTTGCTTCCTCTACAGGAGCAAATAGCTCCATCAGTAAAGTGTCTGCTATTAGTGTAACAGGTCATGGGTTCTAATCCTGGGTATGACTGCTAAGAAATGTGTGATTTAAAATAAAAGACAATTAAATGTATAAATTCAGTATATACATTTTTTCAGAACACTCCATAAACACACACACACGCACACACGCACACACGCACACATACATATATTTATCTTAATAAAGGAAATACGGGGGCACCAGTATTTATCTTGCCTCCGGGCAACAGTGACGAACTTACGCCACTGTCCCAAGCCCTAAACTTTGCACAGAGCAAAGCTTTTTTTTTTTTTACATATTTTTAAATCTTTTAAAATTATTTAAAAAAACAAAGCCTGTACAGATGATAGTGATCTGGGCTGTCCTATAAATACACAGCAGATTGATGACAGATTGCCACTGGAAAGAGTAATCTACCCTTTTAAACAGAAAATATACAATGGGCATTTTTGATGCTGAAATCCTATTGTTAGTAAATACTAGATTTCTAGACAGCAGTCTGATTGCGAAGTTCGTCAGATTGCAGCAGATAGCAAAACAAATCCTTAGTACAAGTCCCTAGTATATGGGGGATATACACATTTTCCCTCTTTTTGCGTACACAGTTTTTATAGTGTTAATGTGTTCAATTTGTTATTATTGATGTTTTTCTTTATAGACTTCATTGTTCTGTATTTTATAGACTTCGTTGATCACAAACAATGTTTTAAAATTCAATTTTGTTCTACTTTCCAATTTTATTTCAGTTAAAGTTGTTGCTGTCTTCAAATGACTTAACCTGGAGAATCTAGACTTTTGTCAAATCAATTTGTTAATCTCTATTATGTATCAAAGCTTCAGGCTCCCTTATCTAGCATTACCACCCATCTGTTTTATGAAGTGTGCTCCAAAACTGCTCCAAAAGCCCTTTTAATACATTCAAGTAATACTATAATAATGTGAAATGGGTCTGAAAACACCCCTTTTCACATTATGGGCAGGATGTACTAAACGGAAAATGTGGTAAACCCCCGTTTTATGCATTTTCCTAATGTAGTAAGCCCCGGCCGCCAGGACAGCTCAGCGGAAGGGATGGCCAGCTTTTACTGGCGAAACCCTATAGAAGCTTATGGGCTTCTCTCCGCCGCGCTGGTGTGAGAGATCCAATCGGATCCCTCCCAGCATGCCCTGCGACTGCCCCGTCATCTGTGCATGTGCAGACTGACTCGCTGAGCCGGAAGTCAGGGAGCTGCAGGAGCTCGCGAAGGACAGCTCTTATCGGAAGAGCTGTCCTTTGCAATTCTAATCTCATATATAAGTACATATTAGCATAGTGACGAACGGCGGCGATGTCATTTAGTACAACCCACCCTATTTAAGTAAAAAAAAAAAAAAAATCTGCCCGTAAATCTAGCCATACACCTAAAGATTATTTTTCCACCATTCACAGAGTTGGTTGGTTGGTTGGAGTAAAAATCTGGTAATGTATGTGAGCAAATGACAATCAGTGATTTGCTTCCCAGTGCTTGAAAATGGCTGAAAATGGTCATTCAAATGTATTAAATCCGTTTGATTTAACCTATTGATCTGAACAACAACAACGATTTTCATGGGACAGTCCCATTTTTTAGGACTGTCCCGCTGTCCCACCCGCCGGCAGCAGTGTACCACAGTGTGGGGGGCAGTTGGAAGGCTCCAGTCACTCCCTGCTCTGCAGTGGTGAATAGACGCTGTGTGCAGTGGCGTCACAAGGGGGGTGCGGCCCGCAACCGGGTGTCACCCGCCGAGGGGTGACACCAAAATGCCGGCTCCTACTCAGTGACAGGATCCGAGTGCTGCACTGTTACATTATGTGCAGCACTCGGCTCCTGTCACTGAGCAGGAGCCGGCACTGCACAAAAAGCACTCCGTGGGAGGCAGCACGCACCTCACGAACCCCCCAAGTGATGAAAAACGAGAGTCGGGAAGCGAAGCCCCTCCCCTCCCATGAAGCCCCTCCATGAAACCACACCCATTTTTCTGGCCCCGTTGCACCGGGTGCACAAGGTGTAAGTGACACCTCTGGCTGTGTGCACAGCGTCTATTCACGGGAGAAAGATGGACTGGGGGCATGCCAGCAGCTCATGGAGCACTGGGCATGCCCCCTAAATGATTAAAGTGTGGGAGTGGCACGTGATCGCGGCTCACTCGAAAGAGACACAACCCCTTTCCACAGACCATGACCCCTTTTTGTTGCGCACAGCATAGCCACGCGAATGGGTCCCGCTTTCACAGGAGCTGATGTTGGGAGGTATATATATATATATATATATATATATATATCTCCCAGGTATGGTACTTTACGCCACAGTCCGACACTGAGGGTAATAACTGATTACTACATTTACCAAGTAAATTTGAAAGGTTTTTGGTCAGTTTACAAAATTCCTAATTTAGTAAATCAAAACTGCTGTAAGATTGCGGCACAACCAGCATTTTTAAACTTAGGCAATTGGCTTGTCAGACTTTGTTAAATAGTGCGGGTTATTAGTGAAGAGGAGGGAAGTTATTCTCCTTTACTAATGGTGGATACCCATAAACTGCATGTGGCTTGGGTTAAACCGGGGTTTCAAAATCGCAGCACATTGCTGGCAATTGGAGTTACCAAACTGCTGGATAATAAATATGTCAGGATAATATCTGGTGCCGTTGTACGGCGATTTCTAAAAATGCTGAAACTTCGACCGTTGATACAGTAGATCTCTTCCCTGGTGTTGATGTATCTTTATAAGAGTGTAAGCTCCTTTGGGACAGAAGCTCATGTGCCTGTACGATTAAGGTCTCTGTACAGTGGGGGTGATTCCGAGTTGTTCGCTCGCTAGCAGATTTTAGCAGCATTGCACACGCTAGGCCGCCGCCCTCTGGGAGTGTATCTTAGTTTAGCAGAATAGCGAACAAAAGATTAGCAGAATTGCGAATAGAAAATTCTTAGCAGTTTCAGAGTAGCTCCAGACCTACTCACAGATTGCGATCAGCTCAGCCCGTTTCGTTCCTGGTTTGACGTTACACACACGCCCTGCGTTCGGCCAGCCACTCCCCCGTTTCTCCAGACACTCCCGCGTTTTTCCCTGACACGCCTGCGTTTTTCCGCACACTCCCTGAAAACGGCCAGTTTCCATCCAGAAACACCCACTTCCTGTCAATCACACTCCGATCACTTCAACGATGAAAATTCCTCGTTCAGACGTGAGTAAATCTACTAAGTTTTGTGCTCAAATACTTAGCGCATGCGCACTGCGTATCATGTGCATGCGCATTTTTGCCTTAATTGCTCCGTTGCGAAAATCGGCACCGAGCGAACAACTCGGAATGACCCCCAGAGCTGTGTAATATATATTGGTTTCATATTCTTAAGCATAATAATAATAATAATAATTATAATAATAATAATAATAATTATTATTATTATTATTATTACTATAATAGCAATACATATAATCTCATCTGAGGAATTAACATGTCAGCTTCCGTGTAACATTGTAGCTTACAGAGAAATAAAGTTGTGTATTCAAAACAAATTTTCTAGCTCTCAGTCTCTATACTACTGAATATTTAAGTGAAATATAGTGTTATTTACAAATAGGGTCTATAATCTCTTTCATGAGACAAAATATAGTATATACTTGTATTTTTTTATTATTAGCCTCTTTTTTTGCTATGAAAGCAATACATTCGGATTGTCATTTGACATATTGCTGTAATATATTGAGTGATATTTTTTCATTTGCCAGTTAAGTGGTGTCTTGAAGCTGGAAGACCGTGGTTCATGGCTACCATAAAGTGTGTTCCGTGAAGCATTTCCAGTGTTTGTGGAGATTCATAATCCATCTTTTATTTTTATAGTAAACATTTTGTCTGATTAGATGCTGCCACTGCACATAGAATCCTAACCCAGTGGAAATGAACAGAGGGAGACCTCTCGATAAATGTGCCGCTCTTATTTATGTTTATGGGCATATAAATCCTATAATTACCGGGTCCTGCCTCTATATATTGTAACTGCTATTTAATGACAATTAAGTTTTGTTGCCATAGAAATGAGAGCAAAGAAGTTACCTATCATTTTTCATTCCTAGACCTCACACACGCTGAATTATAACATTACCATAGTAATTGGCAATTAGTCACCATGAAATAAGCAAAAAAATATATAAAAAAAATACATCACGTTTTCTCATATGAAATGTAAATTACCATCACACTGAGCATTTTCTCTCTGTGGTCAGACAAAGGATGAAAACAGAACAGAAAGTTGAACAAAGAGAATGGATTAACCTTTTCAGCATCCACGGACTGCAGACAGGGGTGTCACAGTGGTGTTAAAACGCTTAGACATTTAATGATAGTCGGTAATCGCTCGCTAGCGTTTTTTGCAGCGCTGCGTTCAGGTCAGAACTGCACATGCATATGCACCGCAATGCGCAGGCACGTTGCACGGGTACAAAGCGGATTGTTGCTCTGCGATGGGTTTTACGAAGAATATATTTGCACAGCTGATCACAAGGAGATTGACAGGAAGAAGGCGTTTATGGGTTGCAACTGACCGTTTTCAGGGAGTGGTTGGAAAATCGCAGTCGTATCAAAGCGTTTGCAGGACAGGTGTCTGACGTCAATTCCGGTCCCGGACAGGCTGAAGTGATCGCAGCGGCTGAGTAAGTCCTGGACTACTCAGAAACGGCAAAAGATCTTTTTGTACCGCTCGGCTGCACATGTGTTCGCACACTTGCACAGCTAAAATACACTCCCTGTAGGCAGCGACTATCTGATCGCAGCGCTGAAAAAACTGCTAGCGAGCGATCAGGTCTGAATTAGGCCTACAGTTAAGTACAGGTGTATAACTCACAGTTGCTATGCTCAAGAATACATAAATAAATATATAAATATAATATCGCTCATTTTCCCCTTCCTGAGTGGTATCATTTACTATATCACCCAATGTGTATGCAGCTGACACATGTAAACTATGTGGTGGCTAGTGCACAATACAGACTTCCAATCTGGGGGCTAGTGTCTAGGAGATTTTGATACCGGAAGCTAGTGTATAAAGCAGGCCCCCTGTGTGTTGGCTATAGTGTAACCACCCTGCAATCTGGTGGCTAGTGTCAGACCTGCCAACTAATCTAAGACTTCTAATTTGTTTTTGTTATGAATGAGAATGTAGAGTTTCTGTGAACCTGTGAGCCTTTATGCATGAACCACAGGACTGGTAAAGTGATCCATCAGGGCTTTTACATTAATTACTACTCAGACCCCCAATACTTTTCAGTGACATCTCGCATGGAAGGACTTTGATGGCTCCATTTTCCCTAAAATAAAAGTGCCCAACATGAATAAATATGCTTGCAGGCAGGGGCGCTGAGAGGTGTGCAAGGTGGAGCAGGAACATTGTCCCCCTTTGCAGAATTGCTGAGGGGGGCAATCGCGACAGCCCTGCTCGGCGGTGGTCTTCACTATGAGAACAAGAATCTGGCTAGACCCAAGGCTGGCAATATATAGGACGGTGGGTCATGCTGTCTTTCATAATTGTATTCTTTCTATCGGTGCTCTCCTGGGCCAGCACCAGTGACTCAGGAAATGGGCTCCTATGTAATCTCACCCGAGACAGTAGTAGAATCACTACTTGGCAAAACCAGCATAATCATAAATGAAAGTTATCGCTTATTATTTTTTATATATCTACATATATAAAAGCCAAATATCACTGACTCAGGCAAAATCTCCATGAGGACTAAGAACTTGAAATTTGGACAGTAGCTTTGTTTTGTGAGGTAGGCACCCACTAAGAAGAGATTTTTCAAAAGTCCACCCCCAAAGGGGTGAAAAGTGTTTTTTTATATATTCTTCATTATCTCTTAATCCAGATAAGATTTAGATTTGTTTTTTGCATACAAACGTTACCAAATTAAGTGCCTGAGTAGGTGTATATATATTTAGCAGCATGTTAAACTAGGTTTAAAAACGATCATTTATTAACGATTCTTTTACTGACAATCATATCAATTTTTCTTTCATTTTAAATTGGAGGATTGTTAGGGGCTTTTTTAGCATCCATCCGAAACTGTCATCATTCCGAGAATTCCTCTGATCCCATCAGATTACCATTTCCAGTTCAAACGGCTGCAGTTCACGGTAACGGTATGCTACACCATGGCCAATAACAGAGCTCAGGGGCAGAGTGTTAAGTGGCTGGTGTGGATCTGAGGAGCGCCTGCTTCTCCCATGGCTAGTTCTATGTTGCCTGTTCCAGAGTCAGCTCCTCTGACAGCCTGGCCATTCTCCAACCTGACGGAAAGACTAAAAATGTAGTTTACCAGGAAGTCCTTCAAAATTAAAGTTATACGCATGGAAATACCCTAAATTCCATAACGAAGCATGGGTATTTATATATATATATATATATATATATATATATATACAGTGTCGGACTGGGGCATGAAGGGCCCACCAGTGGAATGCCGTTATAGGGGCCCATACTTAGAGGTGTGGCCAGCCTACAAAGGGGGTGTGGCCAGCCTCCACAGAGGCTTAAAATACACAATAGTCTAGTGCAGTGTAATGCAACATATCTACCATGTATAATACTAGTGCACAGTCTGGAACCTGATCCCTAGAGGAAGGAGTGGGCACTCAGGCAGTGGGGCCTACCGGTGGCTTCCCTGGTACCCCTGTGGGCCAGCCCGACCCTGTATCCCCAAGAACAGCTGCACCACACAAAGACACTACCGTAAGATGGAAAACCACCAACACATCACCACGAAAAAGAAGGTTCGAAGAAGAAGAGGATGCCGTGGGGGCAGAAGGGAAAAGCCTATTCAAAAGACGAAACCTACGATAGCACCGCCAACAGCAAAAGGAATCTTCAATCTCTCCAAACATACGCTGACCAACCACGAAACCACCCTGTTAAATAAAGGCTTATCTTTTGCCCCAACAAAGGGAATGAGCAAATTTGACGTCTTTATAGACTTGAACAAATTTATACGGAAAGTGACCCTCAAACGGCACTTCCTTAAAAAAGAAGATGCAGTGATACAAAACTACGAGCAATCTAAATCTGGACTCAAACCCACTTCAAAATTTTATCCCCTAGAATCTAAGGGACACAATGTGGGCTTGTTTTATGAATTAGTAAAGAAGGACCTCTGCGATGGAAATATCCCACCTATTAAGGAAAAAAATCCCAGCAATAGAGAGACCGAAGCCATCAAACAACTACAAGACAATAAGAACATAGTCATAAAAGCGGCTGACAAAGGGGGGGGGTTGGTAATCATGGATAGGGAAGCCTATACCATGGAAGCAAATAGATTACTAGGAGATCGATCCTCATATATTCAATTGCCTAATGACCCTAAGGAAACCTTCGTGGAAGAACTAAGAACCATGCTTCTAAAGGGTTTCAGACGAGAAATTATCACAAAAGAGGAGTACCAGTATCTATTAAATTCCAACCCCATCACCCCCATTTTTTACTTTCTCCCGAAAGTACACAAATCTTTGGTCAACCCCCCTGGTAGACCTATTGTAGCAGGGATTGATTCCCTGACCTCACATCTCTCAGAGTATGTGGACATTTTCTTGAGAAAATATGTGATTGAATTACCAGCATATCTGAAGGATACTACATCAGTCCTAAATTTAATGGAAACATTCCAGTGGAAGGACACATACAGATGGGTCACAATCGACGTGCAATCCCTATACACCTGCATTGAGCATGATAAAGGGATCAATGCCTGCGATGAATTCCTTAGCAAAGACCATCTCATTACAGAGGAGCACAGACTTTTTTTATGTGATCTTATGCATTTTATATTGAAGCACAATTATTTTAAATTTTTAGATGGGTTTTACCTTCAGATTTGTGGCACAGCGATGGGCACTATCTTTGCCCCTAGTTTCGCTAACCTTTTTATGGGACAATGGGAGAACAGGTATATTTATAAAAACAACCCTTACAAACATAATATCATCTTTTATAAACGATATATTGATGACATCTTAATTGTATGGGAAGGAGATCAGTCAAGTTTTAGTGAATTTTTAACATACATCTCGGAAAATACCATGAACCTCAGCTTCACGGCCAAGGATGACACGGAGAGAATCGAGTTCCTTGATTTAATACTGACACACTGTGACAGAGAAATCATTACGAGCAACTTCATCAAGAACGTGGATAAAAACAGCTATGTACACTATAGAAGTAACCACCTACAACAGTGGAAAGACAACATTCCCTACTCTCAGTTTAACAGGATAGCACGAAACTGTAAAACCAGCGAGGATAGAGACACACAACTTGAAGTCTACAGAGAGAGATTTAAGGAAAAGGGCTACCCGACACAACTACTGGACGGAGCCACCGCTAAAACAAGGGAATTGGAAAGGAAAGACCTCCTAAAATATAAGGCCAAGGAAAACACAGAAGACACAGTCAAATTCATCACCACCTACAGTCGGCATGACAAACTGATCCAACAAACCCTTAAAAAACATTGGCACATCTTACTGATGGATCCAATTTTAAAGGACTATCTCACGAAGGAACCAAAATTGGTCTTTAGGAAGTCTCAGAACCTTAAGGACCTGTTGGCACCCAGCATGTTAAAAAAATCCTGAACCAAGAAACACCATGCCTAAATGCGTAGGGAGCTATAAATGTGGCAGATGTAACATCTGCAAATTCCTTCACCAAAACCGGAAGTCCTTTTTCAACTCCAACACCAACAAAGAATACCGGATTAAACAGTTCATTAATTGCAATACCTCATCAGTGGTTTATCTCCTAGAATGCCCATGCAAAATGAAATACGTTGGCAAAACAAAAAGAGTTCTGAAACTTCGCATCCAAGAACATGTCAGGAACATAAAGAATAAAGTCCTGACGCATGCGGTACCAAGACATTTCCATCAGTACCACAACTCGGACCCAGAAGCATTAACTTACAAAGGCATTGAATTGGTCAATCTGGGAGACAGAGGAGGAGATCTATCCAACCTTCTTTCACGGAGAGAGATGTTTTGGATATACGAACTGAATACCATCCATCCTGAAGGTTTCAATGAAGGATACGAGATAGCACCCTTCCTGTAATGTAAGCATTTTCCACCACCTTCTCTTCATATCTAACACATACTTCATCCATCCCGACCCTCAGTACAGCCACAATATGCTGGACAGGTACAAACCTGGCCGATTTTGGAAGATAAGCAGCATAAGGCCTGTTTAGTACCTGGTGGGGCGACCACCAGGGGAGAACAGGTGCTGTAACTTCCAGGGATGAAAAATCCTATCTTGTTTTCCAAAAATTCTATCTAGTTTTCTTTATACTCGTCTGTTTTGGATTTCCATTTATCTATAATCACCACATCCTATTATATACCCACATAGGTATCTCCCTGTGTGTTCACACATTATGCATATGCCCTGATACCTCTAAACTGGGCATTTTCATTCAAATGTTGACTCACGCAAATAAGTACTATTGCTCACATGTGTATGAACACCAAGAGGGAACCTACTCACGACTCCACATTGTCATTACAATCATACCAGCCTGGGGACGCCCAATGCCGTCCGATCTTGGAAGCTAAGCTAGGCTGGGCCCGGCCAGTACAAGAATGGGAGACCTACTTGGAAGATCGGGTATTGTAAACAAAAAGATGCTGGAGGAGCGCTGCAAGGTTGCTCTAATGGCGAGATGTACACATTTTGCAGCTGATGTCCTCTCCCACTACTATTCAATTGGTACTCATCCAACTAAATCTTTTTAATTAATATACCTGAACTGCTCTCATACCCAATATTGTGCATGGTTTATGATATCCTAGCAATTAAATCTGTATATATGTCGTCAGCACATGTCCTTTATCAATACAGACATCTGTCATAAAGAATTTTTCATTTTTTCGTGAGCAGCGTAAATATGACATTTTTATTTATTATTTATTTTTTAATCACTCCTGTTTTTTCATCTATCACCCTATCCATGTACTTCTACAATTGTAATGGAGCCGAAAACGGACCACTAGAAACCAGTACTTCTAAAAGACACGAATTCGGGCTCCTAAAACATGGCCGCCGCATATACCGAGTTCTGAGGACAAGAAAATGGCCGCCAGTGAACAAGCACTCTCCTATGAACCTGCCGCCCACACTGAGGAGAAATCACGGAGATCGGAAACAGCCGCGCCACACAAGGCCGGCGCATGCGCATCAGGTCCACAAGGATACCGGAAGTGTGGCGGATATGACGTCACGGACCGTCCGGACAGGAAGTCCGTGACTCCGTGTCTCTAACAGAAAATTATGGACTTTGCTCTGACAATTATGAACTTTAAAGTACCATGCTTATCTCCTCTATCCATACACTAATAATAAATGTGGAGATACCTCTATTTTTTATGTTTAAAATCGCTCCAGTCACTTAATTACAGGAAGTGATGCACACATCACTTCCTGTACAGGTTTAGTATATATACAGGGTCTGTCCCTAGCTATAGATCACCCCTTGATGAAGTCCAAATAGGACGAAACGCGTTGGGTGCTGCCTTGATTCTACCTCACTTACTACAAGTTAAGATATTTTTACTCCTCTTTTATAATTGATCCTCTAAAAATATTTTGTAGACAAAAAAATATTTTTATATAAAAAATATTTTTATATGCATGTATTTTTTATATTTAATTCCTTGTCTTGATTTTTCTGTTTTCTATTTTTAATTCCATTTTTTATCTTTTTATTTGGGCATATTTTATGTTCTGTATCTTTTTAAAAGAATTCTTTTTTCATATGTGTGCACTTTTAATTGCATATACTCCTTTTTGTCTAGTGCTGTAACGTAATAAATTTTTGGAATTTATATAAACAATCAGATCCTACTAAATTCTTTTAAGCACCATTGGTCGCTCCAAATACCTCATCCCTTCTTTACAAAACATATATATATATATATATATATATAGGTGAAATATACATTTTAATGGACGTATCATCTTCAGCATGTTAAACGTAAAATTCTCCACCGTGCAAAAAATTAAATGCTTAGAATTCTCAATGTATTATTTCCTTTATTCTCCGTGGCAACAGCACATTCTACGTGTCTTGCTTTGGTACATAGAACATCGCGCTCAAACGTTAAGTAACCGCTCAGCTGACAACTCCACTTATTTGTTGTCAGAATAGAACGATGTTCTAGATTGATGTCTTCAGCGGCCAATCACTGAAAGACCTGTTGTGAAAGATTTTTGATTAATGTATCTACCTCTTACAAGCCAGAAAGCCTCACATCTGTATGCATTTTCTAGTGACAATGAATAATGAAAATATTATGTTATGTGTCAAAGCCTAATATAACCTATGCCCCCTTGCAGGACATCATTGATACACTGCTGCATCCATTTCTAAGTATTGAAGGACCTTGATATTTCTTCATTGCTTTCAGGCGTTATGTGACGGATAGCTTTCCCATTCATATATCTCTGCCAAGTAAATCAGACTTGGACGTTTAAGCATTACTTATTCATTTGCTATATGCTCCCCTTCCAGCTTCTTCTTAACCTTGTCTCATTGTTTTTGTCTACTGTCTCTCTAACAAATGAAAGGCTTCAGCTGCACACTGCTGAGGCTCACAATAAGGGGATGGATTGATTTTATTTCATGTACATTTGGGATACATACCGCTGAGCATAGTACAGAGAAGAGAGATGCACATGAAGAAATGACACTGCATTGAAATTATTTATTTCTCAAAACCAGTATTCTAATAGGCCAATGTACAGTTGCTTAGTATTCCAGCGAAAAAGTATCTGCAATTGTTTTTTCTACTCCATATTGTGCACATTTAGGACTATTTCTTAACAAGTTTGTAGTTAAACCATGGAGCAATACTGGAATATTGGCGGGAATCCGTTCATTTTGAAAACGTAACAAGGTTTCAATAATTTACTATAAAAAATAGACTAATTTTATTTTGTTAGTCTTATTTATAAAACAGTGCCAGTAATACCATTGGGTTATCATTAGAGATGAGCGGGTTCGGTTCTCCGAGATCCGAACCCCTCCGAACTTCACCTATTTTACACGGTTCCGAGGCAGCCTCGGATCTTCCCGCCTTGCTCGGTTAACCTGAACGCGCCCGAACGTCATCATCCCGCTGTCGGATTCTCGCGAGATTCGTATTCTATATAAAGAGCCGCACGTTGCCGCCATTTTCACTCGTGCATTGGAGATTGAACGGAGAGGACGTGGCTGCGTTCTCTCCCTGAAAAGCTCCGTAATCTGTGCTCAGTGTGCTGCAAATATCTGTGCTCAGTGTGCTGCAAATATCTGTGCTCAGTGTGCTGAAAATATCTACGTTCTCTGCCTGAAAACGCTTTTTAAGGAGGAGTGACAATCTATAAATGCAACTATTTAGATATTTATTTTTTATTTGAATGCAGGGTAAATACTGGCTGCTTTTGTATGTAGCCCACATATACTGGGCAGCTTTATTTTCACACCGCAATTTAGTTTATAGTAAGAACATGCCCCTCCCAAATGTAATCTCTGCACATTCTACATCTGCCCCACCTGAATTGTTGTAACTTGTTTTAACCAAGGTGCACAATTACTTCCTCTTTTTTTTTTATCAGACTTTACAGTATGTCAGAAATACAACATTACCTATTGCTTTCCTCCATACATTTAAAGCAGCCTTTTTTTCCCATAAATAAAAAAAATCAGCTCACTGGTCTGCTGCTGCGACCCCATGGAACGTGCTATGTATCACAAAAACCTTGAAAGCCCTTGAAAAAAGGAACACTGTCTTTGGTTCCCTGCGCCTCTTGTCGTGGATGAATAGATGAGGCCATTATGTATGGGTTTTCGAAACGGCTTTTAAGACTTAGAAACTTTTCCATCGGCAATCAGTGGCCGTATAACTTTTTAGCAATCTCAGATGTAATGTCAAAGGGCATAAAAGAGTAGCTCAGTAATCATCTCGCTGCTGTAACGACGTGACAGGCCTCGTCCCATCCACCTCTTAGGTGTGCCTACACATCCAGCACTTTGCTCGAGG